>NC_091120.1:109195808-109795808 GCF_040183065.1 Periplaneta americana | reverse complement strand
TTTCCTACCAACCCTATATCACCACTGATTCATAATCGTTAGATTATATCTAATACATCTTACTAACTCTCTACATTTTTACTTAATGCGGGAGGTATTACACCATTGGCCTACAAACATTTAGTGAAATTCATTTTTTTATAGCTCAGCTACTATAAAAGGTAAATGAACGAAACTTTTCATGCTTATATTATTATAAAATAGCAAACAATTACCTGTGAAAATATCAAATTCGCATAATTATTTTTACAATCGTAAGGCATTTACATAAAAATACACAATTAATTAAATACCTGCATGATTCTTTTACAGAAATATCCTAAAGACCTACATCAGAAACATAGTGTAGGATGTTTTTTACCTATTTCGTCAGGAAATATATTTTTCTTAACTGACAATTTTAGAACATTTAGTATTGAAGTTAACGATTAAAAATATATTTCTTGAAGGAATAGGTAAAAGAGTCTAGGTTCTAGATATTATACTACAGGTAATTATTAGCTATTTTAATATTATGAATAGTGTATATTAAGCGTGAAAAGTTTTATTGATTTAGATTTTATAGTAGCTGAGATGTAAAAAAAAATTAAATTGACTAAATTTTTACAGGCCAATGGTGTACCTTCTCCCTTAAACTCAATCATTTCTTTAAAAAGTGAATTTGTAATTGCGACAAAGATCTTGCAGAGCTGCTGCGCCTAAATTTAATATTATCAATTCTGTTTTATGACTGAAGGATTGTAAGAATACCAAATATTTTACAGTAATGAATGTAATGTGAAAAATATTAACACAGTCCTCATTTCAACAATGTAAGCTTATTGTAATCGTGCTAATTTTAAAATATTCTAATATATTTAGCGATTTGTTTACAATGAAATGAAACGAAAAATATATGTTTGGAAGACCATCTTGCACTTACTGTAAACATATTCAATAAGAGGTTTTTCCTGCTGTTCTGAATTCACTATTACTCAGACACCAATGAATCTACATCTCTCTTTATTAGAATTTTATGCATTATTCTATTTGGAAATGTTCGATTTCACTTCTTATTGAATACTTTATTGCACTTCTTACATAATCAGATACTGTACACTTACCCTTACAACAGCGATATCATAGTCCCATGTGACGCTATTATACGAGGGGTGGATAATTTTCTGTGCAATCTGACGGACTTCCCCACTGATTCCTCCATGAATGGTTATGCTATATGGTGCGAAGCTTTGGATAATAAAATCATTATTGAAATTATATCTCAAATGTACGATATACCCTATTTCTAGTCCCCCATTTCTCTCACTGCTGCTTGTTTCTGTTGGCTGAAAAGAAGGTATTCTTTGTGGTTCACAGGCTCTATGATCAGTAGTTAATTACACAGGGTGAAAGTGAAATAACCCTGCAGATTGAAAGGGACGATAAGGTATACTTAAATGAATAGAAACCCATATTACGTTCTGTGATTAAATGCACAGTTAATAATTATGAAATTAAGTGTGAAAGTTACAGCAACATCGTCGCTAACACACTGCTCTTTCTTCTCGTAATATAAATGTCAGAGATCAACGGACTCAGGTATGTCCCCCAGATAAACCTCTTCCTCTCTTATTACAACATTGCGATCTGTTCACAACGTTTATTGGCTTTAAATGAGTGGTTTTTATATAAAATTTACACGAAAACCGTCCACACTAATAAAATATGCCAGAGGGATAAATAATTCTTTTTTATATTTTCCATCGATATGGACAAAAATCAAGATCCTACTCGCAACAGTCACCAAATAAGATGGCATTAAAGATTTGGAAAGGGAAATAACATTTCTGAGAAAACTATGAACTCAACAACAATATGATTAAACTTTCTTGTTACATATAACACAAGCTATTCGCTCTGAAAATCTACAGGGTTATTTCACTTCCACCCTGTATACATTATGATAGTATTAAATTATGAACTTTTACTCGACTAAGATGTGTTGATTATCGTCAGTCTCTATCGTTATGCTATGTAGTATGGAGTACTGTACAGTGGCTATAGGATATCTCCGAGCCTGAAGACCGTTACGATAACAATTTCGATTACTGAAAATGGACTTGTGGGAGTAAGGGATGGGTCTGGCTACATTATCAATGTAAAAACAAATCCTTTACGCCTCTGAAATTAAAAACATCCGCTCACTGTCATTGTCAGACTCGATTACTTCACTGAGACAGATGAGCAACTTAAGATAGTGGTGAGTAGTCAATGTTTTCATTTGTAACATTCACGCATAACTGTACGCATTACAGAATTATTTGTTTCTCCTTATCTCGCCCTCCTTTCTTTCGCCAGGCAAGAAGATATTTTGCGTACAATGTAATTCGTTACAATAAGAAGCGCTTTTATTTAATTACGACTGTTGTGTATAAATCAATTATTTAAAAAGTGCAAAGGGAATTTCGAAGAGAATAAAAATTTGCTGAATGTAATCAAAGTCATGTGGCCCGCCAGATTGTCCGATTTAAATCCGTGCGATTTTCTTTATGAGAAAAATTGAAACACTTGCATTAATCCGCATAAAATTGAAGAATTAAAACACAATATTCGGGCTGAGATAGGTAGAATTGCATAGAATGAAGTAATATTCCAAAACTTACTCAAAAGGTGTCAATTGCGTCTGATGTTCCTCATGAATTTAGCAATTAGGAGGCGAAAACGCAAATTTAAAATTTTCTAAAGTATTCGAGAAACCACTTTGCAAGCGAATTGTTGGTTTTTTTTGGAGCAAAGTAATAATTCCACGAAAAATCAACATGGTTTCATTAAGGGAAAATTTGCGAAGTCTGCTTGCGTTTAGTTTGTTACTTGTTATTAAAATATTTAAACAAAAAATTGTAGTTGGACTGTTTTCTTTTTACATATTATGTGGCTTAGACTATAGTGAGCATGCCTTCCTTATATGAAAATTATAAAATTTAGGAATTCGAGAGTCGGTTGCTGACATATCACCTCATCTCAAAAATCATACTCTGTTGGTCAAAATAAATGATAAAGTTTCCTGAGAACAGCCACTGAATATCAGTGTGCCCCAGGGATCTGTTCTTGTTTCCTTGCTATACTTTTTATTTTTGTTAATGAATTAGAATATTAAATTGAGTTTGTTCGCTTATTAATGCATGTTGATGTTTCCTTGGCTATATGGTAAAGGTTGGTAATATTGTGATGCTAATATTATTATGATAACACTTCTTGAGAACTTTCTATAATTTTACTGAGCTAGAGAAGGACCGGTTTTGTGCAGAAACTTGTCCACGAACATTCCCTTAATACGTTGATGCAAAAGACTGATTTTCCTCTCGCTCAGTAAAATTATAAAAAATTCTGAAAGAGAATTATATTATTAGTATCACAGTATTACCAACCTTTAGCCTATCAGACAACTAACGGGATACTTTAAATATCAAAGTCATAAAGGTCATGGAAACTTTTAGAATCTGGTGTGACATTAACATTCTCATAATGAACGTTGACAAGACAGATTATTTTTCCACAAAAGTGGTGTCTTTTTCTAGTTCTCAGTTAACTACTGCACCTGCATGTAAATTCTTGAGCATAATTCTCGATGATAATTTCTGTTGGAATCCTTATCTTGACCATGTCCCTAAAAATCTAAAGAAAATTTGTTATGCTGTAAGATGTTTGAAACAAACTCTTGATCATACAAACTTGTTATCTGCATATTCGCAATCTGTCTTATCTTATGATATAATTCTCAGGGGCAATGTAAATAGTATTCAGAAGGTTTTCATTATTCGGATGCGAATTTTACGAATTATTTTCAATGTAAAACCAAAGGAGTATCTTAGAGACATTTTTAGAAAATTTAAAATTTAAACCATTACTACTTTATTTGTTTATAAATCAGCTGTCTTTTATAAAAACAATACCGAAATGTTTAAATTAAATAAAGACGTTCATATGTATTATACCAAAAAAAAGAGAAATGAAATTAATACTACATAACATACTATTATTCAAAGCCTCCCGTTGTTTCTGTACGTTACATTGTAAATAAATTACGACCTGACGTATGGCAAATCTGCAATATGAAGAAGTTTAAGAAGATGCTAAAACACTATTTGTTTTCACATTTTTTCCTCACTTCATTTTATTCATTGGCATGTCCATCTGTATAGGTGAGGGGGCGAGATCTGGCATGTGAGCTGTGCGAGAAGGGAAAGAATGAGATATCAAAAAGAGGTTCCTTTCAGGTTGGTTAATATTATACGAATCTACTGACACGGAAGTTCATCTAAGACTAAAACTTAACTCTCCCCCCCCCCCGTGCTCATTAGTGATATAGCCACGGCACATGATAAAGTCACAGGACAGATCTTTCCTCCTACATTTTATGGCAGCTGATAATAGTAAATAATATGATATGATTTTTATGTAGAGCGTTGTCAGACTACCATACGAAAGTGAGGATATAGTCCACAACGACAAAATTTCACAAAAGAGCGTATTAAATGTTTCAGAGTCCAATGCTGTTAGGTGCGGTATCATAATTTCTTCAGCGTATAGGCCTAATTAACGTAATTAGTTAGTAAATTTACAATATTTTATTAGGCCTAGTAGTTTCACAATATGTGTAAGAAATGAACTCACATATAAAACATTTTTATTAAAAGTGTAGCTTTGGACTGTCTCATTCTTACCACTTCATATTTTAGAGGTAGGAGAGATTCTTTATGTTCAAGGACAGGACACTTAACTTGCTATTATTTGCCCCGACTCTACGAACGTGACTCATGAAATAACTAGTGACGAGAAGCATAGATACCGTACTTACGATGAAAGAGTAATGGAACGGAGAAAAATTCTCTCCGGCATGCATGGAAATATCATATGTACTTCGGTACATTGAAATAATATATGATATACCGTACTTAGTTTGTCAGAAAGGGTACCGGTACGAGTGAATTTTTTGGATGGGTTTTGTTTTCATACTCTGCCGTCAAATGGTTTCCGTTATCAGAATCTTCTTGTTTACTTTCAATCAATTGTTCCGCTGGCATATAACTATAGTCCCGTCGCTCTAATTTCCGGCAGCCAATTACGTTGCAAGTCGGCTACATTTAAACGTGTGCGTCTTGTGATTCACTGATGAAGATGTAAAGCATTTCCTAAGGCTGGATAAATACTTAAAATACAATCGCCCGCCATTTTGGCTCTTTCGTTGGCGTTCGCAGAAAGCACACGAGGACGTTATTTGCCGCTCAATTATTTGCTGAATTACAGTGCGTTTGATTTATTATCATAGGAGCTACGACATGATAATGTTTAACGGTGTGGCAAATAGATCTCTCGTCTGGTAGCTCGGCAACGAAAGAACAAAAATGGCGAACGATGCTACCTACCTAGACTTTATAGAACCTTGACTTCCTAAGACGTAAGCAAAGAGGAGGAGTCACGCCGGGAATAACAGCGTCGCGACTATAGTGTGGGCGATTGTAATAGGGATTCTGTAGTCACATTTATATACAGTGCCTTTCCTGTTCGTTGTGGCCGGCGTACGGTGGCTCGAGAATCGGCCAGTCAAGCTGGAAGACTCCTGGCCAAACGGATATAATATTACCGCAACAGATTCTCTTTCTTACAGTTACAATTACAACGAAAATAGGCACGTACCTTATGATAAGAGATATTGGAAATTTTGTCCTCCTATATAAAAATATTTCTGACATGTATTCAAGAAATGACCATTCACACGCATGAGTTGATCTTCCGAATTTGAGTCAATTTCTAGCCTGGTGATTTCTTTCAGTTCTTCCAATGTATGGGTGTTTCTTGCATACTCTTAATATTTTTCAAGTTCTTCCTTGGATAAAAACCGTATACAGTCATAGCTGTGACTCCCACCGGTAGGCGTACAAAGCCTTGCGCACATATTGTGACCTTTGTAGAAGCAGTCTCACTGAAGCCATTGTTGTGTTGTGAGGATATTATATCCGTTTTTCCGCGAATCGCAGCTTGACTGGACGCTCCGCGACACACCGAACAGGAAATGGACTATGTATAGTCCAACTAACTTTCCAGTAAGGATAAATTAAAGAAATGGAAGAAAAACTTTAAATTAAAGTGAAAAAATCAATGGCAATATCTTTTAAAGAGTTTGCTACGTTTCACAAGATTCCGTAGAAAATATCAGTCCAAGTGGCCGATGCGAAGAATGTTTTGAGTTGCAGACCAGGAAGGAAATGTCCTTTATGAAGAATTTTCGACTGGAGTCTACTTAGCAAGAAATTGCTATGCGAATTCTGAAGTATTTGTGACCTAAAATAATAATAATAATAATAATAATAATAATAATAATAATAATAATAATAATGATAATAATAATAATAAATAATAACACAATCTGAAGAACAGCAGTTTATGTTGTATTCGTCTTAAAGTTTATAAGACATATATTCTCGGAAATGGATATAAATTACATTTAGGAAAGATCTTCAATATATTAATCAAGTGTTGGATGTCTTCGTATTAGAAGATATTTCGTTTACATATCTGAACAATTTATACAATGTTTTGTCTGTATGTTATATTGTATGAACTGTTTTTATGATTACCGTAAACGTTATCACTAGGAACCGTACTTTGTTCCAGGAGACTGCAAGATTAAGCATTACTGGAGTCTTAAGTAAACGACGCACTAGCGTCTATTATAGCAAGCGAAGTACTTGACTGACGGACGGCTCGGGCGAGATTTGTGTCGTAAAGTGGAGCAGAACAAAACATGGACCACTGCAACAATTACACTAATATTTACAATTTACAATATTATTTACACTACTACACTAGAATTCGCTATTTTTAATAATTACACTGTAGTAAAGAATGTTGGCTTACATTGGTCAAACATTATTTACACTATTAAACTTATGCACCATGTTGTGTATTGTAATGCAAGTTATTTCGTTTCATAATACTTTAACATATTTGTACATTGTATAGACTACAATAGTGTAAATAATATTTGATGAATATAAGTCTTCATTCTTTATGATAGTGTAAATAGTTAAAATAGCGTATTTTAGTTTACATAGCGCAAAGGGCTGTAGACATTTACTACTTTCAAAAGCTGATTGTCAGAAAGACTAATTTTCGTCTATAGATTACGACCCACTTTGAAATATTACTTTCGTGGAATAATTATTTTTAATATATAAATTTCCCTTCATTATGTTGATCATTCCTTCGATTCAAATTGTCTTATTTAACATATTATTATAATTGTTTAATCCTTAGATTTAGATGTAACTAAACACATAAATATTTTACTCATTATTATTATTATTATTATTATTATTATTATTATTATTATTATTATTATTATTATCATTATCATCATCATCAAAATTATCAGTAGCACCAAGTAACAGTAGCAGCAGCAGTATACTTACTTACTTACTTAATTACTAACTTACTTACTTACTGGCTTTTAAGGAACCCGGAGGTTTATTGCTGCCCTCACATAAGCCCGCCATTGGTCCCTATCCTGAGCAAGATTAATCCAGTCTCTACCATCATATCCCATCTCCCTCAAATCCATTTTAATATTATCTTCCCATCTACGTCTCGGCCTCCCCAAAGGTATTTTTCCCTCCGGCCACCCAACTAACAATCTATATCCATTTCTGGATTCTCCCATACGTGCTACATGACCTGCCCATCTCAAACGTCTGGATTTAATGTTCCTAATTATGTTAGGTGAAGGATACAATGCGTGCAGTTCTGCGTTGTGTAACTTTCTCCATTCTCCTGTAACTTCATCCCTCTTAGCCCCAAATATTTTCCTAAGAACCTTATTCTCAAACACCCTTAACCTATGTTCCTCTCTCAAAGTGAGAGTCCAAGTTTCACAGCCATACAGAACAACCGGTAATATAACTGTATTATAATTTCTAACTTTCAGATTTTTTGACAGCAGGCTAGATGACAAAAGCTTCTCAACCGAATAATAACACGCATTTCCCATATTTATTCTGCGTTTAATTTCCTCCCGAGTGTCATTTATATTTGTTACTGTTGCTCCAAGATATTTGAATTTTTCCACCTCTTCGAAGGATAAATCTCCAACTTTTATAGTTCCATTTCGTACAATATTCTGATCACGAGACATAATCATATACTTAGTCTTTTCGGGATTTACTTCCAACCCTTTCGCTTTACTTACTTCAAGTAGAATTTCCGCGTTTTCCCTAATCGTTTGTGGATTTTCTCCTAACATATTCACGTCATCCGCATAAACAAGAAGCTGATGTAACCCGTTCAATTCCAAACCCTGCCTATTATCCTGAACTTTCCTAATGGCATATTCTAGAGCGAAGTTAAAAGGTAAAGGTGATAGTGCATCTCCCTGCTTTAGCCCGCAGTGAATTGGAAAAGCATCAGATAGAAACTGGCCTATACGGAGTCTGCTGTAAGTTTCATTAAGACACATTTTAATTAATCGAACTAGTTTCTTGGGAATACCAAATTCAATAAGAATATTATATAAAACTTCTCTCTTAACCGAGTCATACGCCACTTTGAAATCTATGGATAACTGATGTACGATACCCTCAGCAGTAGAAAATATTCCATTGTTTTCTCTATTGGTGTTATTTATATCTTGTATGTATTTTTGTACTGATTGAGTGGAAGGGAAGATATTATGGCCTTAACTCTGCGAGTAAAAATAAGTGAAATAAATAAATGAACAATTAATTTAAATTGAATCACTAAATATGAAAAGGGAATAATTACCAGATTTGGCAAAAATGAGTTAAGACTGTAGTCATCCTAATTTAGGTAGCCTATGCTCTTTCATTCTGCATGAAAAGGGATCAGGTCTCGCATTTCCTTTGTCTAGATTTCAACACTTTAGTTTTCATGTTTAATTTGAAAAGGAGCTTAGTCTACGACTTGTTCCTTTCTCAGAAGAAATTCAAGTTTGTTGTTCCTGTCATTTGGAGGAAAAATATGTAACATGAGTAAAATGACGTCAAAGATGAAAGTAGTGCTTCATCAAGTCCTGCTAAACGCAATAAATGTGTTGTAAACAGCGATCACTACAAGCAAAATTAAATAAAAATGGCTAAAGTCAGGGGTTTATGCAATAACCAATAGCTTTCAATGTTTCTATATTTTATACTCTACTATTGTTCATAAATTGGCACACAATAACGCTTTTGATTTCAATAATAGAGATAACGATGCATTTTGTTTAATATTTTTACAGTATATTTCGTTAAATATGAAAGGGGAACAAGTCCTCACACATTTTTTTCATTTATGTAATAACCGACATCGTTCAATGTTTATATGTGTTACACTCTACTATTGTTCATAAATTGGCATACAATACAGCTTTTGATTTCAATAATAAAGATAACGATACATTTTGTTTAATATTTCTGCAACATATATTTCGTTAGATTTGAAAGAGGAACAATATCACACACAAAAATTGTTTTATAGGGAAGAATAAATTGAGAAATACACATTTTTTACGTAAATATGTTGTGTACTCATGATTGGTTCATAGAAATATTTTCGATGCAATTTGTTTATATTTCGTTGTGTGCAGAAGTTATTTGTGTTTTTTTTTTCAAAACTAACTGAAGGTGACTTATTCTCTTTTCGTATTTACTGATTCAATTATAGGAAAGATTATCGTACTATCAATCTTCCTCTATAGAATGCATTTTCAACAGTCTTCAGAGTCTAGTATTAAATCATGAATAGAACGTCAACTGCATCACAAACAAGATACAAGTGTTTCCTGATAGTATCTGTTCCATGCGCCAAATAATGACGTCACGCCAATATAGTCTATGGACAACTACCCTTATCTCGTACGCCCTAGGACAGAATACGGTCCCTAGTTATCACAATAGTAAATTCCTCGATTCATGTAACTCGTATGTGACTTGCATTGTATCGAACATGGTCAAAATGAAGCTGAAATTCTTATTTAACCTGGCTACGAATTCAGAAACTATTACATAATTGAATTAAATATTTTTATTTCTATTTTAATTCCCTCATTTCCTTGAATTTAACTCAGATAATGTCAATTTAGATATTTTAAGAATATTTTTAGCTAACAAGAAGCGATAGTGAAATAACTCACCTAGAAACACAATGGGCAGCTGTAAGAATCCAGTTTTCACTGATTATGGAACCGCTGCAAAACACTTCTCCAGAATAGATGAGAATGGCCTGAAACGTTACAGAGTTACACCATTCTTTTCAATTGGCTACGTCTTCCGTTTTTAAATCAATTTATAAAATGGAATATTTTATTACGTCATAATGAAAGTAAATTGCTTAAGCTATCATCATCATCATCATTATCATCATCAATCATAATTACCAACTTGGTCCTTAAGCCTATTCCGTTTACACGTCTGTCCTACTAGGAAGAGCAGTTCGAAATCAGATTGTCAGAAAGACCCAAGACCATTATGTAAGACTACTCAAGAATGGAGACAAACCGAAGTCAATGACAAGAATATGGATCTTGAATTCCCACACCACTCTTAAAGAGACAATATATAAACTTTGCAATTGAATAATACAGGGTAAAACATGATAAACACCGAATAATTTCGAGGGAAAAATTGTTTCGAAGCCGGATATCGAATCACATCTTGAAATGAATGAATATTATTTAATTAATTATTTAATTAATTATGGGTACGTAGGTGACTCTGTCAGACAATTTAATCAATATAATGGGTAATTGAGTGATCAAATAATCCAATAATTAAATGAGTGATTAAATAATGAAGTAGGCTACGTATTGAAAGTAAATAAAATATAAGTAGAGGAAATGAATAAATGTAATATGTGTAAAAATTAGATAAGCAAATAAAATAAATAATAAAATAAAATAAATAAGTTAGAAAGTAGGTTACAAAAAGTATTGCGAAAATACTGGTACGAATGTACAAATTACACATACATCTAAACATTAAACCTAAGTATATAATTTTCTGAAGTTTTAAAATATGATTGTTATAATTATATTCACATAAAATACTTAAAATACTTAACGTGAAATGGATATAATCTGTTTGAAGGTTCAGTTGTACCACCAACAATACGGCCATCCTTCATTGAATATTTTTGTTCAGTTAAATTTCCTGAAATAATAAGTAATTTATTTATATCTCAAATATTCACTTCAAGCAAAACTGGTCGAATATATATATATATATATATATATATATATATATATATATATATATATATATATATATATGTATATATGTGTATGTGTGTACATATATTGTACTTGAATAAATATATAAAGTATGAAGTCACTTATCTTGAGTTACAGTTTAACATTTTGTTATAATAGTGCTATGCTTATTTCTCTGGGTTTCTGATATTATAAAATTATATTTTATTTAAGTAGAGTATTGATAGCTGAAAAGAGCGTGTGTAATGCTCTAATAGAGAGACTCTTCACGCGCTGATCCGTTATCATTGTCTGTCATTTTGTAAAATATTTTATGATTAATAATTAAACTTACCCAAACAGTAAAGAGAAAAGAAACAAATCGCAGTTAATATCCGTAGCATGGTGCTACTGTTACGGAAAGAAAATTTGGTAATTGACACAAAATTCGAACATATGATACAATAAACTTATTAATGTATTATACCCTTCTTATTTACTGTTCATGTTTTTTAATAACATTATTATCTTATCACTTTGTGTGAAATTCGTGATTGAAATCACAGAGATACCTAATGCTTTATAGCTATCTTCTTGAAGTATGCTTCTTAAGTTCGAAATTGAAACTAGTACACTTAAGATAACAATATCAGATTTACTGTGAAGATAATAACGTATGCGTCAAACATAGATTATATCTTCCTGCATCATGAAGGTTACGAAAATACTTGATAAACTGATCGTATTAATTGTAACTGCTAGGGCTAAGCCTAATAGAAATAATAAATTTGACACATAAAAATTAATATATCAGAAAACCGCTTATCTTCTTAACACAATCAAAAACTACTTTCGAAATTTCGAGAAATCAAGAAAAGAGTGTATCATAATTTCTAACCTCAGCAGAAATTAAAAGAATAAAGATTTAAGGAATAATCGGCTATAAATTTCGTCGTGTAAGTTCTTAAAATAACATATAAATACACGTTTAACAAGCTAGATTAACATTGCACACATTACAGATGAGGTAAATACCTGCGGGGAAAAAGGAAAGACTGTAACACGATTTTTTATAAAAGTAACTTCTCTTTAATGCAGAACGATTATGTGCGCCATAGAAATAGTGTCTATTGATTTAATATTGACCAAAATGATATTTTACTAGTCACATTTCAGTTGTCAACAGCTGTGCAGGAGAAAAAATTGTAAAATTGTAATCAGTCTGTAGCAATCAGAAGGTTGTAATGTACAATGTAAGCAATTATTAGAAGCTTTTTGTACATAAATAAACATTCACGTTCATTTCAGAAAATTAAGCACTTTTTCACGCAATTTTTTTCAATTCGACACATTGTTATACCTACATATACTCTGGGATGCAAATTAAAAATAGAAACATTTAGGCCTAAGAATGTCTGGCAGAAATTGAATTTCTTTCTGGATTGCAAAATTTAGAATTTTCATTTGAAACATTTTTGCTACGTTTGTGTGTTCCTTTATGGGATGTGTAACATCATTTTTAAGTTTATTCGGACGGTTTTCATGCTTTCTTCTACCATCATCTCATATACAGTGGCTAGTCAACTAAAAATTTTAATTCCTGTTGACACTGCAATAATTATGGTAGCTGATGTAAAGTAAGATTTGCTATATTTAATATTTCCTTGGAGCTTTTGCAAATATCTGGGAACAATTTTATAGAATATAATTCGACAGATTACATTTGGTTCAAAATATTCTCTGCTTTGCCTACAGTTCTACAGTGTGGAAACAGTCATAATGTCTTACAGCCATGGCATTCAGCGAATGTGGTCAAATTTTCTCAATGGAGAACCAGAGTAACACTTGCAACAGTTCTTGTAAGTTTGTATAGTCTGCTTTTTTGTATGATAAGAAACCGAGTGCATTCGTGGAAGAGAAAAGGGATCTCATTTCTATGTGCCAGTACATTCCAAAAAAAAAGTACGGGAAGTTTTATTATAACTTGAAAAGAGATTAGGTGATTTTTTCTGCACTGAAACGAATAAAATAACGAAATATACCATTAATGTTTAATGTTGAGAAATAATTAATTAGTTTTGGTAATTAGAATACCATAATAGTTTGTATTGGTGACTTTGGGGCAGTGTGCAAAAAGAGTAACAACATAAGACAAATAAAAGAGTTTAACTTAAAATGTAAGCAACTATTTCAACCTTTCTGAAAGGGAAACATACTTAACTTAGTTTAGAAAATGAAGCACATTTCATTTTTTTTAAGTTCAACATATTGTTATATCTACATATACTGTGGCAGGGCTGGGCACTTATACCTCAGTCGAGTCACTTCATACCAGCCCTTAACTTCCCACTCCAACATCCGCGGCTGAGACAGTAATGTTTTGGCCCGATACGGGTGGACAGGAAGGTAAACATTGCTCAGTGACGGATTGTATAAGGCAGGTTTAACAGCTTTTACAACTTTTCGACTCTCGTTTGTCGCCTCGAATCCACCACTGATTCACAGTGCTTTACTGTGCGTTTGTTTATAAAGGTGGTGTAAGAGAAAATGACATAGGCCCAGGGCTGTATTATGGAATGCAAAGAAAATGTTGAAAACATATTCAAGTGAAATTCAAGCAGGAATTTAATTTTTTCATTTCTTGCAAATTTACTACTTAAATATAAAACCCTTTTTCCCGCAGGTATTTAAATGTAAAAAAGAATGGAGCGACCACTTAAAAATACTTGTCAATAATTTGATAGGAATATTAGAACCGAATATTAAGAAATTGCCTACTGGTATACCCACAGTTTCTAAACACGTGATATGACCACAAATGTTAAAGAGTGTATAAATAAACTTAATGAGAAAAAGTACCAAGAAGTTCTTGAGTGATAGAGACATTATTTTTATTATGGAGATGGAGAGGCCATGCATAAGATTACATGTGAATTAATGTGTTTGGTTAGGATTTTTAATGAGAATTGAAAAGGACTAATTTGAACGATTGATATCTTAAGATTTAGTGAAGTATAAAATGATTGAGAAATGTCATGGAAGTAGAGCGCCATGCTTCAGTGGCTATGTCTCTTGCAGTAGCGTGGTCGGCATCACGTTCCAACAGCCTTGTAGCCCCAGGAAATACCTAAAACTGAATTTTATAGAAGGCTGAGTATATACCGGCTCCGTTCTGAAAGTTAGTCTCCATATAGTATTGAACTCCAGAGCTTACAGTTGGCAGGCAGTAACTTTATCTGTACTTATAATTTAGCCTATGACATCCCTTGAGGACTAAGGCCTCCTGATCATAGGCAGGGTAGCTCTGATTCACTCTTTAGGTGAGCTAGTCTAGAGATTGTTTGACTTTGTTCTCTTGTTCATCGTCTCTAATGTTGGGTATGAAGCACTTTCACTGGTTTACGATCACTATTCACTGATTCTGCCGCGCACTTTGCATCATTTCACTATTCACATATTCATTCGCGTTGCTGCTGGCACTTTAGAACACATTTCACTTTTCACCAATTTATTGATGTTTCCTTCGACAGTTTTTTCCACGTGATCTGTGTTTTGAACGCCTCGTCCATTGCTTCCCCGCTCTCTGTGTGAATGTATCCGCCCATCTGGTTCTCTGTCTTCCTGCACTCAGCTTCCCTATCCTGGAGTCCCACATGGTCACTCTGTATGTCCACTGGGTGTCACAAATCTGTACTATGTGGCTGCAATTATTGTAATAGATGAAATTCTTAATGCTGTTGTATTATTAAAAATAACTTTAGAGTGTCTATCAATTTATATGAGCTGATACATTTATTAAACTAACAACTATTAATTAGAAACTGTGTCAATTATTCAAACTGAATGTGCTACAATTCTGTGACTAGTTTTGGCGTGTTGTTCGCCATTAAGAAATATTCTAGTGTGGTTTCACGCATGCACTTTTTTTTTTTTCGTTGTGGAGCATGTGTGAATAATAATGATTGGTAGTATTGTGTTGAACGGGATGAGAGTTAAAATTTCACATACGTGTTAAAAGTTTGTGTGTCACGAATTTATATACAGAGTTAGTCAGGAACCACTTCAGTTCATATTGTCTCTATCCTAGATATGTTGACCCTCTTCAGCAAGGCACATATTCAGAAGATGTTCCCAGTTTTTCGGGATACTGAGGATTATGGCGACTGTGGAATGACATCAATCCCAATTGGACGGATTCGTCCAAAATGTAGGGTGCCGAGAATATGATGGTGTGGTGTGGAATTTACGATGGGAGGATGATTGTTTCATTTTTTTCTAAGGTACACTGACAGCCGCCGAGGAATACAAGACTCTCTAAGAAGAATAATTTCTGCTTTACAGGGAGCTTCATCTGAAAGACTAGATTTGCATAATATATACGTTACTGTGTACGTTAACAGAAAACCACAATTCCAAGTCACACAGAGATTGTGTGCACTCGTTGTGGGTCTCGGCGTTTCGTCAGCCCACGCGAGTTGTGTGGATATAAAGGGAAAAGTTGAGACGGTGTCGGGTGGAGTTCCCGGGTAGCTCAGTGATAGAGCGTTGGTACGTTCAACCAGAGGTCCCGGGATCGATACCCGGCCCCGGAACAATTTTTCCCTTGAAATTATTCAAATCTGCTTTACAGGGAGCTTCACCTGAAAGACTAGATTTGCATCTCTTAGAAGAGTTGTTTGTTTTGCCATCAGTTCAAAATGAGGACGGCAAATTCCATACAGTGCGTCGGCAGGATGGTGCCCCGACGCATTATAGATTAATCATGCAAGTGGCTAGATGACTAGTTTCCGGGGAGGTGGATAGGTCCGAGAGGCCCCGATGAGTGGCCCGCGAGATCTCTTGACCTCCCACCAATGGATTACTACCTATAGAGTCACCTAAAGGCAATGATTTACTCTACCAAAGGAGGATAATGGAATATGCCGCGCAAATAAATCCTGCCATAGTCCACAGTGACATGAACAACTGGGAGCGTCGTCTGAATATGTACCTTGCTCAAGAGGATCACCACATTGAACATATATAGGCAATACAAGCTGAAATGAATAATACTATGGTTCTTTACTTTTGACTCATTCTTTATATTTTAAGTTCTTCACTAAATTACTAATTAAATAGAGAATATTTCATGAAGTGTAGCTTATTCCATTCCATATTCAGAATAGCTATACCACATTGCTTCTACTTTTAGTACGTTTTACAAATGGCTTTTAGAGAACCAGGAGGTACATTACTGCCCTCAAATAAGCCAGCAATCGGTCCCTATCCTGAGCAAGATTAATCCTGTTCCTATCATCATACCCCGCCTCCCTCAAATCCATTTTAATATTAATCTCCAATCTACGACTCTGCCTCCTTAAAGGTCTTTTTCTCTCCGGCCTCCCAACTAACACTCTGTATGCATTTCTGGATTCACAGGTGACTTATCTCCTTTAAAAATGAATGAAACTATTATCCCTTACAGTGATAGAGTAAAATATCTAGGAATTTATATGGACAAAAACTTAAGTTGGAATATTCAAATCACACATGTAAAATATTTTTTATGAAAATTCACATACTAAAAAGAATTCGAAATTTCCTCCGGTTCCTTCTCAAGAAGAATTTAGTGCAGTCGCTCTTGATGCCTCATTTTCATTACTGTGACACTCTCTACACTGACCTTAACATGGGACTGACAGACAGACTACAGCGTGTTCATAATGCATGTGTTCGATTTATTTGCAACGTCCGTAGATCTGATCGTATCAGACCTTCACTAAATATGCTATCCTGGGTCCGTCTCAAAGAGCGAAGAACTATTCACTCTCTCACTTTACTCTTCAATATTCTTCAAACCACTAATCCTAGCTACTTAGCTTCTCGTTTTCAACATTTGTCCTCATATCACGAAATAGATACTCGCTCACAACACCATATCACAATCTCAATTCCTAAACACAGAACATCCTTCTACTCTTCATCTTTCACTGTCTCTGCAGCTCATCTCTGGAACACTCTACCACAACATGTCAGAGACTATCGGACATTGCCTATGTGGTTTCAAGAATAAATTAAAATTGCACTTCTTGAATTAGATTCCTTTCAGTTATAAGCCCTTTTCTCTGCGATAGTTTTGTAAAAGTATAGGCTATATATTTCTTTTCCTTCCTTTCCCCATACTATTCTCTTTAGCAGCTGATGAATTTATTATCATAGCCTTGTTATTGTGAATCTTATTTAATTTTCGTATTTATTTTCTTTTTTATTATTACTTTATTACATTCCATTTTGTTATATTCTTCCTTATGTTTTTCCATATTAAGCATTTGTACTAAATTAGTTGCTTTCACTATATTCCAATATATTTTCCTTTCTTTTTTTCTATTATGTTATTATTTTCATGTTGTTTAGTGTAGATTTTATTATGCTACTATTATTATTTTTTTGTAATATGTTAGTATTCTGTTCTTTAACTTTTTGTTAAATTTTAACTGCTTGTATACTTTGTGACCTGTTAGAGTGTAAGAGAAGGCCCTATGGCCTTAACTCTTCCAGTATAAATAAAGAATTTTTATTATTGTAAATAAAGAAATTATTACTATTATTATTGTTTTATTATTATTATTATTATTATTATTATTATTATTATTATTATTATTATTATTATTATTGTTATTATTATTATTGTTATGATCCTATTTATTTTGAATTTTTAGTATGTCAATGGCATCACAATGTAAAGGTAATATAAATAATATAAAAATCGTAACATAAGTGGTTTAGCTGCAGTGAAGGGGGATGTTTGGGGGACGTTATCATGTGTATTCAAAAATAAAAATATATAATATTGTTATATATTTTCTAAAAATGAAACAATTATATCATTTTAAAGAGGAATGTGCATATTTAAAATGAATGATGGATTATTAAATATAATATTTTAGGATGCACGTATGGGTGTATCCAGAAATGCATATAGAGTGTTAGTTGGGAGCCGTAGGTAAAAAGACCTTTAGGGAAACCGAGACGTAGATGGGAGGATAACATAAAAATGGATTTTAGGGAGGTGGGATATGATAGTAGAGACTAGATTAATGTTGCTCAGGATAGGGTCATCCGATGGCGGGCTTATGCGAGGGCTGAAATGAACCTCCGGGTTCCTTAAAAGCCATTTGTAAGTAAGGAAGTAAATATTTTAAGATAAGAGTGAACAATAACGTTGAAACAAATAAGTATTTACATTTTCAAAGACAACACTTTTTATGATTTGACTTTTTGTTTCGTACAATATGAACACATTGCCAATGGTACAATTTAAATTTAATGACGGTATCAGCCGAACTGTGGTTGTTACTGAATTATAAAAATAAATGTCAAAAGTTTCATGCCACGGGATGCAACGGACTGGAGACAAGGTCACGGATAACGATGTGTGTGTGTTCCACACTTGTTATCTACTGTAAACAGGAAGTCGCGCGGCTTTGCAACTGGATGTCAGTTGATTGATAGTACAGTTTTGTGTTGTATTGAAGTGTTTCAGAATATCTAAAATTGTGACAAAGTTTATTGCTTTATGGTTTTGCAATCCTTTCGGTTTTCAGAAGCATACTAGACAAATAGGAGAAATATGACAAATTTTTGGCCTAATCTCGCCAAATATCATCCCGCTATCACCAGTTCCATCGACGCTAAATAACCGAGTATTTGATACAGCGTCGTTAAATAACCAAGTAAAAAAATAGAAGACAGAAAAGTGACGGGAGGAATGCAAAATAAAATTATCTAATTTAATTGCAGGGACGCGATATGCGGTCGCTGTCGACATAAGGTATATAAAATTACTAATGTGGAAGAAACTGAAACAGATTAGGAAGGGAAAAAATCAATTGAAGAAGTAAAAAATTCAAGTGAAAACAAAGAAAAAATCAAGTGAAGAGGAAGTAAAAACAGCAAATGTAGAGGAAGATGTGCCGCCAGAAACAGAATCGGAGACAACAATCAGTAATACAAATAAAATTCTAATTCTTCTCGACGAATCACCTACTGTATCTCCAAACGAAAATTCTCTCGTGCGAAATCATAAGCTTGTAGGAAGGCCAGTGTGATTAACGAAGCTATTAATGATGTGTTTAACACGCATAGTGATAGTAATGATAGCGAAGAAGTGATTGCACAATTCAAGGAAAAATTTGCGAATGTACAATCGTCTAATGAGATATACATGATTCTTATGTGCTTCATGAGCACAAAATAATGCTCAAATTTGGTGTATCTCTTCATGTAGCTCGTATAGTGAAAATTACTAAAAAAAATTGAGGATATAGGCCTAATGTCAGTGCTTGATGGTAAATATCATTGCCACGTCCCTGACGTTATTATAATGTTTCTGTTAATTTTTATGAAGAAAACGACATATGCTAAATTATGGTTGGCATTAAAAACACAAATTCGGTCAAAGAGGATGGCAAGAGAGTGAAAAAATAAAAAACGGTTGATTTAACCAAACTTAAAGAAATTTACAAGACATTTAAAGAACAGACATCCAGGCACTAAAATTGATATTTCACTTTTTGCATCCCTGATACCAAAATACTGCATACTATCGGGGACAGCTGGAACTCCTAATGTTTGCGTATGCTCGATCTCTGAGAACACAAAACCGATTTAATAAGTTTGCAAAAGTATGCCATGATGATGAAAGTGAAATGAAGTGTTGATTTTTAATGCGAAAAATAATTTGTCAGAGTTTGTCTACAAATTGTTATTTACACAATCGTGTGAAAAATGCCCAGGAACTGAAATTATTTCAGAATTTATAAATTCATTATTAGAGAAAAATCTAATGGAGGAAGTCATGCATAAAACGTGGAAAACAACAGACAGGGCAGAGATGATGCTGGTAAAAACTAATAGGCCTATACTGAACATTTTATAAATAATTTCCTTATCTGTTTGAAAGAATTTAAAGAACACAATTTCATAGCAAAGGCTCAACTCAATCATTGTACATGAAACATCTAAAAACTGCAATCCAACCTGGGGAATTCATTGTTGTTGGCAAGTACTGTGAAAATGACATTTTCTTATGCAGAATTCCATACAATGATGCCATTGGAACACGTCTCAATCAACTAACTAATCTGTTTTTATTTACTACAAGAATGCTGACAATGATCTGGAACATAGGTGTTTTCAATTATATCAGAATACTTCGTTTATGACAGTCCTTCAGTTCATCTCTCCTACAATATAAATTTTCATACGTAAATAAGATTTAGTATTTCAGCGATAGAGTAGCAAGTCAATACAAGAATAAAAAGAATTTTGTAATTCTACTGTGTCATAAGATAGATTTCCAAGTGTCAGCTGAATGTCATTTCTTCGCCACAAGCCATGGAAAGAGCCCATGTGACAGCATAGGAGGTAAAATTAAGAGAGTTCCTGCCCACGCTAGCCTTCATGCAACCCCCCAGAGAGCTCTATGAATGGGCGCGAAGTAACGGCACAGGTTCTCTGGGTCACTTTTATGTTTTATTTTGCGTTAATATGAGAATGACTTATTCTAGAATAAGAAACTTGTAATTAATGAACTGAACTCGGGTTTTGTGTTTCAGGTTATTAGAAAAATTTATTCAGCTTTAGTTACATGTGCGATAGATATTGACAGATATTGTAAAGTTTACAAATTACAGAATAGATATTATTATAAGACTTGAAAGTGTATTGCAAATATAATTTAATAACTTGTATCTAAAGAAAAATGTAAATGATGATAAATAACATTAACGAAAAATTTGAAGTCGTAAACAGGGAGAAATTCAAGGTGAAATTGCGATAGTTAGGGGAAAGAAACAGGAGAAGGAAGAACAGAAAAAAGTGCAAAAATTGTGGAGGAAAATGGATCTAGTTAACAAAAAATTTAACAGTTCACTTGGATCTAGAAAATTCCTGTGGCATTTGTGACGAATTCATGGAGATGGGGTATGCTGGCGTAGACTCCTGGAAGTCCTGGCGCTCCACAGCCAACGGTCCACGATGCCACTCCCACCAACTGTCCGGCTATGACGAGGGGAGCTCCGTAGTCGCCAATGCAGAAATCCTTGCCACCCTCATCTACCCCAGCGCAAATCATGTTTATTGTGATGCCTCCTGAATTATGGTAAATGTCGTTACATTGCTGATGATCGTAGACTGGAAGCATCACTTCGAGTAATTGAGGTGACAACTCTCCTTCTGAAGAATTCCTTCCCCAACCGGTGACAACTGCGATTGTTCCGGGAAACGGCTCTGTGATGGACAATCTAACAGCCATGATTGTTGAGCCGTATACAAACGGTTCAGCCACCTGAAAGAATAAATACACATGTCGTTTCAGTAGGGATGGATATAAAAGGGGACAGCATCTTAGCAGTTTCTTGAATCTGTACAGTTACTACAATTCGAATTTCCATTATAGAACTAATTCTCTTTTACTCCTAATAATAAACATATTTTGCAGTTCTAATTATAAATGAAAGGTGCTTAGGGAAATATTTGGGGCTAAGAGAGATGAAGTTAGAGAAGAATGGAGAAAGTTACACAACACAGAACTGCACGCATTGTATTCTTCACCTGACATAATTAGGAACATTAAATCCAGACGTTTGAGATGGGCAGGGCATGTAGCACGTACGGGCGAATCAAGAAATGCATATAGAGTGTTAGTTGGGAGGCCGAAGGGAAAAAAACCTTTATGGAGGCCGAGACGTAGATGGGAAGATAACATTAAAATGGATTTGAAGGAGGTGGGATATGATGACAGAGAATGGATTAATCTTGCTCAGGATAGGGACCAATGGCGGGCTTATGTGAAGGCGGCAATGAACCTCCGGGTTCCTTAAAAGCCAGAAAGTAAGTAATTATAAATGAAGAATTGACTGAAAATTATCTCTATTTAATAAGTAGACTTCGTATTCCAGCTACCTATAAACTGGTATGAGATTGTCTGATTCAAAATATATGTGACGTCGCAGCGCAGGTAGAGGTACGTTCGTACACAAAACAGTTACGCATCCTCTACCCTCTTCCTCTAGAACAGTGGTCATCAGCACTCGCTGAAATGGGTAAGGTGCATGAAGGGTAAGGAACTCTGCTCCGTCGTGCACAAGGGATAGAAAGACAGCATACCCGCGAATAGCGACGATTGCAAGCTAGGACTGTGTCTTGTCAGCGGGTAAGAGACGCTAGCACGAGCGTGCAGTGTTTTGATGACCACTGTTCTAGAAAGTCAAAACCAGGGCGCAGTCATAATGAGTAGTTTTATCGATCACTGATCTTACTAGTCGTATTATTCAAATAACTACATCTTTGTGGCTAATTGACGTTTCATTGCAGAGGTAAAATGCTTTAGGAAGATTCTCAAGCGTGTAATATTGAATTAATATTGTCACTGTCAATATAGGCAATATTACATATAAATTGTGTAAAATTAACGTAAAAGTGACATAAACAGTGCACTGAAAGACACTGCAATACCAAAATGAGCAGAAAGTGTGTTAAACGTAGGCTAATTAAAAAAGACCAGTAGCATCACAATATTTAAATTGTGAAGATATTAATTCGACATTTAGCATGGATTTGTGTAGCCTACCATGACGTTCAGTGCCAACATTCCAATTAATAAGTTACATGATCTACATTTATGGAATTTCTAGAAAAGTAGGCCTACATAGAAAATTAGTGGGTTTTCAGTGATGAGCAACATATGCAATATCCTAATGTTTCACGAAAAAATATCAGACAATAGGAATATCTTGTACATAATGCACCAATAACGTCATGTCTATTGTAAGAATTTCTTGAAATATAAATCGTTTGAAGTGACATCCGTATATGTTCAAGTTCCGTAACTTACGAATGCACTTTATTATTCACTGCAAAGTTCACGACGACAATAAACATCATGGCTCAAGCATGTTTCAGAAAGTCTGAAGTTGACGGCACTCCATGAAGATTCAGCGACGACGCGACGTGTTTGTGTATATCCTTATCAGTACTATGTACCCAATGTGTCTTTAACTTTAGTCTTTAGGTAGCCTATTAAGTACTGTAGTTAGTGTAAACAATTCGACATTATCGTGGTCTACATAATCTCTCCTAAAATATAAAAATGAAATATTAAATTTCATAAATTTCGAAGACTAAATTTAATACAGGTCATAACTAGAGACGTAGAGTCTCCAAGCAAGAAGCAACAGTGTATTTATGTATGGAGTATAACTCGGCGGCATTAAACTCTACTTACAGAGTTCAGGTATGCTGTTCAATGAATTACTCGTATTATCCAAAAGCAAAACAAAGCTAGGCTGTTTTAAATGAGTGCTTTAATGGAAAGATTTGGTAGCGATAACTTCATTAAGAAATAACAAAATTCATTTGATTAGAAATAAGGGTAAATTGTTCATTTTAAACATTTAAAATGTTTACAAACAGTCATTCATTGTAATGTGTAGAGATCCATAAAGCATGCAGTCAATATATTCCTTGTACTTGTACTGAGATTTATGTTCTTTTAATTGTTAATTCCAACCTTTAATTAGATCTAAAATATCTAGATGCGTTTTACTTACTGTAAAAATCAAGGGTAGACAAAAGTCGAAAGTCAAGTACTCATGACCACTAAAAATTTCTATATGGCGCCAGAATTTTTTATCGAGTTCAATTTGTTTTTAAGACTTCGATTTCTTTTATAGCACTAAGCTACGACTAATACATAACGTTAACAAAAGCGATTACTTGAAGGAAATGGAATGTGCTATTTAGAATCATATTTTCATATTTCTTGCGCATCTTAAGATATTGTCACTACATAACTTTACCGAAAAGCACAAAGCGTCTCTGAGAGCGTGTATTTGCATTGAATGATATTTAATATTGTTTCATATATTTCAGTAAATGTATCCTTATCTCAGCTCGACTGGTTTTCTCATTGCATATGTGGATAAAATATGCTGGTTCCTGAGAAAAACGGGTTCCTGAAAATTCTGGAGTTTTGTCTATTCCAGGTATATATAATCATTTACTTAATTGATTATTTAACAACGCCGTATCTACTACTAGGTTATTTAGTATCGATGGAATTGATGGTATCGAGATGATATTTGGCAAGATGAGGCCGAGAATTCACCATACATTACCTGACATTCGCCTTATGTTTGGAAAAACCTTGGAATAAACTCAACTAGATAATCTGTTCAAGCTTCGGATCGGTAGGCAAGTGTCTTAGCCGACTGAACTAAGCCGGTGGCTTGTTCCTTGTTATATATAACTTACGCTGCCTTTAAATAAATACTTTGTTTTTATAGTTATTAAATCCAAGTTCAAATTCTGTTGTTCATCGACTTATACATACAAGCATACGAATAAAGAGAGATAACACACAGTACAGGACCGTGCGGGAAGACTGCTTCCCTAGAAATTTAACTGTTTTCACTCGCATTACTTTCCATATCAAACGAAGCTAGTATGATCGACGTATGTACCTTTTATTCAAAGTGATCAAACGCAGAGCTTAAGTCGTAACACAGGAGAAACAGTGGTGCAAGTTATACCACTACCCAAAGTAAGTTATTCTCATTCTACTGAGGTCTAAGGTTCTGAATCTGAAAGCAAGTAAAAATAGGAGAAACCAATGCCAAACCTAGGTACCCTTTTGATAGTGCGTCGAGTGATATTGGAAAGCTACAAAATGTCCTGTCCAAAAACAATGTACTTGGTACAACACAAAAAGACTCATTCCTAAAGTATCGCGTACTACCAGCAGCATAGAAAGCAATTTTATAATTATCTACTCTCAGAATGTGTTTTTCACATAAGACTCACTTCATAAATGTCCAATTACTACATTAATATTTTTCTATAAATGATTGTCGAGTAGCGAGAGTACAGCAAATTAATTAAGGTTACAAATACAACTAAACAGAATGTGATGTGAGCTCTTCACTCTAATCTTTGACTATTGTATAAACGGGTAGTTTCACAAAGACTTTGTAATTGATAGCTACATACTTCTAGTACTGATAATAATTTATCTGCAGTTCTCGGTTGCAAAGAAAATAATTATCTTCACGACCTCGTTTAGACCTCGATATCTATGAAGATACTTTTCCCAGAAAGATGACCTTGATTCCTCCAATGATAACTCGGTCTGTCCTGATCTCTGTGTACATGAGAAAGTTAATTTTGCAAGTCTCTCCCTCTCCATTTTTTGCATATGATTCTTCCACTGTTTTTGATGATTTTGAATTTCTATGATTATACAAGGAACTTGCAGTTTGCCATCTCGTTCTATCCAATTGAGATCTCATAAAGCAGCGGTCAACAACACAGTGCACACTCGAGTTTGCGTCTCTTACTCGGATAAAACATTGCACTACAGTGCATCCGTGGCTGCTGACGGGTATGTTCTCTCTCTCTCTCTCTCTTGCACGACGATGCATATTCCGAGACACTCCTTACCCTTTACTCATTTCAGAGCATGCTGAGGACCATTGTCATAAAGCGTATCTGAGCTCCTTCAAGTTTTTGTTAATTTTGTTTGTTTAAAATACGATTTCGCTGCCATAAATGAGCGCTGCTTTTGACGTAATGTTATGTAATCTCAATTTTATGGCCATTGTCATCTGTTTATCAAAATATCTTCTAATGATTCCATTTCCTTAATTATATTTTTGTAATTTGACATCTAAATTAGTTTTCTGTTCTGAATTAAATATCCTAAATATGCAAATTTAGAAAGTTGTTAAATTATTTTCCAATCTATTTCAATTTTCACGCGTTTAATGGTTTTTTCCACACATTGGCATTGTTTTTTATTTTGAAATGAAAATTTTCATGTCATATTCACACAAGTACTTGACCGTATTCCTTGTTAATTGTATGTCATTTTTTGTTATTTTGTAATAAATTATTTATGACTAATTTTGAACAGAAAATTCAGTTTTATGCAAGGAGAAATTAAGAATAAATACTTTTGCAATTGAGTACATAAGGCCTTGGTGTTAAAATAATAATTATTTAATTTATAAACAAACTGATTGAATTTCATTTTCACCATTTCTGAATAAATAGAACTGTAGGAAGAATATTATTTAATTTCTCATAATTTAAAAGTAAAGAGAACGCCAAAAGAAAACTGCAATCTTTAACATCAGAGAGAAACGATGATCAATAATTATTTTATAGTTCACCAGAAATCTTAACGGTTCAGATCCGTGAGTAAGTAACCTACAACTGTTCACAGCTACTCATCAAGGTCTCTAGGACTCACTTAGGTTCTTATCTGTGATTGAATTGGCAAATGTGTGGTATTAATCACTTCCCCCTTCTCAGTTATTAGGATCAATGGCTTGTGTCTTGCCACCTTGTTTTTGATATGCCTACATTTCTGTGTCTTTGTGGTCTATAATTTAATATTTTCGGTTAACATTTGTTCATTCTTAATGTAATATTATGTTGATACCAATTTACTTTTTTGTTCCGCAATTTGTATGTGTAAACCGTATATATTTTGATCTTTGCGAATGTCTAAGTTTCTCTTTGATCCAAAAGGTTAAGCCCAGATACTTATCTCAAGAACCTGAATTCGGCGCCTTCTCTTTTCCTTTTATCAGTTCTATTCAAAGCCCAATTCTTGCATCCATAGCTTGTTACTGCCACTACCATGACTGTGAAATTTCATTTGTCTTGTTCTTGGTATCTTGACTTGCAATGTTCTTAAAGTTCCAATAATTGGTATAATTAATTCTTCTTCATTACAATCAAAATCTGGATAAATAAAATTGTCCTCTGACTGAGGTTCTGGCTGATCTGCACATCCAGTAAATCTCACTTGACGGTAATGTGTGTCAGAGGAAGAACAACTGCTTGTGTGCATCTGAAGTCTGCTTAGTGCTATATGTAGCTAGTTGGCGATGTGTGCAATGGAGGTGGAATGGAACTGATCGCCCTACCCTAATATTTATTTTATTGGGTTATTTTACGACTCTGTATTAACATCTAGGTTATTTAGCGTCTGAATGAAATGAAGGTGATAATGCCGGTGAAATGAGTTCGGGGTCCACCACCGAAAGTTACTCAGCATTTGCTCATATTGGGTTGAGGGAAAATCCCGGAAAAAACCTCAACCAGGTAACTTGCCCCGACCGGGATTTGAACCCGGGCCACCTGGTTTCGCGGCCAGACGCGCTGACCGTTACTCCACAGGTGTGGACATCCTATTATCTCTTGGCCTATTTGCCACATAGGTGATACCTTATACGTATCACTTGTAAGGTTCAGACCTGTCTTCGGACAGTTTACTAAACAACAACATAAATAAAATTGGAGAATGATGCTAATCACTATTCTACGTTTATGAATGTACGAGATATCTCTTTCTAGGGCTTTATGTCCGGTATGCAAGCACGTTTAGTTTACTTTTACTCTAGATCATATATGTAACAGATAGGTCATCACTATGTTAAAATCGTTTGCACTTTGAAGAGAACAACCGTCAGGATCGCAACCCGTCCGCCGTAAACGAACACGAGATGGCAGTACAGTCGCTAATGCAATTCAAATGGGAATTATGACGTGACTCCTTATGTAACAATTAGATGGCAGCGTAATAAACCTGACAAAAAATGTTAACTCAATGCCTATAAGGCCGACCTATCTGGGGTATATATGATCTAGGCTTTTACTTACTCTGAGAACTGCAACGTCATAGTCGTAAATGACGTAGTCGGGATGTTTTATTATCTCTACAACTGTATGTACGGTTCCACCAGCTTCAAGTGTGTCAGTACCAGCACGAACAGCGTAGCCAGATGGTCTGGAAATAAGTGCTTGCTCAAAAGTTAAGAAATAATAACTGTTATTGTTACTCTTCTAGAAAACTAGCTAAAGTGATAAATTGTCGAATCTGCATTTAAGGTCTATATTGTACTATTTAAATAAATTCGCCAGTCTGCTACTTTCGCTAGTTTTCTAGAGGAGGGACGATACAATATTAAATTATAAATAAATAACTATATATTACTTATAAGAGAACGGTT
The DNA here is from genome assembly GCF_040183065.1 of Periplaneta americana. Classification (NCBI taxonomy): domain Eukaryota; kingdom Metazoa; phylum Arthropoda; class Insecta; order Blattodea; family Blattidae; genus Periplaneta; species Periplaneta americana. The sequence goes on along the minus strand of NC_091120.1, from coordinate 109,767,533 downwards.
TCAAGAGATGTCTCAATTTTATTTAATATTAAAATATTACAAGAATGTTGACTACAGATTAGTGTAGGCAGGGAGATCTTGTCTTCACTTCCTCTTGAAGACGGCACGTTAGAGACACTGTTTAAGTAGGCCTTCTTCCTCGTCAAAATCGCATTGAAGAAGCACATTATGTATCTTAGCGTACCGTTAACCAAATATTTATAACGTTGGCTATCCATTCTGGTAATCAGAGTTCAAAACTCGGTGGGTTCAGTTGGAATTTTTGAACAAAGACTACACTTGATGGTAGGTTTTCGCGGGGTAATCACGTTTCCCCTATCGGCCCTACATAATTGTTTTAATAATAATCATGTGGTGCTATATACTTTTCTCCCAAGGTTCAGAGAAAGCAATAACTACGGCGGCAGGAAGAAGTATTGTTTCAGCGCAACGCGTATACAGGGTGATTAACGAGGAAAGGCCAAAAATTTAGGATGTGAATTCAGAAGTCATTTTGAGTCAAAAAGTTCATATGAATATGGATCCGTTTTCGAACGGTTATTGAGATATAGCTCTTCGATTTCACAAAAACTTCTAATATTCCATTGTACTAACTCGTATTTAGAGGCAGATAACGGAGAAATTTAAAGTTTATATTCACGTATGCATATATACCTAATATTCTAGACGTCGGGGTCGATGTTTTCGCACATTTTCAAAGGTACTTCTGCTTCAATGCACTCTTGCGCTCGGGCGTGATTCGCGCTCTTCACTCGGGAGAGTTGCTCGTGGCTGTTCTTTATGCCGCATCCAAAATACGGTCGATTGGCGCCTCTTCCCTTTCCCCCATCCTGTGCTATACCAAGTCTTTCATCCCACCCCATAGACAGTAAATACTCTTCGATATGGTACCTTTCTGTTCGGAAAGCTTTGTTCATATTCAGCGACGACACGCAAGGAACTTCCATCGCACAAACCATAAACATACACAATATCGGCGTATTCTGTAGTCGAAAATATATAAGGCATGTTGAAAAAACACAACACTTACGATAACTGTACCTGTATAATGTACTGGTTCTGTGTTATTACATCAGACAAGGGCAGGCGATTGGACATTTGTAATGCCCCACCACCCGGTTCTTTTTCTCTTATCTACATCGCTCACAATACAGATTCCAATGTTATGTCATTCATTGCGATCGATGACCTTGTCTCACATTTTCACGTCTGATTCACATTGGGGCGAGACGTTTTACTAAAAAAAATGCATCTAGCTCCGCCATTGTTTGAAAACGGACCTATGTTCATATGAATTTTTTTACTCAAAATGGCCTAAGATATCGTACCGGCATTCTAAATTTTTACTTTTCCTCGTGAATCACTCTGTAGATGTGAACCCTTGGATGAATGATGCTAAAAGTAGGCTACTTTCCATTGGATAGAAGGAAAAACTTATATACTGTGTACATATCGACATATAAATTTATTCCTATACAATATTTCTTCATTCTTTGTTCGGTATGTAATTATGATTTCCTTTGTTCAAGTTTACTATTAATTATTCTGGATTTTCGTAAGTGTGAAGTATCACAGAAACTTACTCGGACACACAACTGGCTGCTGTGACAACCCATTCCTGACTGATGACCGAACCTCCGCACACGTGGTGAAGTGCATACATTACTGATACCTGAAAATATTCAATTGAAACAGTGTTATTCGTTAATAGTGTTATGAAAAATGAGGTTTATTACTGAGATTTACTGTAAACTCAAGGCGTTCCAGTCAAGGGACACTACCATTTTAGAAAACAGTAGAAATATATTATCATTGTCTCCTATGTGTCAGGATGGAAATTAATTTGTTCAGGAGGAATAAAATGTTAATTTAAAATCAATGGACACACGTAAGAATATGAAATAATTCATAAATGAACATAAATGATATCATTGAAGATCAGTGTAGGCCTATTCATATTTAATTAATTCTTTCTTCCTCCTGAAAAATTATTTTCTGTATCTTCACATAAGAGGTTTTATAAAAACAATGAATATATAAAAAATCTATACCAAATATAATGTTCATTAATATATTAACTTACGGATATTAGATATAGTATTTGTTTTGATAATGTCACATTCATTATTTACTGTAAAATGCTGGAGCAGCGGTTCAGTTTTATTTTTGTGCAATTATCCTGCTAGCTACAGCTACATAATGCAAAGTATTCCATAAAAAATTGTGGAAAACATTTAGCGCGATACATGAGGATGAGTTCTAAGATTTCGATCTGTTTAAAATCACAAGTAAGTTTCAGTAGCGTAAAATTATGCTCATGCATAATTTCTTGACACGGCGATAAAATAATAATAAAATCTCTCGGTATTGAGTTACCACTTCTCAATTGACTTATAACATCTAATAGGCTGTAAGAAGTGTCATTGTACTTTGCTTATGAACTTTCTAGATCGCTTGCGATTTAGTTTCATATGCCGAAGAAAGATATCATACATCAATGTATCAAAAAATGCACCTAGTTCTAAGATCACCCCTATTCATTGTAGTTCACGTCCTTGTACTCATGTTGAAGCCATTGCATAATGAATCACAATCCAGAATTGTTATTTACTGTTGCTAAATATTACTTTATTCAGAGAATAGTACGATTTAATCAGGACGCAGAAATGTACGAAGTTAAGGCATAGATGGTTCTCTCAGGATTCAATGCATTTGTCTCTCTCACTAACGTGACATACTGAAGTGCCAGTAATACAACCAAACACATCGAATTATAGGACATATTAGCCGTACCCGTGCGCTCCGCTGCACCCATTAGAAATAAATATAAAGTAATTACATAATTAAAATAGGACATTTGATCCAGGGAACATTCGTGTTTGATATAAGGATAAATCGTTTATTATGTTACTTAATTTAAATTGTATTTGCATAATTAAAATGAGATCATTTTGATCCAGAGACCACTCATTTGGTCATAAAAATTATTTTAGGAAATACAGGAAACGAATGTACAGAATAGCCTATCACGTTTTCTGTGCATAAGAAGCTATTTTAATCTTACCTGTCCTCGACTCACTCAGAAGTTACTGTAATAACATTATAGCATTATGTCCATCTAGAGAAACTACACTTTCCAATGGTGAATTAATAATTAATTATACAAATCGGTTAATTTAGCTTCTGATATTACTTCATACAAACACAGAAACATTATCTGTAGGCTATCTTTCATAGCTTTCGATTGTTGCTGTCCAAGGCCCCTTGTAGACGAAGTCATTTGTTTTTTAATTCATTACACGGCCTTAGATGGCAGTTATTTCAATTTTAAAACTCATTTATCTCATTAAATATCAGTCCTATCAAACTTTTCAAGGAATAAAATTTACCGGAAATTATTAAAAAAAAAAACTTCTGTTATGTAACATTTTTCACAAAAATCAATAATAAGCGAGATATTTCGATTTATTTAATTCAGGCCCCCTTATAACCGCCGTTTAAATAATGTATTTTGAATGCCATATAGCCTAAAATCTAAGTTACAACGAACTTAATTTATATTCCAATTTTCATCGAAATCCGTTCAGCCATTATCACGTGAAAAGGTAACAAACATACAGACAGACAGACAGACAGGCAGACATACATACAAAGAAAAATTTCAAAAAAGCGATTTTAGGTTTCAGGGTGGTTAATTGTATATGTTAGGACCAATTATTTTTGGAAAATCGAAAATTACCAGAAAAATTTCGGCTACAGATTTATTATTAGTATAGATTAAGGATGGAGGAAATAATTTAAATATCGATTTATTGATATTGCAATATATTGCAAACCTAATTTAGATAATCTATATATATTGCGGAATATATATCGATATGTCGAACTGATTATCGATATATCGCTGTTTCGCAAGAAAATTAATAGATAGGCTACTAATGCAATTACATCTTCAGGTGTACATTTATTACAATAAACTTACTTAAATTTTAATACTCCTTATTAGTATTGAAATTTACATCATAACAGGCATAAGCATAAATGTAAACTTTTAACATTAAACAATACATTTTCAATACCAAATTATGTAGTTGCTAACCTAAATCAAAATTATGGTGGAGGTAAAGTGAGCTTAAATGATACAATGGGAAAGAGTAAAGTGAACTTTACACAGGTCAGTATTTGTTAGTGAAACAGGTTTCAGTTACTCTAATTTCATATAGAATTCAATTAAGGACACAAATAGGTCCATAATGTTCTTTTCTACCTAACAACGTAATCATTTTAAATGTAAGTAAACAGTACTTGTAATATTAGTTTTAAATGTAGGCTAAGTAAACAGTATTTACAATGTTACAAGTTTTAACAAACTTCACAAATGATTTGATACAATCCTCCTAGAGTAATTTCCCATTGCAAGTTATTATTACACTCCAACATTCCAAACATACCGTACGTAAATGGTGGTGATGATGATGATGATGTGATGATGATGATGTGATGATGATGATGATGATGATGATGATGATGATGACGATGATGATGATGATGATGATAGGGATATAAGTTTTATGCACTAAAACATATAATTAGAAACCAATATCAGTACTAGGTTGTGCATAGAAATCCTAGCCGTAAGCAGATGTCCTAACGGTATTAAATCCTTGTTTGTCTCACCATTTTATAACATAGAAATAAAAGTTTTGATAGTCGTTTTGAGGTCAGACGGTTTCTTTTCAGAGTGACAGTTGCTCCTGCCTTGTTAAAAGTTAATATGCCTACTAAAACAGTAGTTTATCGCACTCGTTGCATTTTGAGTTTGGTAGTACATATTAAACAATTTTAATTCGAATTTCAGTCCAGCCAATCAGAGCAGGATATTGATTGTAATTAATATTTCAAGGTTGCACAATTATGCAACCTGTCCACCTTCATTAGCGCCATGTTTCAAGGAAGTATCGAAGGGGTCTAGTGTGGATATTGTTGTTGATAATGACAATAATAATTTCACAAAAAAGAAAAGAAAAATGTATGAGAAAACCGATATACTATATGATATATTGAATCAAAATTTCGATACCGATGTATATATATATATATATATATATATATCGAAATGAAAATATTGGTATTTCGCAAAAACCGGTATAGGCTATCGTTCCCATCTCTAGGACATACAATAATCTCCCTGCATCCGTGGGGAATTCTTTCCGAAACCTACCGCGGGCAGTTGCGAATCTTACAAATATTTGTTTTTCTGTGACAACGTACATACCTATGATACCTATTAATTGACAAATTGCGAGAAACAAACAATAATACTGATGATGATGATGATGATGATGATGATGATGATGATGATGATAACAAATAGGTACGTCGTACGTATATTATTACACTTGTGAACACGCGCGCTTGCCATCTAGATTTTCTATAAAACTCTTCAAATTAAGACGATAGGTGCTAAATTAGGCCTACGTAAGAAATATGTCCCCGAGGTCAACCGCGGATAACTGAAACAGCGTATTGAGGTTACTCGGTTAAGGGGGGATTACTGTCCTTTCTAGCAGAAAACAAGTACTCACTAGTTAGGAAGTAAAATAATAATATGAGTTCTTACAGTGCAACAACTTTCCAGTCTGTGAATATGGGGGTTTATTTATTAATAAACGCCTGAATCAACTTGTATCATAAAATTCATCACAAGCACACAGAAATATTTATATATGCGTGTACAGTCGGCGAAGTGGATTTGCAGGAGAATGAAGGAAGTCATGCAATGTCACATGCTCTTTACCTCCTCATGTGGTTGCCCCGTAGGTGGAGAGAAGAGGCTGCGGGTTGTTTACATTTTCCAGCTATCCACTGCGCCGAGTGCACGTACATACATTTAATCCACATAAAATGTATGAAGTAGTATAACTTTCAATGGTGAAACTGGTTTTACTGTACCTGGTAGGGATATGCTGTAATGTCTGCAATGTCGCCTCCAATAATGCGGCTGTTGAGCCCATCATTTCTTTGAGGTGAAAATCCTGAAATAATTAGGGCCTAATGTAAATTCGATCACTCACTCTAAAGTATAGATTTCTTATAACCATAATGGAAAGATAATATAATTGACTATAATATTGTCTAATCATTTCATTTAATTGGAAAGTGATCTCGCTATTGAAAATATTCTTTTCTTCTCAGTTCTGTATATTGTGATGGATGATATGCCTGATGTTTTACGCAAATATTATGCTTAATATTTTCATAAAAACTGAGAAACATACGATGAGAACGTATGTGCAACTGATTTCGTCGGCATTTTACGTTTCTACAGAGCGTTTTCCAGAGAACTGGCTCCGCACAGATAAATGCCGTTGTTATTTTACTGTTATGAATTAAATGTGACTTCCGAGATAATAGAGTGTATACTTCCCAAGAATTTATCATGAAAAAATCTTCTACTGTGTAATATTGACAAATAACACAGGCTGAAGGGATGTCAATTTTAGGACATTAGTTTACAGCTGGCTTCAATTTAGTGTAGTTCAGTTTATTTCATGGCATAGCAGTACACATTAAAACATCGAATCTTTAATTACTATAAATATAATACAAAAAAATTGTACAAAAGTATCGTGCTATATGTCCAGCTATAACGTAAGCATTTGTAATGCATTTTATACGGAGCAAATCGCGTGATGTCATTGCCGAAAGCTGACCCAATGAATCACATCAAACAGGCCTGTTACTTGCCCATGTCACTTTTTGAACAGCGCCGTACTATGCCAAACCTGTTTCCAGAAATACGCTCGTTATAAGTTCAATTCTTTTTTTGGGACAGATCTACTAGTGCTTATATTAATAATCCTTATTAGCGAAAAAAGGTTACTACTACACAGCAGAATACTTCACCAGACTCGACTCAGGGAAAATATGCACTTTATTTCCTTGGAAATCGCATTTGATTCATAGCAGTAAATGACCAACGGCATTTACCGGAATGAAAACTGTTTTCTGGAGAACGCTTTGTAGGAACGTGAAATGCCGACGAAATCAGTTTTATTAGTAGACTGAAAACATGTGCTTAATGTTCATCATACTCAGATAGCAAACAATGTTCAAACCATTAAATATAGTACCAGTAATAAATGTTTGAAGTGGTATTACATTGTTAGTCTAAGGACTGGATCGTTGAATCTCCGTGCTGGGACTTGTGTTCACGTCCCAGCAAATTCATGTGGAGTTTGTAGTTAAGTATAGCGTTAAGGGGTTAGGTACAGCTTACAGCAGTACAATTTTGGAAATATTCAACTTTTTTTTCCCTCCATTACTGTATCTTGTGCAATAATGGAAATTAGTATGTGCAAAACACTGTCCTTCTGCTATATGATAAAAATACCTTTACGATTTTAAAAAATATTTACATTTTTTTTTTCAAAATTCATTTCACTGTTCAGTGATGAAGCATTTCCCACATAACTCAAAAACTATGCAACATTCTATGATGAAATTTTTTGTGTGTATTTATGCATGTCATATCTACAATATGAGCAAGAAAACTTCTCTACTTTCGATAGATTGTCTGATAAAAATAAATTCATTTAAAAAATGGTAAAATATCAGTATTTTCTTTTACCACAAAATAAAAAAAATATAATTTATTAAGAAATGTAGTTGAAAGAGCATGACATTGTAAACATGAGTTTCAGCAGTAAAATAAAAGATAGAGAATATGAAAATGTTAACGAGTTTATGAGTTATGAGGGAAACGCTTCGTCACTGCACAGTAAACTGCCACCATTTTGAATTTTGAAAAAAATATATATAAATATATTTTTTTATTTTAATCGTAAAAATATTTTTTAATATAGCAGAAGGACAGTGTTTTATACATACCAATTTTCATTACTGCATAAGATACAGTAATGGAGAAAAAAAATGTTCAATATTTCCAAATATTTTACTGCTGTAAGCTGTACCTAACCGCTTAAGTTCCGTATCTACAGAATGCTTTAGTTTCCATGCCATCTTTACTCCAAATTTCTCTTCACAGTAATCAATAAAATGAGATAGACAAACTTCTATAGCCTCGCGAACATCACAATCAACCACAATGACAAGTAATTACTGATCCGCGAGAGATTCTATGGACTTAGCTCTGCACATGTCAAAACACATCGTTAGCACCGACTCGGACATCTGACACATTCTAAACGCGATTTGGGGTTTCTATGACGAATGCTTTCAAGTACTGTAAAATTTATATCTAAAAGAATAGTCTATTGTTCGTAGGTCTTAATAAAATTACGTTATATCTTCTCTAAAGTACCGATATACTGTATAGGCTAAAGACTATTGATGGAACTTTATCCATATTCCACACTGACGTAGGAAGAATGCCAATATTTAGAAAACATTTTGACGCATCGTAGAAATTTATGCATTTAGCTTGCGTATATTACATCCGATTTTATTATTATACATAAAATTCATCGACGTAGAATATTACATTTCAAAATTTTTCATAGATAATTTCTCACAAACAAGAAGTACGATTCCGGTACGTACTATTTAAATTTGGTAGCGTATTATGGGAAATATTTTCTTCCAGTTCTTTTGATTTTCTTATTATTCCTCATTCAAGCATTATAGTATTGCTTTACTAGCTCATCTCTGAATATTCTCTGTGCATTTAAATGCAAGTACAGTAGAAAAGGCAAGACCTGTCCTATATTCTTATCATTTGCCGTGACTATATCAGCAATGGGTGTGGAGGGCGAAGATATGTTTTAGTTTTAGATGAACTTCCGTGTCGGTAGATTCCTATAATATCAACCATAATGAAACAAACTGTCTTTCTGAAGGGTTATTCTTCCCCTTCTCACACAGCTCAAATGCGAGGCCTCGCCTTTTCATCTATATGTTAAATAGTAGATAGTGATTGAAGGGTTCAGAACCATAGTGGGCCAAGCGCCATTTACTAAAACCGTAGAAAACAAAGGTTAAATTGAAGTTATTACCTTAATTCAATGGAAACATATAGCAAGTAATATAAATTATACACATTAAATCTCAATTATATGTCATTCTTCATTGAATTATGGTATTCACTTAACTTTAACCCTTGCTTTCTCCGTTTTTAATAAATGGCTCTTGGCACACTATGGCTCTGAACCCTTCAATTTAAATTCAAACTATTTATACATACAAGATACAAGGACAAGAATTGGACCTATTGAAGAACTATTTAAATAATTTGAACTATTATTGTAAATTCTTATTCACTAAAATTATGACATCAAAATTTATGGAACAGGATTATGAGTTCTATTAATGTCGATATTTTCATTTTATTACTTACCCAAAGAGTTTACAAAGAAGAGGATATATAGAACAAAAAGACGAATCATGGCGTAGAATTGGCAGTAGAATCTGACTCTATTGTAAATGTGTGCTCTATATATACCAAACTATTTTTATGTTCTTTAAAATGACATTGTAATTTGAAACGTCGTGATGTCATAGATAAGTACTTGTAAATACGTACCATTTTATCTTAAATTTGTTGATGAGAGATAAGTTTAGTTGTTGAAGTAAACAGAGATAACTTAATACAAATGGCTGTTTCCTGGAACACGACACGTAACGTCATATTCTAATATTCTTACATGTTTCAACTCGTTTAGTTACAACATGATTTCCAAGCTTTCTAGCTATATGCCATTCTTGGTTTTACAATTATTTCGAAGCGTGACTAGCCATAGAAATACCTAAAAGTTCCAAGTTCCAAGTTTTAAGCAGTCATATCATCTGCAGTCAATATTGTCTGTCAACAGTCAATCTTGTCTGTCGAACGGATAACCGAACTCCAAGTTCTTGCATTTTCTAAAAAATGAGCTTTAATTGTTTTTAAAATATAAACAATACGGTAATTTTGTTAAATATTACTGTAATCCATTAAATGCGGCCTATTCTTATGATGCGGCTTTTAGTTTAAGTAATTTTATAATTTGAAAGTCATATTTGGTTTCAGATAAGTTGGAATTATGATACAAATGGTTATATGGTTTCAGACAGCAACTTATCATAGTATATAAGTACAGAATAAATTTTCCTTAACATCACATTAAAATATATTTCACGAATATTTTCAACTTATATAAAGTCATCTTCAGGTGATAGATACAATAAAAGCAACAAAAATTGAACACAGGTGATATACACTAGGTGAACACTTGTATGCATTTCAAAATTAAACCTCTATACAGATTATGAGAGAATATGTGTGGTTCTAAGTCACAGCATGCAATATAAGGTAAAGTACCCAAATAAGAGACACTTTTCTTAACTGCTTATAAATGAGGATGGGAATAGACATTTTAAATCTGAATGAGTGGAATTCATGCAGCATTTCGTCTATTTTTAGAATTTACAATACAAATTTTAGTCAGTTTTTATTATTACTTTAAATTATAAAAAAAGTAAAACTGGGAAATACTGATGTTTTGAAAAGGGGTTCCAAATAAGAGATACGTGTGTTATTTAAGTTTATTTTTGAACATGGACAAAAATTATCATTATTTGGCTGAAAATTGAAGCAATATATAACATTGTGAAGTCATGTAGATAATTTTATATATTCAGGAACATTTTTAAATTGAAGAGATCAGTGCAACAGTGACATAACTCCTCTCAACAGAAATTCTGTTGTTTATTTGGGATTTTCCAAGTGAAATTAAGATGGTTTACGAAAAGAACACAAAATCGGTCAAATCGGACATGAATGTACTAATTTTATTTAGGCTACTATTGCTAACGTTAATATTTTGCTAGAGAAAGAAAAATAATAGAATATTAAATTTCGATTTCCATATTTTAATTTTAAGTTGATTGCACTTATTTTGCCGTTCCCTTTAATTGACACAATTCTTATTTCACTGTATTGAGCAAGCTGGACAAACGAAAGGTTCATCATCACTGCTGCAGTCTTCGTGTGCCCAACGACGACATTTTGAACACTAAATCTATTTCTCCCCCCTGAGCCCTGGTGTTCTCTGAAAAAAATTCAGTGCAAAACAAGCATTCTACATCATCATAATTTTCTCCATATTCCGAGTCACTAGAGTTAATTAATTCCATTTTGACATCGGATTCTTCATCACTGGACGAATTCAAGCAGTGCTTCTTGGACTGAGTTTTTCTGTGATTTTTGTTGTTTTTCGAACAACTTCTTGCGAGCTCCGTCTTTTCTTTGATTTTCCTTATGTAAACTCTCTTTTTTTTCTGATCAGAACTGATATTATGATCGCTCCTTTTCCTACCCTGGATCACTTCACATGCGACTACCCACAGCTTGAAGCTTACTGCTCTTGAGGTGGTGGTTGTTGCTGCTGCTGTTGCTGCTGCTTCTGTAGGCCTAACTATGGTATAACCAAAGTCACCGTTTGTGGCGCGTGAAATAAGTAATGGGAACGTTGAGAGCGAGTAACTTATCTTTGCCATAGTCCGTGGGCATTAAAGCTGACAACTGTGATTCGCAAATTGCTTACGTCACATCTGTTTAGGAGGTGGTACCACTCTCAGCCGAAGTGGGAACAGATGCCACAGATCCTTGAGTACACTGATCAGTCAGTGGACTGGTCAGTGTACTCAAGGACACATCCCAGAAACGCAAAGTGCGAGTGTCTTGCCTTTGACGCAGTCAGTGGGCAACAAGACTGTCAACTGTGATTGGCAGATTGCTTACGTGACGTGTTGGATGTTACCGTTCTCAGTTACACTGGCAACAAGTGCTCACTCACTGACTTTTTACTCATGAACAAGCGCCACAAATGCTGGCACTGGCTGTAGTAGCGATATTTACACAAGTACAACGAAATTTTCGAAATCAGGAACCACAATTAAATTTAATGGCTTTAATAATTACACAAGATTTTTATTTGAAATGTATAGAGAATATTTTACGAACTAAGCACTTATGTTTGATCTTTAAGTAAGGTAAATTTTGTAGCTTTTATTCAAAAGAATAATGTAACTTTTATTGTCACAACAATAATCACATTCTATAATTTAATTTAAACACTCCCGTCAACAATGGGATTTCCACTCCACACAGCAACACAGTATTCGCTATTGCACTCCACAGACGACATTGACAATTCACTTGGATTATTGAAAACAACAATGTACTGCTAATCTCAACTAATGTTCACAAAGCACTATTTACAAAACAAAACTGTCAGTTCTCAGTTCTGAGTTAGTTTGCCTTGGCTAGTTATTCTAGCTCATTTACTCAAGTTCACAGTATATCGAACCCAAGATTTTCAGAGACAGACCACTGTACTTCGAACTCAGGTCCCCCAACTGCAGTCCACCTCACGTCGAACAACAGACTCCGGATACGCAGCACTCGCCTGGACGCTCGCACAGTTGCAGACACACACTCAAGTCGAACTCTGGCTTCACTGCTACACAAGACTGACTGGCTTACTGTCCAAAAACTGAATTCTCTTCTCCTCGCGTCCTGTATTTATTACTAAACCATAGTTTCCAGAAATACGATTCTGGAAGTTTCCGTTTCCGGTGTCTTCCGCCTGTTACTCGCGGCTTCTGTTTCCGCACGTCTGTTCGGGAGGTTTCGTTCCCCCCCCCCCCTTCACCTAGCACAGCGAAGCACCTACAGCTTTGCGCCCCCTTTCGCCTCGAGTCGCAGTGCTTTCTTCCCCTCTGGGCATGCACCAGATGCGCGCGCAACCTCCCCCACCGCGTCGCCCGTCTCTCGCGCTCAACGCCCTCTTTGGGACGCACGATCGACACCCGGCTGTCACAATATTGTCGGACTAGCTGATTTTAATTGATTTTAGCTATTGATATTATTGTCAACTCAATGAATAATTAATTTTAGTCATTAATAATGATAACTTAATCATTTCAATTAGTAATTTTTTGTATTGAATAATTGACGACAATGGATAATTAATGATTGACCTAATTCGTAATTTTTTAAAATTAATAGTTCAATTAATCTTTCATTGGTTCTTATGTAATTGCTGACAGACAAACTTACACGACTAGACGCATTAACGCTTTTCGTAAACTCTCAAAGGTGAGCATCATAATAATACCAAATAAGGGTTCTAAATAAGAGATACATGTCTTAATAGGATCCTTAAGTATCTCTTATTAGTGAACGGAGTAAATAAAAATGAAATAGCTTCCCAAGGTCATAAGTTATTATCTTTCTTATTAGCAATCTACCTAATTATATGCAACATTTTGCTAGCAATTTTATAAAATTAATAATAAATTTGTTGTAGCTTACATTACCTGCTGTTCTCTTCCTCAACAAAAACCAGTAAAAATTTCAAAGTGTCAAAAATTACTTTTCTTGCTCTCAGCTTCGTTGCTTACTTTCAGCTGAGGTTAGACAAAGAACACGATACCTTAGAAGCACAAACATTGATTTACCATAGTTGTCGAGAGATGGCAAATTATACCGGAGAAGTTAACAATGTATCTCTTATTAGGGCCCTGTCTCTTATTTGGGTACTTTACCTTATAACAATTAGTAGTAAGTTAAAATAGTCTTGTAATATAAAGACCACACTTTGATTAATTCCATAGATATTGTGTCACTAATAATAGATTCTATGCATACATTTAAAATTAAAGTATAGGGCCTATTGTAACGCAGCGATGAGATGGCATCAACATCTGGATACATCTTCTTCTTACGTATTGTAAGTATTAATATAAAGCACTATTCATGCATTTCTCTTTTCCTAATTACATTATAAATAAACATCTTATTGGTTAATTTCAGATAAGTTTACAACTCGTTGCTACGAGCGACTGAAAACACACGCAAAATGCCAATATCTGCATCTCATCGATTTTGCTTGTTTGAACTTTGCATCACTTGTGGATAATTCCGTCTGTTTTAAACTTTTAAATATTTAATACTTTAACTTAATTTTAAATATCTTAGATTACGAGCTTTCTTATCCAAGACTCTGTTTCTTGGAGTAAGATTTTCATTAATGTATACCTGTCGGTTTGAAAGATCCATATGAGTATTCTGGGTGTATAATTTTCAGAAAGATTCCTTTGCCGGCAAAATTCCATCTTTCTTCCATCTATTTACAAATTTTACTAATATAGTTAGAGATAGGTCTTCTTTTTTCGTTGACAGTCTTTGTGCAAAGTCAATGTCATTGTTATCCAATTTAACCTAAATAACATTTTGCTAATATTAAGAAGTATATATATATATATATATATATATATATATATATATATATGCATACATATATATCTTCATTTTCATTCTCTCTAGTTCCATGAAATTGCATATCATTTACTTTCAAATATTGTTTACATTTTCAAATCAATGTTATGCTTAACTAAACATGAATCCTGATGCTTTGTCATACTCACTATTTCAGTCTTCAAGTATTCATTTTCATTATTTAGAAACTGCAAAGAACTAAACAAATCTTTATTCTCTTGAATAACCTGATCAATCTTAGCCTTGAATTCTCACCTAATATATTGCCTACGACGAAGTGAATAATAGCATTAGAAGTGTGGAATGGAACATGTGAAGTGGACAGACAGAATAAGAAATGGTGCTCTGTTGGAAAGAGTGAAGAAAAAATGATGCTGAAACTAATGAGGGAGAGAAAAAGGAATTGGTTGGGCCACTGGCTGAGAAGAAACTACCTGCTGAAGGATGCACTGGAAGGAATAGTGAACGGGAAATGAGTTCGCAGCAGAAGAAGATATCAGATGATAGACGACATTAAGATATATGGATCATATGCGAATCAAAGAGGAAGTCACAAAAAAGGAAATATTGGAGATTGCTGGGTTTGCAGTGAAAGATCTTCCCCTTGGGCACACCACTATGAAATAATGACAATTGTCTAATTTCCTGCCTAAACATTCATTCATTTACTAATTAAACTAGAAATTTCAGGTACGATAATTCTATTATTGCCTCTGGCTTCACAATTAGCTCTTCTACAAATTCTTTACCCCTTCTTTGTCACATATTCTCGAGCTTTCCTCATGACGCGGTTGTTCAGTGTGCATGCAATCTAAAAACAGTTGACCTCTGAGTGTGTAGTTTGTAAATCACGTCTAGCGTTATTTAGAGCAATTGAAGGAGAGTGTAGTAATCTTGTTAATAAGATTGGTGGCAGTAAAGTGTTTCATAATCAGAGTAGGGAATTGTTTAATGAATTTAGTAAGTATTCTATTTAATAGTACAGCAAGGCCACTGGAGTTTCAGTTGTGAGTAGTAAGGGCATCATAAGAAAATGGGAAAGTGTGTTACGGTAAGGAAACAATTCAGTATTCTACATAAAAATAACCTGTATTGGAAACAAAAGCAGATGTAGATGATTTTTATAAATGTGTAATTCGCAGGACAGTGAATAAATTCTGCAAATCAGTTGCCAAAGGATCAACTTCGAAAACAATATTACTTGTTCTCAAGAAATAAATTAAATTTTCTGGAAGTAAGTGGACTCTAAGGAAGGTGATCAGGTACTTATGTTTCAGATGGAATACGAAGCTGTGAATAATCCAAAAGTCCTGACTGAAATGGTGGAAATTCGATAATTGCATTTCTCATATTTACTTAGGCTAGCCTAAGAGGGTACAGACATGAAGGGCGACCAAATATCTATACGGCCTTAATGCCACTGGAATATATACTAAGGATCACAATTGAAGTGACGAACATAGGTTCCTTAACTCCGGTTTTCAAGGGAATACGACTTATAATTGTACACGCAGGAAGTTAAGTTTTATACGGATCGATGTTTTTACGTTTAAGTCTTGTGCTAAATATGAAGTTTATCACAATGATAAGGATTTTGTGAATTATGAGGAGTGGCTGCAAACTAAACTTTTATCTAACCTCCCTCAAAATTCGGCCTGATTATTGATAACGCTCCATACAACCATGTCTAAATAAACCCTGCAGCAATCCCTTAGGCCTAACCTGAAAGTCAGATACGATAACCTGACCCAAAAAGGCGCATACCAGAATTATATGAATTAATAAAAGTTAGAAAATCCCAATTGAAAACTTAAAAACTTTAACGTTCTCCTTGTCGAGCACAGTCATACCACAATCTAGTAGACCCTATATACAGTCACGACGCTTGAGTTGTGAGGGTGATAGGAATAATAGACTGTGCCGGTACTATTTCGCATTGTCTGTAATGAGGCGATATTAGCGATCCTAGTGGTTAGCAACTATCTATGGATGCATATTTACTACGTATTGAGCTTCGTCACTGTATATATTAGACTGTGGTCATACCATATTACCAGTCAGACTTAGGCTCCATTTAATTAATATATTGTTGAATAAAAGAACATATGGGAAGAAAAATGTGTGGAATCCAATTTGGGCAATGTTTTGCGATCGGCAGATGAAAACTGTCAATTAATGACAGTAAAAGCTTGATCTCCAACAGACTGAAGAAATATGACTCAGGAATTATTGATTCCTAACAGATCAACTGGTAATTGGTATGGGAGATGATAGTGATATTGGTGATGTTTCTGTTGACAACGGTGGCATTTGTCGTGGTGAAATTAGAAACGATGGCTATAGAATTAATGAAATCTATGTTTCTTAGACTCAAAGAAAACATTCAGAAACGTGTGATAAAAGTAGGATATTTTATATATTTCTTTATTTTTGGTAATCCTAATATGGTAACACAAATAGCTGAATTATTATGCATGGATAGCATTACACTTATTCCCTTCTTTAGATTAACTACGTTGAAGGGAAGGGAGGAACTGTCGGGCAATACATTGAATTCCCGTCTGGCACGTGTTTGGGTTAGATCTTAACCTTCCCAGCTATAATATACAACGAAAACTTAACACAACACCTCAGACAAAAACAAACTGCGACTAAAGTCTGTCTGCTCTTAGTTTAGGTTCAGAAGCAAACATTAGCCACATGGCAGTGACTGCAAAACATTATACTCAAAGAGAAGTGGTGCACAGGTCAATCCACGTATGTATGTATGTATGTATGTATGTATGTATGTATGTATGTATGTATGTATGTATGTATGTATGTATGTATGTATGTATGTATGTATGTATATAATGTATGTATGTATGTATGTATGTATGTATGTATGTATGTATGTATGTATGTATGTATGTATGTATGTATGTATGTATGTATGTATGTATGTATGTATGTAGATATTTAAACTGAAAGTAGGCAAACACTCGGTGGCAGTGGTACACACAATAAAAACAATACACAACAAAATCACAATACACAATACAATTAATACACAATAAATTACAATTAATAATAATAATAATAATACATAAAATAACATAATTAATAAGTGAACCTACTTTTACATTACAACCTACATTAGGCCTATGTATAGGTCCTACATAAGTTTCACATTAGTACTGATGATAATCTTTCTCTTTACTCTCATCTCACTCACTGTACTGGCAATATGAAACATTTCACTGACACTACAGAACACATTTCATTGACACTATAAATTATCACTGATCGAAACTATTCACTGCACTATAAAACCATACTGCAATGTAAAACCATAGATGAGGAAGCGAGACCTGGCATGTGAGCAGTGCGAGAAGAGAAAGAATGAGCTATAAGAAAGAAAGTTTCTTCAAGAAGGTTAATATTATACGAATCTATTGACACGGAAGTTCATCTCAGAATAAAATTTGTCCTCCCCTCTATACTCATTGGTGACACATCCACGGCACATAAGGTCACAGAACAAGTCTTGCCTCCTGTACTGTACAAATGGCAAACAAACTTATTGATTTGGTATTTACAGGTCTTGATTTGGCGAATGGGTGTAAGTTGCTTGTTTTCATTAGCAGCCATTGTAAGAGTGAACAGAGTATGGAAATTGTAAATTAAAGCCGAAGAAATTGTCCATGTTCAAATTTTCTGTACTAAAATCTCTCAACTGCTATTGATACTCTGTTGTTTAAATGAATATACAGTAGTGGCAAAAAAAAAAAAAAAAACGGACCGACCCTTGTAGCTGATTTCAGAGCCTTGTTCACTCCAGATCACGATAGACTGGTAACTAAGACTTTCGTGGTTCGAATCCTGCCTGGAAAGGAATCTTTTTTTTGTTCCTTATTCAAATTTATTCCCAATACTTTTCGATTGCAGCCATATTTTACTACTTAATTAATTTATTATTCCCAGATCATGAATTTTACAAGCAATCGAAAAGTATTTGGAATAAATTTGAATAAGGAACAAAAAAAAAGTTCCTTCCCAGGCAGGATTTGAAACACGAAAGTCTTAGTTACCGGTCTATCGTGCTCTGGAGTGAACAAGGCTCTGAAAGCAGCTACAAGGGTCGGTCCGGTTTTTTTTTTTGCCACTACTGAACATACTGGAAGAAATAGGGGCTGCTTTTATTCGTCAATAGGTTGATTATTAGAAAGAGGAATTCTGTAGACCATAGCACAGTGAGCGTCACATTTCCTCCGCACCTTCCTTTACTCCAATCATGCATGCGTTCTATATCTGGCATTATCAGCTGTTAAAGCGAAGAAGAAAAATATTCGTTTGTTGTCGACCTAAATTACACACAACCTTCAAGAACATTGTTACTCAAATCGAAATTAATATGTTATTAATAATATTCGTCCATATAAAATGTAATATTTTTGCCTGAATAACTTTTAAGTTTCCTTAATTTTCATAACGAATAAGCTAACGTAAATTTTATTAAATAACTCGTATAGATATTTTTAATTTCTAAAAATCTGTATAGGAGTTTTAAATTACAAAAGTGATTATTAGTGTTGAGAAATTTATGCACTAAAAAAAACCTACAATATGCATACAAATACGCACTAAAATGCCGAAATATGCACTTACATATGCACTAAAAATTCCAAAATATGCACATTTACGTACTAAAATTTGAAAAACTGGCAAACTTACCATAGTATAGAATCCAATGAAAAACAACACTAGACATATAACAGGAAATATTCAAATTATTGGGCTTAAAGAAAAACACAGTCACTGTAATTTCTTAGTTACAGCCTTAATGGCTATTGATAATTTTATCAAAACCAATTTTACACGACAATTAATTTTATTTTACAGGACATGATTGTGTAAAACTTTGTGATACAATAATTTTTCCATATTATCAGGGTCCAATTTGTTTTCCATGTCAGTGTATGAACTTATATACGGAAAAATTTCTTTCCATATCACATGATGTAAGGGGACTAAACTTATAATTCGGCAAAATGGTAGGTTCAACGTCCACATTATTATCGTACTCTTGAAGCACTTTGCTAATTTCCCTCATCTTCTTTATTCTATTATTATTATTAGCAAGGACGATAGTCATTTTCTCTTCGATGATCCCACCTTGTTTACCACCAACTGCATCCACACATTTTATTGCAGCATCAAACACCTTCAAAGCTGCACCATGGATGAATATATAATAGCATGCGAAACTTACCGAGTTTCCCGTAACACATACTAGAGGCGCTGTCGTAGAAAATGATCTTGTTGCCACCTGTTAGAGGGATGGGCGTTATTACATCTAGCAGCGCACCAAGTAGCGCAAAGAGTAACTAATTTCTCCATGCATTTAGCAGCGCACCTGGTGACGAAAATATTAAACTGTGCAGAAAGTATTCCCTCCCACCCTCATCGATATTCAAAACTAACCCAATTTAAAATAAATCATTTACATTTTTATTGCTCACAGCAGCTTCTACCGAAAATTCTTACCGGAGCCAACAGGAAGATAAAAGATACGATCTATTTTACACTACCCAATTAAAATGTAACCAGACACAGACAAAAAAAAATAAAGCAAAAGGTCAGATAATTGGGATTGTATTCTTTGGGTATTTATTGTACAGCGCAATTGAAAAGTCTGCAAGAACTACTTCGATAGTTCAATTTATTATATTGCTATTACTTATAGTTAAATTTATTATATTACTATTACTTTACAATACATTCAACAACACTATTTTGCAACGTCCATAAACATCACTGTTTAACATACACTGCTTATACACACACGTAATAACACTTTATGTTCACTTATTAGCAAGTTTCTGTCCGCCATCTTGGCTCCTCGTCGAGTCCTCGAGCAATATCTCGAACGGATAAATAGAGAACTCTGGGTAATGTACCCAACACGTAGTTCTAATGTTCATCACCTACGACGTTGGACGCTGATCATCTTATTTCAGCCCCCCACCGCCAGATGGTGCTGACCGCAGTTTCGCATCCTATTATATATTTATCCATGACTGCACTAAGCTGTTGGCCCTGCGTTTCCAATTGCTTGATGCTGCTGGAAAGAAGGTAGAAATATTATTTTATATATGCAACGTCCTTATGCACACTGCGTGAAACCATGGCCTGCTTCGCATCAGCAACACATGTAGCCTCATCGTCAATTGAGTTTGTACCTGAAATAAAACAGAGGATTAGTAAGAGTTAATATCAGAAGGAAATTTCAAAGCAACAAATAAATTGTGTTTTTCAAAATAAAAATGTCATGCCTCTTTTATTTCAGTTGTACAGAATGACGCCAGTCGATCATGGAATTTGAAGCCGGAATCTTTCCAAAGCGAGTCTCATTAACACAAACAAACCAAATCGAAATTCAGCAATCCCCCAACAGCAGCATTAATATTTTGTAATACACAAAAATAAACTTACCTCTTTTTTGCACAGCTGAGAGAATACATTTTCATCGTACCGCGAATATGGATAATCTCTTATCCATTCGTAAACCAACGACCTTTTACTGGCTCTTTCTTTCGACATCTTGAAAGTTTCCTACAATAAACTATCTCGAATTTATACACAAAAGCACAGAAACTAACAGTTTCTATCTTAACACGCACCACAATGGACTGCAAACTGCATTTGTATAGTTGACACCACAACTCAAAGAGGTCCACACCTGTGGAGTAATGTTAGCGCGTCTGGCCGAGAAACCAGGTGCCCCGGGTTCGAATCCCGGTCGGGGCAAATTACTTGGTTAAGGTTTTTCCGAGGGTTTCCCTCAACCCAATATGAGCAATTGCTGGGTAACTATCGGTACTGGACCCCGGACTCATTTCACCGGCATTATCACCATTTCATTTCATTGAGATACAAAAAAAGAACACACAAAGAGAGATCGCTTACCACAGCTACGCGACGCACTAACGCGTTTCTTCCGCCACCACACGGCATTGTCAAATTTACTAATCCGCATTGGATGCCTCTACTGCATAGCAACTGACCAGTTTCGCTAACGTGACCTTTAACGAATTACGGTACATGTTTGACCAAAGTTTATAAGACTAGAAAACTGTTTTCGCTACAAAAAGAAAAAAAATAATAAACAATATGCACGAAGTATGGACTAACGTCGAAATATGCACTAACGTCCAAAATATGTACAAATATGCATAAATCATCTTAATTCAACATGAAACGTGTCATTACAAAGTTTCATTGTGATATGCCGTTCTGATACAAATATGCATTTGCATATATTTATCATCGAGGAGACGGCCTCCAGATATGGAGGGTAGCTGCGAATATATTGAATAAGCAGTCGTGGACAGCCGATAAGGGGTGGTCCTCCAGCTTGGGGGTTGGGCGAAGGGCTAACAACCCATCACCGTAAAAAACAGCTTGTTACGAATTCCTACAGTAAGCCTCGGAATAGGACTGATTCTCTGGCACGACCACAGCAAAGGAATAAGGTTTTGAGATTTGGCACTTGGAACGTAACTAGTCTTTATAGAACAGGAGGGGTAACATTAGTAGCAAAAGAACTAGCTAGATATAGAATAGACTTTGTGGGAGTACAAGAGGTTAGGTTAGATGGGAATGGCATATCACAAATAGGAGATTACTTGTTGTATTATGGGGAAGGAAACAATAATCACCAATTAGGAACAGGATTCTTTGTACATAAAAGAATAAAATCAGCAGTAAAAAAGGTCGAATTTATCAGTGACAGGTTATCATATTTAGTACTTAAGGGTAGATGGTGCGACATCATAGTTATAAATGCTCACGCCCCAACAGAAGAGAAAGACGACTATATAAAGGATAGCTTCTATGAGGAATTGGAACATACTTTTGATCAGTTCCCTAGATATCACATGAAAATTTTATTGGGGGATTTCAACGCTAAAGTAGGACGGGAGGATATTTTTAGACCAACTATTGGAAAAGAGAGCCTACACGCAATTAGTAGTGACAATGGAGTTAGATTAGTCAACTTTGCCACATCGAAAAATTTAATTGTCAAAAGTACAACATTCCCCCATAAGGATATACATAAATATACTTGGACTTCTCCAGATGGATTGACACACAACCAAATAGATCACATCTTGATAGATAAACGGAGACATACTAGTATAGTAGATATTCGAACTTTCAGAGGTGCAGACTGTAATTCTGACCATTATTTGGTGATTGGAGAATTAAGAGAAAGATTATCAGTAGCCAAGCGAGTAGAGCAACAAGTTAATATTACTAAATTCAATATTTTGAAATTAAAGGACGAGGAAGCTAAGCAAAATTATCAGGTCGAAATTTCGAATAGGTTTGCCACTTTAGAAAGTTCCGACGAAGTTGAGAAAGAATTAGATGTTAATAGCGTGTGGGAAAATATCAGAGATAGTATCAAAATTGCAGCTGAGCAGAGCATAGGTTATTATGAAACTAAGAAAAAGAAACCGTGGTTAGATGAAGATTGGTGCATGGTAGTAGAAAGAAGGAAACAGGCAAAATTGAAATTCTTACAGGATCCAGGTGAGGAGAATAGAGATAATTATTTCAATGAAAGACGGGAAGCAAGTCGTACACTTATGAATAAAAAGAGAGGTTACTTGAAGGAAAAACTGAATGAGGTAGAAACAAATAGTAAGAATAAAAACATTCGAGATTTATATAAGGGTATAAAGGAATTTAAGAACGGATATCAGTCAAGGGTAAACGTGATCAAGGATGAGAATGGTGACTTGCTTGCAGACTCTTCATCAATCCTAAACAGATGGAAAAACTATTTTGCGCAACTACTAAATGTACATAGGCCAAATAGAAATGATCGGGACGATATTGAAATACAAACTGCTGAGCCATTTATACCCGAACCCACGATTTCAGAAGTCGAAATTGCGATAGAAAATCTGAAAAAGTACAAGTCTCCAGGTATCGATCAAATTCCAGCAGAATTAATACAAGAGGGTGGAAGTGCATTATATAGCGAAATTTATAAACTTGTACTTGCTATTTGGGAAAAGGAAATTGTACCAGAACAATGGAAGGAGTCCATAATTGTACCTATTTTTAAAAAGGGGGACAAAACCAACTGTGGTAACTTTCGAGGAATATCACTTTTGTTGACGTCGTACAAAATTTTGTCCAATATTCTTTTGAGGAGATTAACTCCGTACGTAGATGAAATTATTGGGGATCATCAGTGCGGTTTTCGGCGTAATAGATCGACTATTGATCAGATTTTTTGTATTCGGCAGATAATGGAGAAAAAATGGGAGTATAAGGGTACAGTACATCAGTTATTCATAGATTTCAAAAAGGCATATGACTCGGTTAAGAGGGAAGTATTATATGATATTCTTATTGAATTTGGTATTCCCAAGAAACTAGTTCGATTAATTAAAATGTGTCTCAGTGAAACATACAGCAGAGTCCGTATAGGTCAGTTTCTATCTGATCCTTTTCCAATTCACTGCGGGCTAAAGCAGGGAGATGCACTATCACCTTTACTTTTTAACTTCGCTTTAGAATATGCCATTAGGAAAGTTCAGGATAACAGGCAGGGTTTGGAATTGAACGGGCTACATCAGCTTCTTGTCTATGCAGATGACGTGAATATGTTAGGAGAAAATACACAAACGGTTAGGGAAAACACGGAAATTTTACTTGAAGCAAGTAAAGCGATCGGTTTGGAAGTAAATCCCGAAAAGACAAAGTATATGATTATGTCTCGTGACGGGAATATTGTGCGAAATGGAAATATAAATATTGGAGATTTATCCTTCGAAGAGGTGGAAAAATTCAAATATCTTGGAGCAACAGTAACAAATGTAAATGACACTCGGGGGGAAATTAAACGCAGAATAAATATGGGAAATGCGTGTTATTATTCGGTAGAGAAGCTCTTATCATCCAGTCTGCTGTCCAAAAATCTGAAAGTTAGAATTTATAAAACAGTTATATTACCGGTTCTTCTATATGGCTGTGAAACTTGGACTCTCACTCTGAGAGAGGAACATAGGTTAAGGGTGTTTGAGAATAAGGTGCTTAGGAAAATATTTGGGGCTAAGCGGGATGAAGTTACAGGAGAATGGAGAAAGTTACACAACACAGAACTGCACGCATTGTATTCTTCACCTGACATAATTAGGAACTTGAAATCCAGACGTTTGAGATGGGCAGGGCATGTAGCACGTATGGGCGAATCCATAAATGCATATAGAGTGTTAGTTGGGAGACCGGTGGGGAAAAGACCTTTAGGGAGGCCGAGACGTAGATGGGAGGATAATATTAAAATGGATTTGAGGGAGGTGGGGTATGATGATAGAGACTGGCTTAATCTTGCACAGGATAGGGACCGATGGCGGGCTTATGTGAGGGCGGCAATGAACCTTCGGGTTCCTTAAAGCCATTTGTAAGTAAGTTGTAGGTATATTTATCATCACTAGTGATTATAAATCCAACTGTTCTCTTACAGGTAAAATGTAGTTCCTCTTTAGTTCTCCTTTCGTTATGACTGGGATTGGATTAATTTACGAATACAATTACAGTTGTATAGTACTCCTAAAGTAGAGATCAGCGGCCCTATATCACCAGGGTTAAATTAATCATTTTAAGTACCTTTATCTTAGAAATTAATACACATATCCATATGAAAATTTTACAGCTGATTTTTTATTATCTTAAAAGTAGTAACCCCGTGTTTGGTAAGTGTACTTCATGATAAAAAATTAAGATCATTTTTGTAACCGACTACTTTTTAAGAAAAATTAAATAACATGTACACAAATTTTACACCCAATGTCCTGAAATTAGAGCTCAGCAATCAATGCGATACTGTAGACAAGCTTTAAGAATTTCATGTTTCTATCTGTTTCAGGTATACACGATTATGTAGTTTTGAATTTTCAAAATCCGAGAAAATGAGCTACAAAGAAAATATTAGAAATATTTACACTTTCAAAAATACAGAATATTAAAATTATTTTTGAAAATTTACTACAAAGTCAGCCATTACAGTCTACAACGAAGAAGCCAATTTATAAATCAATTATTCAGTCACAGAACACGCCACATTACAACATTTCCTTACTAAATAATTTCTGAGAAATTTATGTTTTTATGCAATAGTACGGAGTGAGAAGAAAAAACAGTTTGGCATAACCCATGTGAAACGTATTAAGTAATTAAAAGCACTTAGACCTACAATTATAATTTCCAAATTAATTATATACCAAATTACGCAGAAAATTCCAATTAATTATCTGGGACGAAAATAATTTCTTTTAAATTGACCTCTGACCTCACCTTAATTCCTAACACTCTCTCCAAAATTTGTTATTGGACGTATAATAAAAAAAAGTACTAATTACTTGTTACATACCAAAATCAATATTTCTGTAGGCGATGTATGTAATAATTACATTGACTATCTAATTATAAATAATTTAAATCATATCACACCAGGATAAATGGAAGAAACACAATTAAAAGTATGCGAACCTGTGATTTTGCAAGTACGTTTAAAGTGTGGAAAAGAATGTGAGCTCCAAGCCAGTAGGCTACTTGTCAGTCAGTCGCCATTCTATTAAAGAAAGCAGGATAAATGGTTAAAGAAAGACCAAAAAATTGAACCAACGTAATATTATTCTATATATGAGAAAAGAATTTATATTATTAGAGTTAAGTTAACTTGAATCTCAGTAATAAACTCTTAAAAACTTTTTTGAAGGAAAAGTGATTTAACTTGAAATACACCATTAATGACCGAAGTAAATTTTAGGTACCTCGCTTAAAAATAATTCCGGCCTCTGGTTTAGACGAAATTTCTTTCCACAGACAGAGCAATCAAAACCATTCTCATGGTAACAACTATGCTACAAACGTGTACTTTCGTGACAATTTTAGAACCGTTATTATAACTTAAGAGAAAAATGACATATCAATTATTTGAGACCATTTCTAGTTTGCCTACTTACTCCTTAGTTTACGTAATCAGTTATATAGAAAAACATTGATTTTGGGTAGCATAATTAAAGACAAATGAAAATTTCAATAAATCATAATTGGTATTGAAAGAATTTTGGCCTAGTCTTATTTTGTATTTAATTTTTAGGGATAATTGAACTTCCCAAATGAAATGAAGTATATATTCCGAGCTTTTAAAATGTTTGCCTCTAATTTCCAATTGTACATAAAATTGTAGACGCCTGATCATGCATTGAAGAAAAAAATGTAGGACAAAATTTTCTGGTGAAATTTCAGTCAGTGTATCGACCATGTTCACCCAGCATCGTGGTAAGTAAGGAGAAGTAAAGTGAGTAGCGAAATTCGGTTTCGTAAACGAGTTACAATGGCTAGGGAGAAAATCGTGTTAACCACATATTATCCACCGTAGTAAATGGATGATCATTCACCTCAGCTGAGGCATATTAAATTGGCAGTCGGCCAGCAGGCTTTGTCCTTTTATTGGGTTTAGCGAAATGGATTAGTTTTTCACGCATAGTTCTATAGTCATTTCCGTACATAGCGAGTTTTAGAAACTTTATTTCTACGGGGAGAACCAACGAAAAGTGAAGTCTGCTGTCAACCGTCCAGCATTTTTACTGCTCGTCCGATATAATACATATAATATATTATTAAATTAATTAATTAATTTTTGAAGCCCAGATATCGTCCTTTTATGTTTGATTGTTGCCGAGTCGAGAAGTTGTGATTAATTTAAATTACTTCGTACACGTTTTTGTGATAATTTTTTTATGTTGTTAGGGTAATAGTAATGTAATACGTATCGTGTTGGTATTCAGTGGAGTTTACATCTACATGCATGTAGTACACTTTAGGAAACATAGCCTATGTGGTGGCTAAATAATCTACAGCTCTCGGTAATTAATCATATAAAATATTTAACAATATTTGATCCTCTACTAACATAATCCAAGAATCTGCGACGTACAAATATGGGAGACTAAATGAATTTCGTATGGAGTTGTGAATAACAAAATACAAGAAAGTAGATAAAAATGTAAAGGATTATTAAATAATATTGAAACCTTTCAAGGAAATAATACTTGAAAACGAAACAATAACGGTATACTAGACTACAGAAATAAAGAATTTCATATTCTTACATTGACTACAAGTTCTCAAATGCGTTCCATTTTTATTATGACTAAGAATGATTCGATATATTTCTTAATTAAAGGGAAAGATATGTGTGAACTTGACGATATTAATTTTAATATTGTGTAAATATGCCAATATTTTTATGTACGGTCATTGAAAAATATATCAACATTTATGGATTATTAACAGTGATATTACTCGTGGTTTTCACACGAACCTCAATTTTTCTATTAAAATATGGCATTAAACATTGTGTAATATAATATATAAAGTGTTATTTTCATTAAAAATCCATGACAGCGACAATCATTGACACTTAAAGAAGCAATTCACATTGACGTATCATATTCGTAACCACTCAGTATAACTTTTCAACACAAAATGAGCAAAGTAGATAATCTCCAAAACCAAGCAGAATTAGGTAATTGCCGAGTTGCATCATTATCCTCTTATTTCATAAGTAATCTGGGATTATACCGGTATGAATCAGGCAAAACCTGAGTGGAGAAAAGTAACGTGTTATGAAAAATTAAAACTGCAGAAATAATAATTTAGAGTTTATTGCGCTTCAGGTACCATGTCGCAAGAAAATAATTAAAATCGCAAAAATTTGCGTTATATTTCGACCATTGACAGTTTGCAATTCACGTCACCCTTCAGATAATCCTTAACTCAGCCGCATAATTTCATCTTTCGATCATCAACATTAAGAATACAAAACACTGCACTGCTGCGAAGATACTTTTCTCCTTATTGGGATAATGGACATAACATCGTGACCCAATTAGACGAAATAAAAAGAGGTCAAGAAATAGACATATGCCAGTTCTTTAGGACAGAACCCTGGCGATGGTGATTATGTCTATGATGATTGTTGTGGTGGAAGTGATGATAATTGTGAAGATGATATTAAACACTGATATTATAATACATTCCGGAGCAGAAATATATTTCTAGACATTGAAGTCAATACACTACTATTCATGGTGATTATCAAAGGAATATAATTGATTTATTCATTTTTCACTGCAAACCTAGCATTCTCCAGTATTTTCTGTTTTCTGCCTTTCAATTTGTCTCTTCATATGACCCATATATCTTAATGTCGTCAATCATCTGATATTTTCTTCGGCCGCAAACTCTTCTCTCGTTCACCATTCCTTCCAGTGTATCCCACAGAAGGCAGTTCCTTCTCAACCAGTGATCCAGCCAATTCCTTTTCCTCTTTCTAATCAGTTTCAGTATCATTCTTTCTTCATCCACTCTTTCCAATACTGCTTCGTTTATTATTATGTCTGTCCATTTCACACGCTCCATCCTTCTCCATATCCACATATCAAAGGTCTCTAGTCGATTCTTTTCACTTCGTCGTAATGTGCATGTTTCTGCTCCATACAGTAAGTACTATACTCCACACAAAGCACTTCACTAGTCTCTTCCATAGTTCTTTCTCCAGAGGTCCGCAGATGATGCTCCTTTTAATATTAAAAGCTTTCTTAGCCATTGCTAATCTCCTTTTGACTTCTTGGCAGCAGCTCATGTTACTGCATATAGTACACCTCAAGTATTTTGAAGCTATCCATTTGCTCTACTGCTTCATTTACAATTAGCAAGTTTACCTTCTTTACTTTTCTTCCTATGACTATGATCTTCGTCTTGTTGGCATTTATCTTCATTCCACACTGCTCACAGCTGTCATGTAGCTCCATTAGCTTACCCCTCAGTATCATCTCCTCTTCTGCTAACAACGCCATATCATCAGAAAATCTTATACACTTTATTATTCTTCCTCCTACTATCACTCTTCCCATGTTCTGAAAACTGTTCTTCACTAAATTCTCCAAGTAGATGTTTAACAGGGTGGGTGATAAAGGTCATCCTTCTCGTACTCCTCTCCCTATTGCACTTCCTTCTGACATTTCTTCTCCTATCCTGACTTTGACCCGTTATTATATATAAAGGTTACTGGACAGGCTCCTTTCTTTCCAATCTACGCCAATTTTCTTTAGGATCCCCATTCGTTTATTCCAATCCACCGTGTCAAACGCCTTTTATAGGTCCACATATACTATTATACACTTCTTTATTATTCTCTAGGTATCTTTCGCCAATTGTTCGTAGTAATCCAATAGAATCTCTCATATCACGTCCCTTCCTGAAGACAAACTGCTCTTCTTCCAACTCTTTTTCCATCTTAGAATATAATATAAAATAGATTGAGTATTTGCAGAAGAATTTTCGTCGAATGTGATATCAGGCTGATAGTCCTGAACTCCTTAACATTTCTTGACTTTATTTTCTCTCCGTAAAATCTTCAGGCCATTCGCCTTTCTCATATATTTCGTTGCATAGTGATATAATTTCCTTCTTGTCTTCACCCAAGGATTTCACTAGTTCAATGGGGATTCCATCAACTTCTGTTGCTTTCCCATTCCCATTTCCTTAAGCACTAATTCAACTTCTTCCCTTAACATGCGAAATCCTTTGTGTATAAGAACCAGAATTCTTTACTTTTCTAATAAACCCATAGTATATTGTGTAATATTATTCAATGAAGGTTCTAACGGTGACAGTGATAATTGAAGACATTATTACAAAAACAGCTCTAGTCACTTTTAATGAAATTGAGTTAAGGACACATTTGCTACTATTTCAAATGTTTATAGACTCCAAAAACGACCCATGTCAGGTGCAATAGTCACAAGGATGAACACCAGTTGTACCGAAACAGCTGACATGTGTTGTTCTATTTATTTTTATTGTTCTCCTGAAAAATAGCAATTTTGACAAGGGTTGTTTTTGTAATAATGTCTTCAATTTTATAATCTACTAGCTTTTACGTAATTTGTAGTGATTTATGAAAAGGGAGTGTTCAATATATGTTAATTCCTAAAAGTACTACAAAATTATTGTTTCATAGACAAAATTTTATACATTTATTCATGATTTGTTCATACGAAAGGGGTGTATGGTAAAATTGTGAAACATAAAAATAATTAGGTGAACTAGGATTCTGTATTTGAGATTAAGAATATTTATTTAGTATCAGTTTAACGTATATTACCTACGATACAAACATTGACAGAAGCTAGAGGCTTATACATTACAGAGGTAAATTGAAGCGTGTGATCCCTAAATTCGCTTAGTCCATTTGGTCCCTTTTATTATTTATAAATATATATGATTTTAGACGTCTATCATTATATTTTAAGATTCTTTTCTTCAAAAACAACGTCAATCCATGTGTAAATGTTTGTATTACTTTGCATATTACTTGAAAAGTCGTTCAGTCTGTACACCGGTGATTAAAATACTATACCATTTCTTTCATAGAAATGAACTGAACGCGTTTTGCGAACACTTCGATTATACTTCTATATCACATGTTTCATAGCAAAACCAAATTATGTGTAATAGTTACACAGGGCTTTCATTTCAAAATTTCCCAGTCTAAATAACTAATTATTTAAATTGAATTCAATTAAAAGAACACGTCAATTTAGATATTGAGGCTGAAACCAGTCTTAATTGCATTTTAGATTTCACCCTTCGCCCACAGACACCCATAGTTTGAAATTTCAAATGGCATCTCTATAATGTTATGCTTAAATATGAAAGAGCATTCAATTGTTTATACACCTCATTAACTTATTTGACATCTTTTGAATGGCAACCTGACAAGAAGCAGTTTATTTTGCACTAAATCAAGTATTCAAAATTTGCTCCATTGTTGGTTAAATAGTAATACAGTCTATTTTGAAACTCCTCGCGAACGTTTTGGTGTGTTTCCTTACTAATCCGATTACATTCTTGGCATATTCTATTTTTCAGTTCTTGGATATTCTCAGGCGAACGAGTATAAACAACTGATTTCAAATGACCCCATAGGAAGAAGGCAAACGGAGTCAGGTCTGGAGATCTCTCCGGTCATTCTGAAGCACATCTCCTATCAATCATTTTTCCAGGAAATCTTCTATCCAACCATTGTCGCACAGGTACTGCATACAGTGGGGGAGCTCCATTCTATTGAAAATGGAAATTTTGTTCGTCCAACACCAGACTTCTTTCATTGACTTGGTTCCCTAGCGACAGTATGATAAGTGGATCAATTACATTTTCTAATATGTTCAGATACAATTCTCCAGTCAAGTTTTCTTCAATGAAAATCGGTCCAACATTATCATCCCCAAAAATTTCAGCCCACACATCGATCTTCTGAGGACACTGGGTATTATCTTCACGAAGCACATGAGGACTTTCAATGTCATAGTACCTACAATTGTGTTTGTTGAAAAACCGATTTAAAGAAAAAGTCGCTTCATCACTAAAGCAAATATTTTGTGTCAAATTTGGATCATATTCAATATTCTCTGACATATCTGTTCACAAAATTCTACTCTTCTATCAAAATCGTGTTCGCTGGGTTGTTGGGACTATTTTGTAGGGGAAAATTTGTTCATTTTCAGTACTTCATGTATGGAACCAACCGAAATGTTTGTTACAGCAGCTACTTTTAGAATGGAGGTGGTGGGTTCATTAAAGAAATGATCTAGTATTCCAATTTGCGAAGTTTCATCGAATTTTCTAGGTTGGTCATTTGCTTTATTGCACACAGAACCAGTTTCTTCAAATTTCCGTATTAGATCTATGACATATCGGTGACTTATGTTTTTTCAGGATGCCGCTCGTTGAAAGCTCTAGCAGTTCTACGAGGACAATGGTTTTCAGCTCCATAAATAAATATGATTTATGTTCTTTCTTGAAGGATATACACCATTTTACAAAAATTTAATATACGAACACAACTATTACAATAAATGTTCAATGAGATTTGTAGCTTCAGCTCTAGTCAACAGTAACAAAAATCGAGGTTGCCAGGCAACGATATAAAGCAAAAGATGTGAAATAAATGAATGAGATGTATAAATAATTTAATATTCTTTGATATTTAAGTATAAAAGAATAGGGGTGCCGTTTGAAATTTCAAAGTGGAAGTGGATGGGGTGGAGTGAGAAATCTAAAATGTTATTAAACCTAGTTTTAGACTACCTCCTCCATTTCTAAATTGACGTGTTTTTGTTTTAATTGAATTCAATTTAAATAATTAGTTATTTAATCAGGGAAGTATTTAATGATAAGACACACATGTTTGGGTCGATAATACAATGTTCATTGATCCAATGAAATACATTAAAGGTGATATCTTACAGTTGTATGAACACTTATTAATTCGTTAAGAAATATTAGATATGTTTCGGAGAATGCTTCTACATCTTCAGTGACAAATATTACGTCGAGGTGGTTCAGATATTCGAACCGTGTTCTTATGTGGCTTAAAGAAGAGCATAAGAACGCGGTTCGAACATCTGAACTACCTCGACGTAATATTTGTCACTGAAGCTGGAGAAGCATTCTCGTGTAATATTCTTCAACGAATTTATAAGTGTTCATATAACTGTAAGATATCACCTTTAATGTATTTCGTAGATTGGGAAGTTTTGAAATGCCTATATATTACTATTATTACAACTGTACCAACTTTGTAGTTACAGTACCTTATTTACAAAGCAATTATATTTTGAGAGAATATAGAATATCAATAATGAAATTATTCTTACTGTAGGTTAATGGAACGAGCATATAAGGAAATAAGTTCCAATAGAGAATTAAAATATAGAGTTAAAACAGTCTCCAGAAAGGAGCCTTAAACATCGAACAAAAATATAGAAAATGAAGACAGATAGGTACCGAGAGAATTTGTACAATTGTAAGCAGAAAAATTTTTGTTGTTTAAATCTCATAATTAAGGGAAGTATAAGGACTCAGAAATCAGAAATAAGAAGAAAGAATAGGAAGACTAAGAACAGAGACAAAAGAATATTTATAAACAAAAATAGATGTAGATGAAGAAACGAACAGTGATCTTTTATAAAAAAAAACAGTGACATTGGTAACGGAATTATGGAGACGTTGGATGGTGGAATAAACACGTATGTTCCATCATGCTAATCCCATTAACTCTCAGACTATGGCGAAAAACTCTACAATATCGTCAACGCATGATTTTTTTCCACCCTCATCTACCCTAATGCAAACCATATTTATTGTGATGTCTGCTGATGAAACGTAAATGTTGTTACATTTTCCATGTTCTAACGGGAAGCATCACTTCGTGTAATTGAGATGACAGTTCTCCTTCAGAAACTTTTCTTTCTCACCCGCTCACAACTGCGACTCCGTGACAGCCAATCTAACAGGCATGATTGTCGAGCTGTATACAAACGGTTCAGCCGCCTGAAATAAAGTTAGGAACAGCCATTGAAGTGGATTACTTCTTAATGAGATCTTGAATTTGTTACAGAACATTCTGAATTTAATTCCGTAGGACTGATCTTATTTCACTATGAATAATGTGATTCCAGTTCCAAATTTTGTACCGTGTAATATGTCAGTCTGTTATGACTAATATAAACTGGCCATAAAATAGGTAACGAGGGACAAATTGGCAAACATGGGAATTGCAATTGAATACAAATCAACAATACTTAAAATCCCATTCTTATAAACCGTTACACTAGTTCAAATAAAGTACTGTCCCTTTCTTTAAATTCAGATTGTGGAAGTAAGTGAAGAATAAGACATACTAAGAAACTATCATGGGATGCTGCCACAGTCTAGTATATACAGTCACGAAGCTTGAGTTGTTGAGGGTATTAGGAACAGTAGACTGTGCCGGTTTTTTTGCATTGTCTGTGATGAGGCGATAGTAGCGATCCTAGTGGTTAGCAACTATCTATGGATGCATATTCCCTACGTATTGAGCTTCGTGACTGTATATATTAGACTGTGACACTGCTTTGTGTGACTGTTAAATGTTTCGGATATTTAACTGTACAAATCATGTGTTCTTTTTAGGCTTCAGATTCAGAAGGCCTTCCTATGAAATGTCGCTGACTATCAGCAATGTAGAAAGATATTTATTAATTAATAGTTTTCAAATCAAGATATTTCATATACGACTCACTTTATAAATATTTAGACCTATATAATTAAATAAATATTAGTTACATGTAAAAGAAGAGACGTTTTCCATAAAATGAGTCTTGAGATGTAACAATGTCCTAAATAAATTATGATGAAAAGTTTGAACACTTGGCTCACATCTTTCTCTGTTTTATGAAAGAAAATTTTATGATAATTCTTGTAAAATTATTTTATAATTTATATTTTAAATGTTGACTTTTTCTGAAATTTTCAACTTGAACAAATCTGTAATAAACGGTGGAAAAAGTACGAAAAAATAGGTAACTTCTACTTCTACTTAACTGTTCCTCAGAAATGAAGTCAAGAATAAATCCCTTAATGAACTGTCATAGTGATATAAGTAAGGTATGTAGTGAATGTGTTCAGGACTGGTACTCCTTACATACATTAATAACGTATAAAAGAACTTGCAGTATTGCCGATATCGCCTGTATGTCGACGATTTACTAGATCACTTCAATGGCACGCTAAGTATAACCTTTCATGGAACATTCTTTTACTCATTTACAACGTCAATGGAGTTCTTCATTAGAGACTGCAAAGCAAAAAACACTTTAAAGATTAAATTATGGGATAACCATTTTGATAATTCAATCTAATAATATTGTTTTTTGTTATTGTCATTGATAACAAGGTAATTTATTTTCTTAGGTATTCAGTCTGATAATAATAAATGTTCATTCTTCTCAATGTGATACACTTTCTACTATATAGCTATATATTTCAAATTTCAAAGTGGGGGTGACTGGGGGTGGAGAGTGAAATCTAAAATATAATTAAGCCTCGTTTCAGACTTTCCCCTCAACATCTAAATTGAAGTGTTTTGTTTAAATTGAATTCAATTGAAATAATTATTTATTTAGACTGGGAAGTTTTTAAGGGAGGAGACGGGTGAAAATTTCGTAATTTTTGGTGAAAAATTGCATTTTTCGTTTTTTGTAGAAAATGAAGTAATGAAGCCTACTTTACACTTTGGCAGAGTTTTAGAACCCTACGGCGGTTGTGTCATTAATTACGCCATCTTTAAAAGGCTGCGCTCTTTAAATACCCCTGTGAAGGCGTGGCCCGTACTGAACTTGTTGCTCCCTTTTATTATCACGGATTTTGCATTTTTCTTAGCTTTCTGAGTCATTGTGACTGGTTTAGGAATTACTATAGATGCACCAATAGATGGCAGAGCGATGTAAGTTCTAAAACTTGAGTCTGTAAGAAGTTGAAGATCTTATAACTTCGAAGTGAATGTTTGTATACAAATAAATTGTGTGTGTTGCTAGAAAAGTTTGAGTTTTAATTGAACGTTTAAAATAGTTTTGTAAATATATTTATTTCGTTAGTTTTCTTACAGTAGTATAGTGTAGTATAGTAGAGTATAGTCTACATGTAAGATATATTTATTTGTGTAAATAGTATTTTATCGCCGTGTGAAGTGTAGTCACGTGTACTTTTAGGTTATAAGCTATTACAAATTCAACATGCCTAGAAGTAAGAAAGTGAGACAACGTTGTCTGAACATGGTAAAGAAAAGACGAGAAAAAGAAAAAACTCGAGTTATAAATAGTAGTGGTAATAATTATTATAGTTGTAGGCCTCATGTAGAACATACTACTAGTAGTGTAGAAACCATTTCAAGTAGGCCTAGCGTAGAGAACAATAGTGCAGAAAGGAATCTGAGACAAAACCAACTAGAAATTAGTTGTCAGAATGTATATAGTGTTAATAATGAACAGTGTAAATATTTAATGGTAGATAGTAGTTTGTTGTCAGGCCTAGTCTCTGACTTGAAATGTAGTGACTGTAATTGTAGGTCTTTGTACATAGTACTTTGTGATGAAAAACATGGGTTCTGCCACAAGTTAGATTTAGTGTGTAGGGTTTGTGGAGAGACAAAGTCTTCAATTTATTCCTCGAGGCGTCGTGAGGATAAATCCAGGAGACCGGGCTTCGACGTGAACCAAAGGATTGTCCAGTCCTTCATGAATGTAGGTCAGGGGTACTCTGAATTAGAACAGTTTGCCATGGTCATGAATATGTCTGTGATGAACAAATCTACATTCAATGACCATGCAGCTGTAATGAAGAAGGCCTCTGAATGTGTTGCTGGCAGTGTTCTCCATGATGCTAGACTTGAGGTAAGGAAAGCTTATAGCGACCTCATTGTAGATGCGACTGTACCTGAAATATCAGATATTTCAGTTAGTTTTGATGGGACATGGCTCACACGTGGACATAGTTCCATGTATGGTGTAGGCAGTGTAATTGACTTGCTAACAGAGTTTGTTCTTGATTACACTGTCATGAGCAAACACTGTTACAGTTGCATGATCGCCAAGAGACGCATGCCCATAACAGATTTTAGGGTCTGGTATGCTGTCCATGCCCCTGAATGTGATATAAATCACGAGGGGTCATCAGGAGCTATGGAAGCAGAAGCAGCCTTAATCCTATGGAAAAGGTCAGAGCAGTATGGCCTTAGATACACAACAATCCTTTCCGATGGAGATGCCTCTACATACAAGGGACTCTCTGACGAAAAGCCATACGGGGCCTCGGTTGCTATCCAGAAGGAAGAGTGTATCAACCACATAGGAAAAAGGCTGGGCACTGTCCTCAGGAAAGCTGTGAGTGAATGGAGAACTCGTGGATGTAAATTAGGTGGTGGGGGACATGGTACGCTGAAAGCGATGACTATTGCCAAACTTCAGAAGTATTACCGAAAGGCAATCCTCGACAACAGTGGTAATCTACTGGCCATGAAGAGTGCAATATATGCCACTTTGTTTCACAGCATTTCCACTGATGAGAAGCCCCAGCATGGCTATTGCCCTGTTGGCACAGAAAGTTGGTACTTCTATCAGAGGGCAGTCGCACAGGGTAAGCAACCAGGCCCTCATAAAGACAACGTTGGTACACCTCTCAAAGAAGCTGTACTTGTAAAGATGATGCCTGTGTATCAAAGGCTGGCATCAAATACACTGCTTGAGAGGTGTTTAAAGTGTCTAACACAAAATGCCAACGAAAGTCTGCACAGTGTCATATGGAGACACTGTCCGAAGGACTCCTTTGGTTGGAAGAGGAGAGTGAACCTAGCAGTGGACCTGGCAGTATGCAAATTCAATGCTGGCTGCACAAAAACTGTCCTCAGTCTCCAAGAAGCTGCTGGATTGCCTGCTGGAGATAAAACAGTAGCTCTAGGAGTTCGCCGTGACCGAGGACGTGTAGTGAAAGCGAAGCTTCGAGCTACAAAAAAGTTCCAGCACTACCGTCAGGCGATCAAATCTGCCAAACGACGACTTCTAGAAGCTGCTAAGAGGACAGAGGGCACTACCTACAAAACTGGACACTTTTAACAAGGCCTGTATATTTTCTTTTAAGTTTGAAATGCAAGCAAACTTTTAAACTCATTTTCCACACTTTTTATTTTAGCTCATTTCTCTGCATTCACATTGCTAAGGCTTCCACAAATGTTATGCTAAGAAGTTGAAATTTTTGCTACAAGTGCTCTAAAGTATACTTAACAAGCGCATGTTGCCACTTTTTCAAAAAAGTAAATAATTTATGAATAAAAAAATAAAATGTGTGCATATACTATGTAAATTTTAAAAAAATTGAATATGAATAGGATATTTTCTTTTCCTCTTTTCACAAGGTAAAACTAAAAAATGTGAGAACATAGAAACTTTCTGAAGAGATCAAAGCTGTTGTAAAAAAAATTCAGACCTGGTTCTTCAATTTTGGAGGAGAAGTAGCATTTTGAAATTATGCATTTTTTTTTTTTCAAAAAATTTAAATTCCTTTTAAACTACTGACCCTATTAACACGAAACTTAAACACATCACTACTGATATCAATGGGAGTATGTATACAAAAAATCAAGTCTCTAGCTAACGAAATATAGAAAATAGATATTTCACCCATCGCCTCCAACAATAGATGAAAATCACAAACATATAGATGAGTTATGGATAAAACAGTAATTACCACGAATAATGAAACTGTAGTACACAGTATGAAAGTGTGTAATACACAGCAATACACAGTATGAAAGTGTGTAATAATGTTAAAGAAAACACGTATAACCTGTTCTCAGAATGAAAAGATTAAAGTTTTAAAATCTCAATGGCTTGAAATCTTTGCAATACTGATGTTATTTATGTATAGAAAAACGTTCTACACGGTATGAAAGTGTGTAATAATGTTAAGAAAAACACACATAACCTGTTCTCAGAATGAAAAGATTAAAGTTTTAAAATCTCAGTGGTTTGAAATCTTTAAAATACTGACATTTTTTTCAATTTCACACAAAATTTTGTCAGTAATAAAGAGTAGCACCATCTCTTGCATTCAGTACTGCTCTACACCTTCTTGGCATTGAAGAGATGAGATGAAAGATTTCATCTTGACCAATGTTCTGCCAATGAAATTTGGAGACGTGCGAAGAGCTTATCGAGAGTCTCAATGTTTTCAATGTCCTCTAGAACTCCTTTTTGAAGATTTCTCCACAAATTCTCAATTGGATTACAGTAAGATCTGGGGACTGAGCAGGCAACCATAGAACTTGAATATTGTGTCTTCCCAACCATTGTGTTGTTCTGGCAACATGTGAAGTGGCATTGTCATGCATTAGGAGAAATTCAGGACCAATGTCTTCAGCGAAGGGAAAGACTACAGGCTGCAATATCTCTTGAATGTAATGATTTGCTTCTAGTGTTCCTTCAACTAAAACGAGGTCAGTCTTCCTGTGTGCCAGTATTCCTCCCCATATCATGATAGAATCTTCTTGGAATTTATGAATCTCCTGTACATATCTTAGTCTTTCTACTTGACCTGGCTGTCACCATATGCGTATTATTCTGGAATCTGGATGTAGATCGAAGCGTGATTCATCAGTAAAGAGAACCTGACCCCATTGATCATCTGTCTAATCTTCATGTTGCTGACACAACAAAATACGAGGTTCTCAATTTCCACGTAGAATAGCTGGACACATCAATGGGCGACAGGCATTAAGACCTTTCTCGTTCAATCTGTTCCTAATTCTTTGAGTTGATACAACACATTCTCAACATTCTGCAAAGCACTTCTTAACGTGCCTTCAGTTGAAATCCTTTCTCTCAAGGGTCTTTAGGCACAGAAATCTGTCTTGTGCGGCATTTGTAACTCTCGGTTTACCTGGATGTTGTTCTTCTGGACTACCAAATTCACGATATCGGCTCCACATTCTGGATATTACGCCTCTTCCAGTATTCAGAGCCCTCGCTACGTCAGCTTGTGTTTCATCGTTTTCAATTATACCAATAATATTGCTCTCAACTTGTCATCGCGGATGATGAGCATTCATTTCTACTAATTTTTAATGTTTTACATTGTTGAAGTTATCCGAATTCTCCATTACAAATGAACTAATAACCATATCTGCCGCACTAAAATAAGAAATTCCAATTTAATGTAAAACGCTGGTTGCTATGATTTTTCTGATCCATAAATAAATGAATAACTCACTTATGTGTGCCCAATACTTACTACTTAGTTGGGTTTGGAAAGAATTTTGTTAATAAAATCATCTATTCCTTAGACAGTTTTGATGTGTATATTCGTTGATTAAAACGTAAGTAGTCTCTGTGTTAATGCCGTTTCCATTATCCAAATATAAATTTCTTATGCTCACATAATCACTTCTATATCAACGAGAGAAATGAGAAATGTACATATGTGTTTAGTAGTCAGTATTCGTCATAATTCGTTCTTTTCTTAAAAAGAATGATTTAATGCCGAAGTATGTATTATTATGAGAGTCTTATGCACCTGTAGAGTGTAAATTCTGATTTGATTTGATAAAGTTGAAGGTTATTGAGATAAAATTGACAATTACCAGAAGTGCCTAATAGTGTGATAGTAATAGAACAATACCCACTCAAAGTAAAATATGGAGAAGTATGGAATCAACATTATATAATATGCCCATAAAAACTCTGCGTCTGAACAGCATTGAATTTATTCTATATTTAAACGAAATAAAAAATTTTATTTTCCTTCTTGTATAAAGTTTGGGTCTATTGGATTTGCATTACCGTTAGTCAGTGGATGTTTTAATGTACGTAAATATTGAAACAGTATTTATATTTCACCGATAGAGCCTACTGTGTATCTATATTTCTACCGATGAGGTACAACACAACTACAACGGACAACAACATAGTGTGGACTTCAGAAGAAATGTAGTTTACTGTAGACTGTATCCATTGCTCCTGATTAACATACTTTCGATTGAATGGATTTATCCATTTGTCACAACCCGAAAGAGAAGCAGATCCTTCTCAGCTTACTACATTCTGTTCATGTAAAAACTATCATTCTCGGTGGTTTCCCAGTTATCATGGTGACTATATCATCTAAGGTTCGCACTTTCAAACCCTGTCGAAGGCGATGGATTTTGAAGGGTGATGAATTTCTTTAATAACTTCCTTCGGGAGGGAAGTAAAGCCGGAAGGTCTGTGATGTAGATTTACAGCACCTAAAGGAACATGTGCCTAGAGTGGCCTTGAAGCAAAAATCGTTGTTCACTACTACACCACATGCAATTTCGAAGCTGAAAGCCCCTGTAATTGAAAATGTGAAGTAAACACCTACTGCTAGCGCTTACCACTGCCATAAATGTTGCTAGTATAAATAATATTATTACCACTGTTGTAGAACTACTGTTTTGCTACTTTCACAGTTCTACTCCCGTTATTAGTGAAATCACTGCAACTAGCATTCTCATCACTGAAATTACTGCTAATGGTATTGTAAATCCTGCTATTGTACTATAACTACTACCAATATTGTGATTACTGCTCCTAATTCCTCTGAGTATTTCTACTAAAAGGGTTACCGCTATTACTACTGTGGTTACTGCTACAATTACTATGGTTACTATTTCTATTTTGACTACTGCTACGAGTACTGTGATCACTGTTGTACTGTTATTATATTACTGTGATTGCAGCAACTACTATTGTGATTCTTCCTAATGCTATTGTGATTACTGCTACTATTGTGATTTCTGCTGTTACTACTATTGTGATTAGTGATTACTGTTGTTATTACTATTATTACTGATAATAATCCTGTGATTACTCCTACTACTACTAATGTGATTACTGCCAGTACTAGTGTTATTACTGCAACGACTACTGTGATTACTGTTATAACGTATTTATACTACTGTGATTACTTTTACTGATATTATGATTATTGTTATTACTACTCTTATTACTGCTACTAATACTGCTATTATTACTACTACTCTTATTACTGTTATACTGTTATTACTCCTAATAATACTGTTATTACTGTTACTATTGCTTTGATTACTACTATATTGTCATGACACTACTGTGATTACTGTTACTAGGCTGTACTGCTTCTACTACTATTATAATTATTAATAATTTTATTGCTGCTACTGCAACTGTTACTACTGTTACTACTGCTATTATTATTGCTGCTACTACTATGATGACTGCTATTACTACTGCTGTCATTATTACTACTACTACTGTGAGTACTTCTACTACTACTCAAGGGATTACTACTAATACTACTACTGTAATTACTGCTACCTCTACTGTGATTACTACTGCTACTACTTCTTTGATTGCTGCTATTACATTAGTTACGCTAGTGCTACTGCAGTCAATCTACTGCAGTTACTAATAATACTACCGTATTTACTTTTACTGCTGCTGTAATTACTCTATTATAGTAACTGATAATACTACCATATTTACTGCTTCTGCTACTGAAGTTATTCTACTGCAGTTACTGATAATATTACCGTATTTACTGTAGTTACAATACTGCAGTTATTAATAATATTAGAGTATTAACTGCTGCTACTACTACTACTACTACTGTAGTTAATCTACTGCAGTTATTCACAATATTCCCATATTTACTGCCAATGCTACTGTAGTTACTGCACATTAGTTACTGATATAATACTATCGCATTTACTGCCACTGTATTTACTCTATTGCAGTTACTCATAATACTACCGTATTTACTGCTACTACTACTACTGGTTCCTCAATTAAAGTTACTGATAATACTACAGTATTTGCAGTTACTGCTACTGGTTGCTGTACTGAAGTTACTGATAATACTACGTATTTACTCCTACAGGTACTGGACTTATTCTACTGCAGATATTGATAATACTACCATATTTACTGGTACAGCTACTGTAGTTACATTACTAAATTTACTTATAACACTACCGTATTTACTGCTACTGTAGTTACTCTACTGCAGTTACTGCTACTGTATTGCTCTACTGCAGTTACTGATAATACTACCATATTTAAAGATACTGTACTGTCGTTACTTATACTGCTACTGCAGTTACTGATAATATTACCGTATTTACTTCTACTGTAGTTATTCTACTGCAGATACTCTAATACTACCGTGTTTGCTGCTACAGTACTGTAGTTACTCTTCTCCAGTTACTGATAATAGTAACGTATTTACTGCTACTATTACTTTAGTTACTCTACTACAGTTACTGATAGTACCACCGTATTTACTGCTACTAATACTTAGTTACTCTACTTTAGTTGCTGATAATACTACCATATTTACTGTTACTGAGTTTACTCTACTACAGTTACTGATAATACTACCGTATTTACTCTACTCCTACTGCAGTTAATCTATTGCAGATACTGATAATACAATCATATTTACTGCTGCTGCGGTTAATCCGGTACAGCTACTGTAGTTACACTACTGAATTTACTCATAATACTACCGTATTTACTGCTACTGCTTACTCTACTGCAGTTGCTGATAATACTACTGTATTGACAGCTACTGCAGTTAGTGATAATGCAGTGAATCTACTGCAGTTACTGATAAAATTACCGTATTCACTGCTACTGCTACTGCTATTCTACTGTAGTTACTGATAATACTACCATATTTACTGCTACTGTACTGTACTGTACTTTACTGCAGTTACCGATAATACTACAGTACTTACTACTACTGTAGTTACTCTATTGCAGTTATTGATAATACTACAGTATTTACTGCTACTGTAGTTAGCCTACTGTAATTACTGATAATACTACCGTATTTACTGCTGCTGCTACTACTATAGTTACTCTACTGCACTTACTAATAATACTACAATATTTACTGCTACTGTACTTACACTACTGAATTTACTGATAAAACTACCGTATTTACTGCAACTGTTACTGGTTACTCTACTGCGGTTTCTGCTACCGTATTTACCGCTACTGTAGTTAATCTACTCCAGTTAGACTGATAATACTACCGTATTTTGTGCTACTTCTACTGTAGTTACTCTACTACAGTTACTGCCAATAATACCGTAATTACTGCTACTGCAGATATTCCACTACAGTTACT
Organism: Periplaneta americana; assembly: GCF_040183065.1. Taxonomy (NCBI): domain Eukaryota; kingdom Metazoa; phylum Arthropoda; class Insecta; order Blattodea; family Blattidae; genus Periplaneta; species Periplaneta americana. Next base: position 109,723,621 of record NC_091120.1, on the reverse strand, counting down.
AATAATACTGCCATATTTACTGCTATTGCAGTTACTGTTAATGCTAATGTAATTACTGCTACAACTGCTATTATTACTGCTATACTGTGACTATACTACTGTGATTACTCTGTGGGTAGAATTGTGGCCCCACGTTGCAAACCATTTGTGGGTGGATGCGTCTCGGTCGTGGTCCTCAATCAATCAATCGATGCGATGGATGATGCCCTCGCTCGAATCAGCCTGCTGGTCCTCGGCTGTCAGCACTCGTCCTTCGGGAAGCGCGAATAGTGTAGGCTAATTTATTGTTGTTTTAAGTAGTGGGAGCCAGCCCACCCTATTTCGACGCTCGGTGTAGCGTGAGGTCCACTCAGGGTAGCCGAGGTACAGTTGTGGTGTAGGATGATGTCGGGAATAATACCAAGCCGGCTACTTATATAAAAGGCAGTGTTGGTTCCAAAAAAAAACTATAAGTTTATTGTCGTATTCACTTGGTAAACCCTTGAGTATGTATTTCCGGCTGAACTTGTAATTCAATCGTTGGTCGCACTTCTGTATCGACTCTATGGCAGCGCTGAATATGCTCTGTCCAATGCTATAACTTCAATCCTTTGTTCAATACACTAAGATCGAAGCTCCTAAACGTTGACGAGTAGTCTCGTCGATGACGAAGTTCTATCTATCGAGTCTTCGCCGGAAGAAAGACTATTAAGTTGGGCCGCCGACACCTAAAAACTCAGTGTGTGGAGCCGTCGACACGAAAAAGATATGCTCCGTATATAGGGCCGTCGACACGAAAAGAAGTAGTTATACTCCCCGCGCCCCGTCACCCTTACTTATAAAAACTTATCCTACGCTAAAACTATTGGCTAATAACTACGTCACTTAAGCGACCTAAAATCTATTCTCTATTGGTCCAAAGTGACCTCATAAGCTCAACCAGGATCTCTTCTCATTGGGCCCGAAATACGTCGTCTCTAAATTTAGACTTTGGACTTCCCACCGCATCAAATTAGTTAGTAGATTTTTCGAGAATCCCCGTTCTTTAGGAAAACCCCGAGCTTTGCAATAGCTTTCCCACGGGTCTTGTCCGACTATCAGATTCTATGCTTGAATGAGTCTCTATAGGCAATCCCGCACAAGGTGGCCATAAATCTGTCCGATGCTGACAAGTGACTGGGTAAGACACACCTGCGTGGGAAACTAATTCTAACCAAGCCGCTAGAACATCCGAGCGAATACATGTAAAAAAAGTATGGAGATATCACTTTGCTATTAAATCGGTCTCTCCCTCTCCTAATTACTGCTTCAAATGCCCATCTACATAACCATTGGAAATTCCCGAAAGAGTTTCCAATGTTATGAGATGTCCTCGCTTTCTGCCTATAACTAGCCTCATAGTTCCCCTTCGCGGTCAGCCGGTGATACATTATTTACAATACAATCAGATTATAATGTCACTACAGACAATTACAATAGATAGTACATATATCTTCACAAGCCTTTCTATGTACACAACTCTCACACAATAAGCACAACAATGTACAGTTTATATTCATATTTACATATGTACAATCCCATTCATTCACATATTTACATTTATTTATTCATTGATCAATTACACACTCTGCGTGCTTGGTTGTACCAGCCGCACTGTACATTTTTACCTGGCTGTACGCGTGAGACTAACTAGTCTCATTCTTTCTCATTCCTGCCTCCTTGTCTCTCCTGTTTGAAAAGCCTCAAGAGTTGCTTGTGGTACCTTCCAACAGGTTTACTTTTTCCCCTTTCTATAAATTCGAAAGTATGTTCTCCGTATTTACTTTTAATTTCGTAGGGCCCCTTGTGCAGTAACTCCATGCGTGAGTAACGTCCTCTAAGGGCGGAAGATAACTTCTCGTCCCTTAGCAATACCAAATCGCCGGTTGTGGGCTCCCATTTGTGGCGATATCTTTTGGCTTTACCGAGTCTATACTCAGCCTTTTTCCTGATTCGTTCGAAAGCTAGTTTACACAATAGGTCCGCACTAGGAGGCTCACCCTCCTGTATTGCCTGCGGCAAACTCTATCATGGGATCAGGATCGATCCCTAATATCAGTTTGATTGGAGCTATTCCGGTCGTTGGATTGATAGAGTGGTTCATGTCTCTCTCAATCAACTCACATTGCCTAAACCAGTCCTTATGGTTTCGGTGACATAGAATACGGAGGTACAATGATATATCCCTAAGCGCTCTTTCGCAGGGATTCCCGCTCGGAAAGTATGCGGAGCAATTTTATAGCTTCACGCCCGCATCTTCCAACCTTTTGCAAAACACTTTCGATTTATGTACCGACACATTGTCACTGAGCACCGCTGTTACCGCACCATAAGTTGGTATGTAGTCTCTAACCAGCTTATCAGCACACAACTTACTGGAGATATTTATTAGAGGGTAAATCTTTACAAATTTCGTGAATACATCGTACGTAACATATATGTATCTGTGTCCGAAGGACGATGTGGGCATTGGACCGTGTTCGCCCACTGCTACAAGTTCATTCTTTTTACCCCTGATAATGACCTGTGATACATTGTCATACCTTACATTTAGAGGTTTCGCCCTCTGGCAGACCTCGCAGCGAGATATTACCTTTCTAAACTTCTTTGCCAGTTGCTTAATATAAAACGATTCTGACATAGTTAAAATAATCCTGTCACTCCCAGAGTGACACATAGATATGTCAAAGTTGTTTATAAGTTCATTCTCCATACTCGCAGGTATGTATATCTACCACTTCTGGATATCCCTACCATGCAATTTATACAAGATACCAGAGCGCAATCCATACACTTCATCTTTCACCTGTGAGATTTCTCCAGCTTTGTCCATTAAGGCCCTTATCGTGGAAGCCTCCTGCTGCAAATCTGCAATTCTCCGAAATTTTCCCGTCAGAGCTCCATTCCTCGTGGAATCAATTTTCATCACGACAATTTCGTACGCGGGGGCGGTGATAGTTTCCGGTAGCCCCGATTTGGAATTCAAACGAGAGAGACAATCACCAAAGATATTGTCTGCCCCCGGAATATGTCTAATAGTCACATCATGAGCCAAAATTTCATGCACGTGTCTAGATATTCTAGAGTTCGTCAATTTGCATCTACTCAGAAACGCTAGGCTGACATGGTCAGTAAATATGATGATCTGCCTATTAAAGATATACTGACGGAACTTCTGTAGTGCGAAGTACACAGCAGAAATCTCTAATTCCGTGATTGATGGGTTGCTTTCGGTACGCGACAGTCCCCTAGAAGCTGTGGCAATCACATGTCGCTTATTATCTTCATCGGTCTGACATAGAATTGCTCCATATCCAAATGAAGACGCATCAGTATAAATCTGAAAATGTAGGCTGTCGTTAGGCATTTCCAACAGAATTGAGTCGGCGAAAAGCAGTTTCGTTCGATCGAATGCTTCCTGCTCTGCCGACACCCACCTGAAAGGTGTATCCTTCTTCAACAATGCTCTGAGTGGGGCTACATGCTTAGCAAAATTGACGAGAAACCAATTCTGGTATTGTAGGATACCTAGATATCTACGAACCTGTTTCCGGTTCCGCGGCGGCGGGATCCTCAAAATGCTCTGAATTCTCTCTTGGTCCGGTCTAATTCCGTCAGACGAAATTAAGTAACCCAGGAAAACTGTCTCAACTTTAAAAAATGCTGTTTTCCCCAGCTTGACTGTCATACCAGCCTCTCTCAATTTAGTAAGTACAAAATCAATATCTCTAATATGCCTATCAACGTTATTGCCATATATAAGAAAATCGTCAATGTACTGTGCCAGAAAATCTTTCGTCGAATCACCAAATATTATGTCAAGTGCCCTTAGTAGCGCAGATCCAGAACTCGCGATGCCGAATGGGCATCGGTAATACTGATAAACTTTCCCGTTATGTATGAACGCTGTGAATTTTCTCGAATCCTCGTCCAGCTGAATCTGCCAATACGAACTGGTCAAGTCCAAACTAGTGAATATAGAACAGTCACTGATACGGCCTAACAAAGTGTCCACTGACTCCGTCCTGAAATTAACTTTAACTGAAAACGAGTTAACGTGCCGGGCATCGATCGTTACTCTTAAGCTCCCATTGGGCTTCCTAACCCAGCACAATGCATTAACGTAAGGCGAGTCTGATACTTCTATAACTCCATCTTTTAACATATCATTTATGACTTCGTCTGCCTGATCCCGTAAATATAGGGGGAAGGGTCTACATTTATGCCGAAATTCCTCCATTCCTACCACCTTAATTTTGTGTGTATACAATCTACACAGACCCGGCGTGTCTGAAAAAACATTTAAATGGCTTCCTACAACCTCCATTAAGTGTTTTCTTTCACTCTCACTCAGGCCGTGTGCCTGGCTAACTTTATCTCTCACTATTTCGAAAGTATCTGTCCTCCTATTCTTAGACGCGTCTACCTGCCTAAGGTCGCCACGCGAAACCCCATTACAATAGCTGGCCCTACCGCTAATGTGATTACGTCCTATTTGTCTCGCCTGGACTAATTCGCCGATACACAACTCGCATTCTCCGCAGTCTACTTGACACACTCCCCTAGTTACCTCGTTAACTTCCCACGGATTAACCTCTATAATTACATTCTTACAAATTTTGAGACGCTCTACGAAAAATAACTCTTCCTGTAATTCTATCTCTTCCGCAGTTCTTTCGTCTAGCTCCGATCGAACGTTATTCCTACTGAATGGGACATGGCCTACACTGCCGTTACCTGCCGTAACCCCTAGTCTGTTTTACCTGAAATCTAATACCGCGTGTCATTCATAGAAGCATTCTACTCCAATAATGATGTCGGTAGTCAACCTTTGTATCACAAGAAAAATTGCATTTAATTTCACGTCTCCGCACTCTAACTCGAACCATACTTGATATTTTACCTTTTCCTTCTTCTTGCTTAGGGCGCCCGCACAGTACAGTGAACATATGGGTAACGTTTGCAGTTTTATTCCTGAATCCCTAACCTTTTGAAAAAATTCCAAGCTGCATTCATTATTTGTGGAGCCCGAGTCCAACAACACACAACACTTTATCCCAAATATTCTAGCATCTATATACGGCAATACATAAGTCCCATTACTTTCTAACTCTGGGTTAGTAATCTCGCTCTGTTTCTTTACGCTTACCGCGTTGGTGGATTCTTTTGATAGTGACTTACTGCACTTAGCTACAGAAATCTCCGAACCCTTGAGACTTCTGTCTAGCAGTTTCCCGAGTTTGATGCATTCGGTTCCACTGCTATCTCGTCTCTATTTCTGCTATTTATAGGCTCCCGGCCCATATTCTTTCTGACCGGACTTTGCTGACGTCCGTTCATGTCTCTATTCCTACTTTGTCCCACGTTACACTGTGTAGGGGGCCTATTGCACCCTTGTGAGGCCATTTCTTGTAGGACGTCTCGTCTACCTCTCTCCTGCTCTTGTCTCCTCCAATCACCTCGATTTTGCGGTCCCCTGCTAAAATTAGGCTGCCAGAATCCCTGTCTGTAATTTCTGTTTCGAAGCCAATGTGGTTGGGTTCTAAGCCTACTATTTCAGTTCTCTTGTCTTCCCGTGTGCCATCGTATGTGGTTAACCCTACGCACGGGACCAACACCTCCTCCATCGTTTCTCATCCTGTTATGATTGCTCTGGTTATTCCTAATATTATTGTAAGGACCCCCAAATGGCGGGTCACTCCTTCTCTCCCTGTTGGGACTATTCCCTCCGTTCTGACCATTATGGTGTCGGCTATATACATTGTTGGGGCTCCTGTCACAACCCCAGCTACTCTGCTTTTGGCCTCCTGTCCTTGGGGATGAAAAGGCCGTACTTGCCCCCTTCCCCGCTTTCTGGTCGGTGGGGCTTGAACCCTTTCCTTTACCATGTTCGTAATCTGACTGCCCACTACATTCATAATGCGTGGCGTCAGAACCATCCAGCGCAGTCAATAAATCTATTGTTTCCCCGAAGTCTCGGGGCCCTGCTGCGATTAGATTATATCTGATGTTCTCTGGATACTGCGAAATCACAGTTTGGATCAGCTCTGAATCCGGTATCGGCGGATTTAGGCTTTTCCCTTTCTTAACAAGTTCGAGAAAATAATGTATCATAGAGACGCCTCTTCCCGCGTCAAACCTGCTCTGATTAATTTCCTTCCTAATTCTTTGTTGTTGTCTTTGTCCCCAGTATCTCTCCGAAAATTTTTCTCTGAATTCCTCATATGTGACATTATCCCCTAGGGCCACTAACGCCCAGTTGAGTGGTCGGCTCTTTAGGCTCTTTCGTACGACAGTCATTTTTAAGTCATCCAGCACCCCTCTTACTCTAAAGTACGTTTCCAGCTCACTTATGTAATTATGTGGGTTTGAAAATTCAACCTCATCAAAAATAGGGTAACCAATCTCATTCATAATGTGAGTGGAGTACTGAGGACGGCCTAAATATGCCTTGTCGTTTACATTTTTAACTCACTACGCACATCATCCCGTGAGGTCTGACATTCCTCACCCACGCTATTGTTGACATGTCTTATATTTATGTTACTCTCTGATGCCGGGCTCTCATTTGTGCCCTCTTGTCTAGAAACTGCACGGTCCGAGCTGCTATGTTCGCATAAATTTGCGGGACTACCCCCATTTAGTACTTCGTTTATTGAGTTTAGTTTACTTCTTAATTCTTCCAAACATTCGTTATCCGCCCTTTCTTTATTCTTTATGGCTCGCTTGAGACCGTCCACTTCCTGATCCATCTCACCTATTTTCTCTTCCACCGAATTCTGAATTTCCCGAACCTTCTCCACTATCGTTTCCTCAACAGCTGATTTTAGATCGCTATTCTCTTTCATAGCGCAATCTCTAACTCTGACTTCTAAATCCTTCATACTTTCTGACATCCTATCCATAGCTATCTTCAATTGGTTCTCCATTCCTATCCCATTCTCGGCTAATTTCCCCTCTAGCTTCTCTATTTTGTCTTCCATCTTGTTTCCTCTTTCCGTTAATTTTGCAATACGATCTCTAATCTCTCTCGAAATTTCCCCCAATCTATTCTCCATTTGTTTTATCTGATCTCTACTTTCTCTTGAGTTGTTGTCTAATTTATTTTCCATTTGCTTTATTTGTTCTCTACTTTCCCTCAGAATCTGCTCTCTACTTTCCCTTGCGTTATTTTCTAATTTAGTTTCCATTTGTTTTATTTGGTCTCTACTTTCCCTTGAATTGTTGTCTAATTTATTTTCCATGAAATGTCTCATCTGCTCCCATAACTGTTCTAGCCTCATTTCCCCTTTGCCACTTTCTCTCCTCTGTTGCTTTTCCGCCGTTCGCTCTCCCTCTATTTCCTGTCCTGCGTTATTCTCGACCTCCTCCCTGATTTCCATAATTTCCTCGTCCTTCCTTTGCTCCATTGTTCCCTTGTTTCTATTTCCTCTTCTTTCTCGTATTTTCCTAACTATCTTACTCCTATGGCTACGTAGTATCATCTATATGCTACTCTGTCATCTATCCGACGCTTGCTTTCCCAATAATCGTCTAACTAGGCCTGTATTTGCACTCTACTCACTTCCAACAAATTACGCAATACACTTGTTTCACTCTTTCCCCCAAAATATCACACACAATAAAAATACATATATTCAAAATATCACAGCAGAAATTGAAACTTATACACTTTATAATTATGCCCCCAAAATATCATATACATATACACACATTTATACATCCTCCCTTCATACTTGCCACCGCCTCTCCGAGTTGCCTTCTCTGGTGGTCTGCGTGTTGCCTTCTCTGTTGTTGTCGTGATGTCGCGATGGCCTGGTTCTATTCCCGCCTTCCAGCGTCGTTCCTCGGCTATGCAGGGCTGAACTGCTCCGTCCGGTCCTCCGCGTTGTTTGATGGTGTATTCGCACCCGGGGCCGGTCACTGGAACAGCTGTCTTCCTTCGAGCCCCACTTTGGGAAGCGCCATTTGAGGGTGGATGTGGTTATAGCCCCACGTTGGGCGCCATTTGAGGATGGACGAGCCGTGATTGAGATCCCACGTTGGGCGCCATTTGAGGGTGGGATGTCGTTATTGAGGCCTCACGTTGGGCGTCATTTGTGGGTAGAATTGTGGCCCCACTTTGGAAACCATTTGTGAGTGGATGCGTCTCGGTCGTGGTCCTCAATCAATCAATCGATGCGATGGATGATGCCCTCGCTCGAATCAGCCTGCAGGTCCACGGCTGTCAGCACTCGTCCTTCGGGAAGCGCGAATAGGGCAGGCTAATTTATTGTTGTTTTAAGCAGTGGGAGCCAGCCCACCCTATTTCGACGCTCGGTGTAGCGTGAGGTCCACTCAGAGTAGCCAAGGTACAGTTGTGGTGTAGGATGATGTCGGGAATAATACCAAGCCTGCTACTTATATAAAAGGCAGTGTTGTTTCCAAAAAAAAAAAAAAACTATAAGTTTATTGTCGTATTCACTTGGTAAACCCTTGAGTATGTATTTCCGGCTGAACTTGTAATTCATTCGTTGGTCGCACTTCTGTATCGACTCTATGGCAGCGCTGAATATGCTCTGTCCAATGCTATAACTTCAATCCTTTGTTCAATACACTAAGATCGAAGCTCCTAAACGTTGACGAGTAGTCTCGTCGATGACGAAGTTCTATCTATCGAGTCTTCGCCGGAAGAAAGACTATTAAGTTGGGCCGCCGACACCTAAAAACTCAGTGTGTGGAGCCGTCGACACGAAAAAGATATGCTCCGTATGTAGGGCCGTCGACACGAAAAGAAGTAGTTATACTCCCCGCGCCCCGTCTCCCTTATTTATAAAAACCTATCCTACGCTAAAACTATTGGCTAACAACTACGTCACTTAAGCGACCTAAAATCTATTCTCTATTGGTCCAAAGTGACCTCATAAGCTCAACCAGGATCTCTTCTCATTGGGCGCGAAATACGTCGTCTCTAAATTTAGATTTTGGACTTCCCACCGCATCAAATTAGTTAGTAGATTTTTCGAGAATCCCCGTTCTTTAGGAAAACCCCGAGCTTTGCAATAGCTTTCCCACGGGTCTTGTCCGGCTATCGGATTCTATGCTTGAATGAGTCTCTATAGGCAATCCCGCACAAGGTGGACATAAATCTGTCCGATGTTGACAAGTGACTGGGTAAGACACACCTGCTTGGGAAACTAATTCTAACCAAGCCGCTAGAACATCCGAGCGAATACATGTAAAAAAAGTATGGAGATATCACTTTGCTATTAAATCGGTCTCTCCCTCTCCTAATTACTGCTTCAACTCCTACTACTGCTGTTATTACTGCTGCGGCTACTGTTTTACTGCCACTACTACTATGTTTACTGCTACTACTAGGTACTGTTATTATTGCTACTACTACTGTGATTACTGCTACTACTGTTATTACAGTTACTTTTAATTTTATCACTGCTACTAGACGTACTATTTTGTTTGTTGCTAATACTACTGTAGTTATGCTACTGCTAGTGTAGTTACTCTAGTACAGTTACTGATAATACTACTGTAATTACTGCTACTGAAGTTAATGATACTTAGCTTTCGGATAAATTATCTGTATCAGGATTGACATCCTTGGTCAGTGTCTTTTTTTTTACAAACTTTAAATAGTTTTTTTGCGTGTCCCCCAGCCAACAGTAGTGACGACGTAAATTCTGTACTATCCATTCACTGATGCTTTAGCTAGAGGGCGGGGAGTGCTCTTCACAGGAGGTAAGAGTTTTAGTTAGCGGAAGGGTTAGTGTTTACTTAGTCTGAAGCAAGTTAAGGCCATATCTTATACAACTATAAAGCCCATCCTTATACTGCTACATTATCCGATCCTTACTGATAATATTACTGAATTTACGTTACTGCTACTGTAACTAATGCTACACCTACTATATTTATTACTAGTTTTAATGCTGCTAAAACTATTAGTAGTACTGCTACTATTACTGTTATTACTACAACTACTCTTATTGCTACCACTACTACTGTTACTATTTCTTGGAGCACGTATTGATCCAGCTATTATTAGGTTAGCAAAGGTATAGTACATTTTTTAAATACATATCAAGACGTACAGTAAAATGTTAAGTTTTCATGTTTAACTTAAAAATATTACTACTGTTCCTGTTGCTACTGCTGTTACCATTGCCACTGTTACTATTATAAAAATGATAATGATGATATAACTTACCGTACATGAGAATGTTGTGAAACCATATTTCACAAGTTCTGTAAAGACGAGAAACGAAATATATTTTATTTATTTACCTTATTTTTTTATTTCCTTACTTAGTTACTTATTTACTTACGTATTTATTTATTATATATTTATTTATTTATTTATTTATTTATTTATTCATAAAATCTGAAAATACAATGAAAGAAAAATATTGAATAATATGTTTTAAGACATAACAATTCGTAAGCCATAAATGAAACAAAGACTAAGAATGCTGCTGAACTCGTCAGAAAAGTGACATGTAACTTGGCTTGGCTTGAATCGAAACAGTTGTGTATAGTGTTTAACTGTGTGGGATCCAAGAGTAGGCTACAAATTTGTTAGACGACAAAAAATAACAAGTCTTTGGAAAGGAAAATTTCTGGTAGTTAAATGTTAGGAATAGCTGAAAATTGTGCAGAAAAGAAGGTAAATTACAAAATAGAAAATTGAAGGTGCGTAAATGAAAACTTGTTTTTACGTAACAGAAGATAAAACGATAACTTTACTGTCTTATTTCTAATCTACAGACTAATAGGATTAGTATATAAAAACTTTGTAATAGTATGGTAGTAGCAGTACTCTGCATTGCTCACACATTCCATACCTTGCGCTTTCATTTGCATTTCGAATAGCACCAGCATTCTCGCAACAAACGATAGTTGCCATGGCTTCTGCTTTCCATACTGTGCTCCTCTATTTGCATATTTAAAAATCTCGATCCAAGGCCGCATTCTCACAACAAAAATAGCTACCCGCAACATTCGTGAAGAAATTCAAAAGGTATCTAAGTGTTTTTTCGGGGGAATATTCCAAAGAATGTATATCTATTTCTTCTGTGAACACAGTACGTTACTTTCTAGGCTATTTATGTTGAACACTTTCCGTTTTACGAGATTTATTTACCAAACTATGAATCTTATTTTGACCTGGAAGATCCCTGCGAATTTCCGTTAAAATCATGTCCTTACAGGACAAGCAGATTCCGTATGCACATACCATTCATACATAAATACTCCTTGTGGAATAGAATATCAGAATTCAGCCATATTAACTTAATTCATACACGCATACCTGAAAAACATCACCTAAAGAACATCTTCTATTGCGAAATTATAACGCAGACTAACGCGGCGTGATCTTCAAGCAGCGGGCTTCACAAGCATTCTAATGCAATTATACCGGCTTTACTTGCCGCGGACGAACAAGGCGAGCGCACGGGTCCAGTTCCAAAGATTGAAGTTCACCCAGTACTTTGAATAGTGTGCTTTCGACGTGTTTGTCTTATATTTCTTAATTATATCTTTGAAAAGCAGTTTATATCTTACGAAGTTCCGTCCACTTTTGTAATACAATGCGTTATAAATACTATTTTTCGCCATGAACAAGATAGTGGAGCATGTTGTGATTATCTTACAATCACTTCAAAACGTCTTGTCTCGATACTTACCCCTATCGTCTTGGAATACAGTAGATATTGGATAATTGGATATAGAAAAAATCGATTAAATATTGGTTCTTCTTGGAATTCTATTTAAGTCAATATTAAAATTTCTAACCTTACATTTGGTTAATTTGAAGTCAAAGTTTCGTTGATTGCAACGAAAATATCATCCAATCTAGAAAGCTAGAGAAATTCTGAAAACTGTTTCTGTAAATTCCTGTAATTATTGATTCTACGAATTGAAATTCTATTCCTAAACTCATTGCGATCGAAAGACTGTGGAACAGAAAAAGATTGTTTTTACTTTTAACATATTTCGTACTTTAACCAGAGCAGTGGCGGATAGTAGATTTCAAAGTTGAGGCTGCCAAGACGTGACTGATGAGAGTGCATTACCTGCATTAAATACATAAGGCCTGTGATGTACCCCATTAGGCCTATCAAGAGCAGAATTTATAGGTTTTAAGAAACTGAAATTAGGTTTACCAATTTTAGGATCTTTTTAGGATTTTAAATCTTATGTTTAGGAATTTATATGATTTCAAGGGGAAAATAAATAAAAATAAACAACATAGCTTACTGTTAATACTGTATATTGCAATACTCTTAGAGTATATCAGTTATTATAGATCTAAAATTATAAATATAAAAAGCAATCTGCTGATTCACATGGTGATTAAATGTTTTATGGAACTATTTACCAATATTAATACATATTAATAGTCTATTATGTTTACAACAATGTATCTTTATTAAATTATTACACCCGCAAACATTTCATTTAAGTAGCCCTCCTGATATGAATTGGGTATCTTTAGCGATACAGAATTACAGTTGTCAGCAGTGGGTCGGACGTTTCCAAATTCGGCTCCCCTCACGTGTTCTAGTCAAGTTTAAACACTCCGCTGACCAGCTATCTTATTGGTTGAACTCATGTTGTCATAGTTACCGGGGAGCAGAGTGATATAGCTGTCTCCTCTCCCTCTCTCGCATAGATACTGCAGGCTGCTAAATGTCGATTATACAGGTTACAGTGCTATCTGTTATTTTCGGTACGAAGTAATCGTAGGCCTACTATCTACAGTTTAGGGAGCGGACATCAGCAACTGGATGTGGTCGACTTGACATAACTTACATCTTAGTCGTAGTGAATAGTAAAATTAATATAAAAGAGAAAAAGTTCATTTGCTATACCTTGTCTGTGATCTTAATTCAGCTGGAATTAATACTGTCATATTGTGCTCTGGTAGAATATTAGGGGAGGCACGGCCTCCCTTGCCTCCCCTGAAAATCCGCCGCTGAGCGAGAATATGACGGCTGGTAAGAGCAATGAGTTGTTATGGCATATTAGTATTTGAAATACATGTATTTAAAAACATTTATGTTTTGCATTTTGTCATTTGAAAGGATCTTCGGAAGTATTCCATGTTTGTCATTTAAATTTAGGATCTCGATAAAAACGTTTAAAGTAGGTGTTCTATAGCGCGAAGTGTCTTAATTTTAGTTAATCATATTACAGTAGTAAATAATATGTCAGAATTAATCATAGATTCCAGGGAAGATAAAGTGATTGCAGAGAATATGGAAGATTGTGTGAAGCGTGTGTTGAAAGATTCTCTGCAAGATCAAGTCATGCTGCAAGGTATTGCCAATATAATAAGTGATATTTTAGTGAGTGAACTTAGAGCGGCACGGAGTTAGAAAAGAACGCGGAGGTGATGAAGCAGTTAGAACAGTCGCTAAAAGAAAAGGACGATAAAATAGTAAAATTGGAGCAAATGTTCTGGAAAAAACAGACGACCTCGAGCAGTACCAAAGGCGTCTGCGTCTGCAAATTTTTGGTGTGCCCGACGAAAACGACGAGGACACAGACAAGATAGTTATAGATACGGCAAAAACAATTGGTGTCGAACTGAAGCTAGAGGTTATTGACAGGAGCCACAAGGTAGGCAGGAGAATTGAGGGAGCTACGCGTCCTGTCATAGTCAAGTTCGTTAGTTACAGGAAGCGAAGTGAGGTCTGCAGAAACAAAAGGGTTTAAAGGGCAGTTCTACGACGATCCGTGTAGTTCTGACGCGGATGAGATACAACCTGCTGCAACAGTGTATCATCAGGTATGGCCTTACCAATGTGAGGACTTTGGACGGTATTATACACGTTAAAAATGGAGATTCTAAGCGACGCATGTCCCATGTCGTTAATATAGTTTAAAGCATAGGTTTAAAGCGTGAGTCTGTGCCACATAAACTTTGAAACAGAGACATTCTTATTCTCCTTTGTAATTATTTTCTTTTATCTCTTAACTGTTTATATATGTCCTTTTATACCTACTTTACTGGTATCTAGTTTAGTCATATAATCATAATTATAATTTCGTACTTTTAGAATTTACGTCTCTGACTTCAGCATTGAGACAGGTGAATAGTTGTTAAGTTGGCAACATTAATACATTACAATAGAAATCAGACTCTGACAAGGAAGAAAGCAATATCCCTGTCCACCTCTCTACCATAGACCCAAAGTGCACCCCGTTTTTATGTCATAAAACAGCTTTCTCTGAATATTCTCATTCTCTTAAAATTGCTCACGTTAATAGCCTACTGAAAGTCTAGTTTCACACGTGGATGAAATTGACGCAATACAGCTTTGAATACCCATGTTATATTAATATCTGAATCTTGGCTAAAACCGTCATTAACTAATGGTATTGTTCATCTGAATGGGTATACGTTAAATCGTAATGACGATTTACACAGGCGAGGAGGCGACGTTACAGCATATGTTAGGTCAGACCTAAACCCCGAAACTATTTAAGCTTCTCCTAGTGAACCTACTGCTCACGCTGAAATGTTACTCGTAGAAATCAATTTATCTTTCTCTAAATGTCTTATCTGTGTTATCTATCAATCGCTTAGAATAAATGACACCGCTTCTATTGGACAAGCCATAGTCAGTGTTCTTTCTAATTATGAACACATTGTAATGATGGGCAATCTCAATAGAAATCTCATTGCAACTGAAGACTCTTCTACTAGAAACTACTAACAGTTTTCCACTTTCCCCTCAAATCGACACATCACACACAGCATAGTGAATCACTACTTGACCTTATAACTACAAATAATCCTGACTGTGTATTAAATCACGGTCAGTGTGCATCTTCAGGAATATCAGGTCACTATATAATCTGCCTCAAATATTCTCTCAAGTGTCCCAAGCCACCGCACAAAACTGTAACATTCCGTGACTTAAAACGTGTTGACGAGACAGCATTAACTGCAGACGCGCTGAAAGTACCGTGGCATACCATCTGGCATTACGAACAGTAGACGAAAAAATTCACAGACTTAATATATAGGGTAAATTAGGGTCTGTTGGACGGTCGGGCATGTTGGACACTTTGTACTTTAACGTGTTACCTCGCCACTTGTGGGCACCACATTCTGCTAGAAGTCAATGACGGAAGTAGCCACGAGTGGGTCTACTTCCGTCATTGACTTCTAGCAGAATGTGGTGCCCACAAGTGGAGAGGTAACACGTTAAAGTACAAAGTGTGCAACTTGCCCAACTGTCCAACAGACCCTAATTTACCCTATTATCGTTATTTGACAATCATGCGCCCATCCAGACGAGACGTGTTAAGAAAACTCCTGCCCCCTGGATGACTACTGAAATCAAGACCCTAATGACTTCCAGAGACGCGGCACATCGTAAGTAGAGACTTCAGACTTGATAAAGCTGACTCAAATCTTCAACATTATAGACAGTTACGAAACAAGACGACTCAGGCGCTAAGAAATGCAAGACTGAGGTTTTTCCATGAACTTATCACCGGACTCAGATTCAGACGACCTGTGGAGGCACTTACAAACAATAGGCTTAAGGCGCAGCAAGACTCAGGTAGACGGGACACCAATCACAGTAGACGCACTGAATGACCACTTTGTATTGACACAATCAAAGGGTGTGAACGAAACAACAGAACAACATACAATTGACGAACTAAACAGTATTCCCCTACCAGAGAGGGAAAAGTTTCACTTTATGTATCCTTCACATGATGTTGTAAGGAAGGCAATTAAGCGTATTTCGACTAAAGCTGAAGGATCAGATCGGGTTGGAATAAAACTGCTCCAGAAAATTATTGACGTAATACTACCAACCTTGACTCACATTTTTAACGTCTTACTCATAACCTCTACATATCCTAGACTTTGGAAACAAGCCCTACTTATACCTATCCCGAAAAATAAAATTTCCGAACAGCCAAACGGCTATAGAACAATTAATATCTTGCCAGCTCTGTCAAAAGCACTGGAGCGCATAGTACATACGCAACTGACTGACTACCTCAATGAGCATTGCTTACTTGATGACTACCAGTCTGGCTTCCGATCAGGACAAAATACTGCTACTGGCCTTTTAAAATGGTTCAAGACACTAGAGAAGCCAGTGACAGAGGAGAACTAACGCTGCTGACATTACTAGACTTCAGCAAAGCTTTTGACACAGTTGACATGGATCTCCTCTGATGTACAGTAAACAAAAGAACTACAATCTTTCTAATAGTGCCGTAGCTTGGTTCGATTCCTACCTTCGTGAACGCCAACAATGTGTATCAGCCGGTGGTCATTATTCCAATTGGCATAAAGGCCGGAATCCCTCAGGACTCAATTCTTAGGCAATTGCTTTTTACACTTTACATAAATGACGTAAAAAAGATCTTAAAATATTCTAAACACCACCTATACGCTCCTGACTTACAACTTTACATTCATTCCCGAACTTGTACAATCAATTACTCTGTGATCAGAATTAATGAAGATCTAGCATCTGTAGCTCAATGTGCGTAAAAATTTGGACTCAGACTAAATCCAGAAAAATCACAAGCCATCATAATGGGCTACCAGCAAGCATTAAACAAAATAGATCAACCCACTGTATCAAATACAGAAATAAATAGCAACACCATTACATATAGTAAAACAGAAAAAAAAATTAGGAGTATATTTAGATTCGAATTTCAATTTTCAAAGTCAAGTGACCTAGATAAATAAGAAAACATTTTCTATAACTCATTCCCTCAAACACTTAGCCAACGTTCTACCTCTCAGCCTTAAAAAGAATCTGATTCAAACTTAGTGATGTTCCACTTCGATTATTGCGATTCTCTATTCACGAATCTAAATAGTGATCTTGCCCACAAACTACAGCGTGTTCACAATATCTGCGTTCGTTTCGTTTGTAGAAAATTCGATCATGTAACACCGTCACTAGAATTGTTCTCTTGGTATCCACTTAAAGAAGGAAGAATCTTCAACTATCTCTTATTACTGTTTAAAATCATCCACACCTTCACACCCTCTTACCTAGCACCTCGTTTTGTTTACCTTTCACTACCTCGAACCCAGAACATGTACCTTCTCTCTATTCCTCTGCACAGAACATCCTTCTACTCATCATCTTTCAGCATATCGATTCCACGCCTCTGGAATTCTCTTATTCACCATGACAGAGACTATCAAAATTCAAATTTAAATTAAAGAATCATATTCTAGTTCATGGAATTGTTTGTGGAACACCTGTCAGGTTGCGAAACTTCGTCTTAACCCATGTCATATAATAAATATTGTAACTATTCTGTTGTAAAATTGACAATTAATATGTAATGTATCTATTATTGTTATTATTATTATTATTATTATTATTATTATTATTATTAGTATTATTATTTGTGCTGAACTGTAATTGGCCACTGGCTGTTGTGCAGCACATTAAATAAATAAATAAATAAAATAAAATAAATAAATATTATTATTATTACTTTTATTATTGTTAGTTATAACTATCATCATTACTATCTTTGTTTCTTTATTTTTTGTCTTGTATTAGCTCGATGAGAGATCGAGAGTGTTCTTTTGACCCTGTTGGCCCTCTATGGGGCCTTAATTTAATGTGTATTATTTTCATCAGTGTTTGTATTTTTTGTATTTATGTGTGCTATCTGGTTAGTTGGAAGGGAAGGCCTTATGGCCTTAATACTGTCAGATTATATATATATATATATATATATATATATATATATATATATATATATATACATACATACATATATAAACACATTTTTTTCACTTCTTTTCATGTTCTGACTGCACGACTTAAAGTTTCTCGCTCTGGCTAAAAGGATTTGGATACAAAAATAGCCTATGTGTATCAGCTGAGCAGTTCTCTGTTGCGCTCTGGTCGGTTCAGATGACAAAGACGATGGAAGAAATTTTTATGTTTTCCACTCAACCGTTAGTGCAGCAGACATTAAATAGCAAGAAGAAAAGCAATTAACTATAGTTGAGTATCAGCTTATTTAAGTTATCAATGAGAAAGGGAAAACCCTCAGCACTACAGAAAATTATCCATTAGTGAAGCAAGCTCTATCAAACATAATGGAAAGACTGTTGTCTTTTGCAGGGTTTATACATTCACCAACAAGGAAGTCTTGTTGTTGATGAACTTCTTCAGTAATTCTCTTTTTGTTTTTAATGGAAAAGTAATTATTAAGTTTACGATGACTTAAGAAACGTGGTAGCGAAAAATATTTTGCTCAATTTTTTTTTAAATCCAGCAGGCATATCTTTATGTTAAAGTATTAAATATTCAATAATTGTATAAAAAAGCAATATTTCCTCACATAAACTTCAAACATGCTAGTTTACCTAATGTATAATACTGCACAAATAATTGTACAAGAGTAATATGTATCTAGTTCATAGTTTTTATTGTCTTCGTATAGCCTGTAAAAATGCATCATGATGGTAGTTATTCTTATATAAAAATGAAAACATCCAAATCAGAATATACGGCAATGCTTCCTAGTCATTCAATAATGTAAAATCCTAACACCAACATCAATATTCATTCATAATTTTCTGTGCAAGGGGAGGCCTTTCTCTGCAAACCCATCATTCTCCATTATTTCTATTTTCTGCCTTCCTCTTAGTGTTCGCATATTATCCATATACCTTAATGTCGTCTATCATCTGATATCTTCTTCTGCCCCGAATGTTTCTCCTGTTCACAATTCCTTTCAATGCATATTTCAGTAAGCGGTTTTTTCTCAGTCATTGACCCAACCAATACGTTTATAATTAGTTTAGTTGTGTTGTTCTAGATCTCTGTTTATTGCTGTGCGAGAGTTTGGTTACCATCGTCACAGTGTAGAACCCCTTCTCTACAGAAAGCACTCCAGTTGTCGTGTGACTACTGACAAAGTTCCCCAGTTATATAAAACAGAAATAATTATCCTTAAAATTTATGACTGGTTTACAACCAATAAACTAGCTTTAAACATTAATAAAACCAACATAATTCAATTTAAAACCATCAAAATTTAATCTCTGAAACATTGGACACAACTATCAACAATATACCTCTACTAGAAACATCAACAACCAAATTTCTTGGTTTGCATATTAATAATACAATAAATTGGAAAAATCATATCAAAGAAATAACCCCAAAACTTAGCTTAGCATGCTTCGCAATTAGGTCGTTACAAAAATTCTTAAACAGCAGTATCTTAAAGACAATATATTTTGCCTTTTTTCATTCCATTATGTCCTTCGGAATAATATTTTGGGGAAATTCTGCAGATAGTAAAAATATATTCTTATTACAAAAAAGAGCCATTAGAATAATTGTTGGAGCAAAGGCTAGAGATTCATGTAGACTATTTTTTTTTAATTAGAGATTCTAACCTTAACAAATCAATACATATACTCTATAATAAATTTCCTCTTATGTAATAAAGAAAATTTTCCAACTAACTCAACCATACATAGCATAAATACCCGCAGAAAGAATGATTTTCATACGCCATCATCAAATTTATCATGCTATCAAAGGCGAGCACGTTACATGGCGATAAAAATGTTCAATAGTCTTCCTGAACACATTAAGAATCATAGCCAAAACCCTGCATTATTTAAGGTAAAACTAAAAAATTACTTAATATCTCACACATTCTATTCTGTGATGAATTATTGACATTTCACAGTACTGTGTAAATATTTCAATACTATTAAATGGTAAACATATTACATTGTATAAAATATTATTGTTATTAAGGTATTAATTCTGTACATATTTCATATTTGCATTTTATATATATTGCATTTATATTTAAACCTAAGAATTGGACTTGTTCTTTATTCTATGCTATAAAGCAAATGGAACGAATAAATCTATCTATCTATCTATCATTCTATCTATCTATCTATCTATCTATCTATCTATCTATCTATCTATCTATCTATCTATCTATCTATCTATCTATCTATCTATCTATCTATCTATCTATCTATCTATCTATCTATCTATCTATCTATCTATCTATCTGTCTGTCTGTCTGTCTGTCTGTCTGTCTGTCTGTCTGTCTGTCTGTCTGTCTGTCTGTCCGTCCGTCCGTCCGTCCGTCCGTCCGTCCGTCCGTCCGTCCGTCCACCCGCCCGCCCGCCTGCCTGCCTGCCTGCCTGCCTGCCTGCCTGCCTGCCTGCCTGCCTTCCTGCCTGCCTGTCTCTTTCTGATCACTTTCATCATCATTCTTTCTTCACCCACTCTTTTCAACACATTTTCATTTCTTATTCTGTATGTCCACTTCACACGTTCCATTTTTCTCCATATCCACATTTCGAATGCTGCTAGTCGTTTTCTTCACTTCGTCGTAATATCTCTCTGTCCCATAAGATTCCACAATCCACACAAAGAACTTCACTAGTCTCTTCCTTATTTCTCTTTCCAGTATTGCGCATAAGATTCTCATTTTGCTTCTAAAATCTCCCTTGGTAGTTGTTCTCCTTCTGACTTCCCGAAAGCAAGTCATGACACTGCTTATAGTACATCCCCAGTATTTGAAGTTGTCCACTTGCTCTATTGCCTTATTCGCACGTTTACCATCTTCAATTGTATTTCGAGAAGAATAATCGTCTTCGTCTCGTTTGCATTTATCCTCATCCCATCCTGCTCATAGCTGTCATTTAGCTCCACTACGCGAAATATATCTTCATGAATTATGATTCGTAGTTAAATAAATACTGTAGAAGTATTTGAGCTCTGGAACTATATATTACCATTTCTTCATAATACGAGTTTATTTTATCGGATGTTTGAAATACAAATGTATTTAGAGTATTTGAAAGACAAATATATTTTGCTAAATTTTTAGATTAATTGTGTTTTTGTATTTAAAGTACTACTCTTTACATTAGCTTGTATTTGTATTCAAAATACAGAGGAGTAATTATTTTGTTCATCTCTATGGGTGAAATGTTCAACACTATTCTTCACGTGTTTGTGTGTGTCTCACACTCTCTCATTTTCACATTCACACACACACACTCTCTCTCACTCACTCACGCTCTCTCTCTCATACACTCTCTCACACTCACTCTCTCATTCTATCTCACTCACTCTCACACACTCTCACTCTCTCTCACTCTCTCGCTCTTAAACTCTCACTCTCATTGTCTCACTTTCACTCTCTCACTCTCATTGTCTCACTCTCACTCTCTCCTCCCTCTCTCTCTCTCTCTTCATTGATCTAAGTAGGGAATTTATGTGTTACTGGCTCCTCTGCATTCATAAAGTCGAAAGGTAAGCACACACAAGTTTAACGCTAGCAAACGTAAACGAAGCCATGAGCATTGGGAAAAATATGTCGAATTAATTAAGAAACTTGAGTGTGAAAAAAGGTTAGCTCAATAAAATTTTCTAAAAACCATTTTAAAGGAAGATGAAAGTAACAATTGGAGACAGTTTTATAATTATGTACGCAGGAGAAAAGCAAAAATGAAGGAGTAGTGCTTTTACGAAATCAAAACGGAGAAAGTATAAATGATGACAAAGAAAAGGCCGACTTATTAAATTCCTATTTCATTTCGGTTTTCAATAATAATAATAATAATAATAATAATAATAATAATAATAATAATAATAATCCCGCTGATAGGAGTGGTTGTGTCACAGACCGTGAATGTGAACCAAATTCGACTTTCAAAATAACTTCCAAAGGGGTTAGAAAGAGAATAACGAAATTAAAAAATCGGAAGTCTCGAGGACCAGATAGTATTGCTATAGAGATTCTTAAATTAGGTTCCGAGGTCATAATTCCATACTTAATGCGTATATTTCATGTTTCCATAAACAATGCAGCTATTCCATATGACTGGAAATCAGCTATAGTGGTACCCATACATAAAGGTGGAAATAAATTAGATGTCGGAAACTATAGACCGATTAGCCTTACATCTGTCGTATGTAAAGTCATGGAGCATTTGATATCGGATTATATTCGTCATGTTCTAAATGCGAAAGACTGGTTTTACAACCGCCAGCATGGTTTTAGGGAAGGCTTCTGATGTGATAATCAAATTACGTCGCTGGTTCAGGATTTAGCTGAAGAGGTAGATAGAGGCGGAAGAATCGATGCAGTTGTGATTGATTTTTCGAAAGCATTTGATTTGGTGCCACATGACATATTAATAGATAAGTTAAGTAGGCTAGGAATAGATAAAAGAGTGGTGCTATGGATCCAAGAATTCTTAAAAGGTAGAACCCAGAGAGTTAAGTAGGTCATGAAATATCGGAAATTGGAAATATAAGTTCAGGGGTGCCACAGGGCAGCGTTCTGGGTCCATTACTCTTTATAATATACGTAAATGACCTATGCCAAAATATTACATCAAATGTGAGGCTATTTGCAGACAACTGCATTATCTATAGAAAGATTAGAAATAATTCAGATGTAGATCCTATTCAAACAGACTTGAATAAAATTTATAACTGGGCGTTAATGCATAGGATGAAAATAAATGGTTCTAAAAGTAAATCTATAACATTTTTTAAAACCCGAGAGGAAACTAGTCTTAATTACGAATTCAGTGGTGTTGTAATTCCGCAAGAACAATGTTGTAAATACCTAGGAGTGTATTTAAACTCCAAACTTTCTTGGGGAGAGCATGTTGATAATGTTACGGGTAAAGCATGGAGGGCACTTCACTTTATTATGAGAATCTTGAGAAAGGCTAGCCCCAAATCGAGGGAAATAGCATATCTAACGTTAGTGCGACCGTTAATGGAATACGGAACTACGTGTTGGGATCCCTATAGAATATATCAGATAAATTCCTTAGAAAGAATCCAGTATAGGGCAGCTAAATTTGTTAAAGGTAAAAGAGAAGATGGAAACGATACGATAAAAGAACTTAGATGGGAAACTTTGAAAAACAGACGTAGGAAAACTAGAATAACATCACTGTATAGAGCACACCTAGGTCAGAAAGCATGGGTAGACATAGCGGCTTGGTTAGAAAA
The DNA here is from genome assembly GCF_040183065.1 of Periplaneta americana. Taxonomy (NCBI): domain Eukaryota; kingdom Metazoa; phylum Arthropoda; class Insecta; order Blattodea; family Blattidae; genus Periplaneta; species Periplaneta americana. Next base: position 109,700,564 of record NC_091120.1, on the reverse strand, counting down.
GCCAACATACTATGGTAGGAACGATCATGATTTTAAAATCAAATGTAGGAAACAGAAAACGGATGCCGGTAAATTCTCATTTTTAAATAGAACTATAAATGATTGGAATGACCTACCTGTAGCGGTCTTTGAGGGCTGTCCTTCCTTAAGGAGATTCAAGAATAATTTAAAGAGTTGTGTATAAAGTGCAAATTAAAATTAAGGTGACAGTTAACATTTATTTTTTTAAGGTGACATATATTTATCTAGACTGACGAGTTACTTCCTTGGTTTGAATTGTAAATTTAAAAATAGCGTGTAAGAGGGCCTTAGACTAGAAATGTTTAGTTTAAATGTAGTTCTGTTTATAAGTATGCATAAGGGTGTAATTATTTGACTTATTTGAACTGTTGTATCAGTGAAGCGAGGTGAGTCAGTGAAGTAATGGTTTTACAGTGCAGTGAACAGTTTCGATCAGTGATAATTTATAGCGTCAATGAAATGTGTCCTATAGTGTCAATGAAATTTGTTATAGAGTGTCAGTGAAATGTGTGCTAATGTGTCAGTGAAATGCGTCATAGTGCCACTACAGGGAGTGAGATGAGAGTAAAGTGAAAGACTATTGAAACTAATGTAGGGCCTATACATAATTATGTAGGTTGTATTGTAAAATTAGGTATTTTATTTATGTTTTATTATATATGTGTTAAATTGTATTGTGTATTCTTATTGTATTGTGTATAAAATTGTATATATATTGTAAAATTGCATTGTGTACTGTAAATTTTATTGTGTATTGCTTATCATTTTATTGTGTATTGTTTATAATGTGTATATCACTGCCACCGGGTGCTTGCCCACTTGCAGTGTAAATAAATACATACATACAAAAACTTCAAGAATTTTTTTTTCTTTTGGTAGCCCATTTGTTGTAAAACAGGGAAACAGTTAAAGTAAAATATACTGCATAACTGCACACCCTTACTCATTACTCTATATGAAAATTTAAATCTTGTATCGAAAAGAATGTTGTACATATACATACAGCACACACACACACACAAACACACACACACACACACACACACACATATATATATATATATATATAAGTTTAAAAAATACTGGGCATAATTTCAGGTATGTATTTCCCACATGTAGACAATCAAAATAGTTCATTACAACATGTGTCCGGAAATGCTTCATTTCCGAGTTATGGCCTTCACAACATTGAAATTCCCCGGATCGTTTTTCTTTCCGCAGGTCGTTGCCGTCAAAGGAGACATTAAGAGGGCACTCTGACAGTTCATTCCGAGGCGAAGGTTACATTCAGTGTTTTGTAGGCGTTAGACTGTGCGACATGTATTCAAATCAAGAGCTGGCAGAGATACACTTCATGTACGGTAAGGCGGACGGCAATGCTGCGCTGGCTCGTCGTTTGTACCAGGAGAGGTACCCACAGCGACAATGTCCAGATCGGAAGACATTTGTACGTCTCCATTACCGTCTGTGCGAGTATGGAAAATTTAACTCTCCTGGTTTGGGAAGGGGACGACCAAGATCTACAACTCCAGAAGTACAGGAGGAGATTCTGGAGGCTGTGAACATGACTCCTTCTATCAGCACACGAAGGGTAGCGTTGCAAGTCAATGTTCCTCATACGACTGTCTGGAGACTGTTGAAAGAGTATCAATTGTATCCTTATCATTTGCAACGTGTACAGGCCCTGTCACCAGCAAATTACCCTGCACGAGGTAGGTTCTGTCAGTGGTTCTTGCAGCAGTGTGGTGTAAATCCGAACTTTCCTGCCTTAGTATTATTAACAGATGAAGCACAGTTCACACGAGATGGCATAACAAATTTCCACAATCAGCATGTATGGGTGTATGAAAACCCACGTGCAACTGTTCCATCTCATCACCAGGTGCGGTTCTCCCTCAACATGTGGGCCGGTATCATTGGTGATCGTTTAATTGGACCCCATGTACTTGTAAACAGACTTACGGGGCAGGCGTAGACAAACTTCCTGGAAAACACCATACCTCATGTTTTAGAAGACACTCCACTGATCAATCGTCAATACATTCACTTCTTGCATGATGGCGCTCCTGCTCACTTCAGTCGCACGGCTCGCCGGTACTTGGATCGAAGGTTTCCTCATCGATGGATAGGTAGAGGTGGCCCAATTGCTTGGCCTCCACGCTCACCTGATCTGAACCCTCTCGATGTCTACTTGTGGGGCCATTTAAAATCATTGATTTATTCGTCTTCGGTGCCTGATTTGGAATCCCTTCGGAATCGAATTGTGGCATGTTCTGAGGACATACGCAATACTCGTGGAGTTTGGGATCGTGTTCGCAGGTCAATGAGACATCGATGTGAGGTCAGTATTCAAGCAGGAGGTGGACATTTTGAACATCTTCTGTAATGACAACGACCTGCGGAAAGAAAAACGTTCCGGTGAATTTCAATGTTGTGAAGGCCATAACTCAGAAATGAAGCATTTCCGGAAACATGTTGTAATGAACTATTTTGATTGTCTACATGTGGGAAATACATACCTGAAATTATGCCCCGTATTTTTCAAACATCCTGTATATTGGCTTGTGCAGCAAATGCTCTGCAAACTAAGTCCATACAAAGTGCAAATAAAAATTGTTCAGATTTATTTTCAATGAAGAATATTAGACATTTTGAAAGTTATTTGCTTTCATAATAGTGAAACATACTCACTCCCTCTGAATGTTTTTTATGCCAAATACTTTTCCATGAACCTATCCATCTTCAGTTCTTGCGTGTCAATGCGAAAATTCAGTAGCAATGTCAGAACGATTAGAGAGTTTTTCATGTGGGAGTAATGAAGTAGCTATTTCAGGTCGTTGCTGATTGTAGGTAAGAGTTAAGAAAATTTCACGTTTGTCATGATTTAAACATAAGACATAGCATCTTGTTATAACTGCTGCATGTTTCGTTAGCTACCCTGAAATGCAGAGAACGGAATCACTTTTTCCCACTAAGAGATCTTGCTGAGATGATCAAGAGACTACAAAACCTTGTAGGTATCTTATTTTATCAGTAAGTAATACCTTTTGGTCTCTTCTTAGGAATTGTAATTTTTGCGCTTCCTCCAGAGAATACTGATCTACCAAATATTGCTGGATTATTTTGTGTGACTAATGAATTTGTGAGAAATGGTTATGAAAAGCAATCCAAAATGGTACAAACTGAAATAAAGCCTTTCTAGTGGGCTTGTTTTGCTGGCGTGGGGCACTGTATTGAAATTGTGATTCATCAGGGAAGAGGAGGTGATATATTTAATCAGATCACGGTGAGGGCTTAATTTGGTCCCCCCTTGTCTGCCATGCACCACATAACGGTATTTTGGTGGTTTACCGTTCGCTCGCAATGTCCTCTGCAGTAAGTTTGTTGTATCGCCATTGATGTAACCCAATATGATAAACAAAACTTAAATCTGCAGATGGCACGATTTCTTCATTTGCCAATATTTGTCCTGCACTTTTGTAGGAAATAGCATAAAGATTGTTAACAACAATATCTGACAACGTTTGGAGTATACTGTAAATGCTGGACATCATTTTGGCCATATGAAACGATAGCATATGTTAAATCAATGGCGTATAATTTTCCATAAGCTCGTAATGAATTGTAAATGGCGGAAGAACAGAGACGTAAGTTATTTATGTATTATCACGTATATTTTCAGCAGTATAGGCTGTTGTGAGGAATCTATTGCTGAAATGCGGAAAATGAGGCGAATGCTATATCAGAGTTGTAGAATGCACCCTAAATAAAATTGTTCATTGTAAATAATTAGCAATTTATTTAAGTGTTTCATTCGTTGCTGGTTGCGTGAAATAAACTAACTCATCACGGCAGCAAGAAGTGAAACGGTCTGCTATTCTCCCTACAACACAATGACATGCTTGACAGCGAACACAAATTTAATATAATCCATTCAGTGATGTAGTTTAAAGACTCAGATAAAGTAGGAAGCATGAAATATATGAAAAAGACTCACACCACTTGATTAATAACTATAAAAATATTTCAGTTTTAATAACAATATTGTTAACTTAGTAAGTTTTATGGTTTTCAGTAATATATATATATATATATATATATATATATATATATATATATACTGCATTTATTTGTATATTATATATATTCATATATAGCCGTTACTCAGAAATAAAGTTCTAATTTAAGAAAACCTTCCTCTACATCTATTTATACAACCCCAAACGGTTTCACTTTCATTTTATCAATGTAGCTTAATGTGTATAATTAGTGACAAATACTCTCATCATTTCATTAAATATAATAATATTTCATTCTCAACGGCAATAATGGCATCGGACATTAAGTTTTGTAGCTTTAATACCAAGTATACAGCTGCACTTAGAAAATTACACACCAGAGAATCAGACCTGTAAGTATTAAGTTTTCAATAACCGAGGAACATTATAAAAAATTACACAAATTAAGATTGACATATTGACATTATCATGTCAGAAAATCTACGCCATCTGAACTCTAAATGTGCCAGCAGTCCTGCAGGTCATGACCTTCGTGTGATATTGTTTATTGTAGTGTGAGTTTATGTTTTGTTTTATTCTAAAAAGCCATTATTTCTCAAAACTGACAACAGAAGGATTTTGTAAAATAGAAAAATAATGTAGAAATATTGACATTTCACAGAAAACTACTATTTTTCTGCATATCGTCGGGTTCCAAGCTTCAAAATGACGGGTCTTTTATTAAAATCCGTTCAGCCGTTTTCCTGTAATTTCCATTACCGGCTCAAATTATTATGTATGCGTGCGTGCGAGTGTGCTGGTTAACTTCAATTCTGGATATTTCGCATTTTTTCGAATCCCCTTTAGACTTTGAATTAAACATACACCACTATACAACAATAATTTCAGCAAACTAAAAGAAATGCACAGTAGTTGCAAAAAAAAAAAAAGGACCGACCCTTGTAACTGATTTCAGAGCCTTGTTCACTCCAGAGCGTCGGTGCACATTCCTTGGATCTGAAACCACCTGTGCAGTTGAACAACAGCCACGCAGCTGGTTACTGTTTTCGTCCTGTTTCTTTGCCACTACTGACAAAATGTTGGGTCGCGCCGCGTCCGTTTTTTTTCCACTACTGTACAATGCTAATTAACAATGCAACGCCAATAAATTTAGTTTAAAGATTCTATTTTAAGACTATATAGAGGGTTACTTCAGTCTATTAAGGTTCATAATAATTGGCTTACTCTCCTTAAGTTTCAAATCAGGATCTCCTGTTTATTTACATAACTTCCAGGTACAGATACTGTAATTCGTTGACAAGTATTTATTATGCTGACTCTTCTACACTTACTGTATAAGCAACAGAATTTCAAGTAACTAGCGACTAACACCCGTAGAATCAGTTATGAAACTCCTGAGAAAAGCAACATTAGCGTACACGTCAGGAAAATCATGTGTGCCGCAACCTGTACCCCAAGAGACGATGCCCACCAGTTGTCCATTCACAGCGAGACCCGCACCTGAGTCAGTGATGCAGGCATCACTTTCTTCAGCACAGAACATGCTCTTAGTGATGCCTCCAGGAACAACCGTATTGCACGTATCGCGGTCTACAATGACGACGGTGATTGCCTGGAGACCTGATGGAATAGATCCTCCAGATGACTGTGAATTCCAACCTACTACAACACCTTCAGACCCAACAGTTGGTTCCGTGGAAGCCAAGGAAATAGGTTGAACACCTGCACCAAATACGAATGGACTCAATACCTGTAAAGAACAAAGTTTTATTTAAGAAACAATATTATCTCACGTACTGATCGAAATGATATTGTCATGTGTTAGAGAAATGTAGTTTGGTGTTAATGTAACAGGTGATTAATAAGAGGAAGATAGAACTGATAGGAACTATAGATATTAACAATAAAAGTTTTAAAATGGAATATGGATTTGACAGTGAACATGAAATAAGATACCGAGATCTGCCTTTGTTCTTTTAGAAAGACAGTGGTCAATGTTTTAAATTCCTCTCTCTACATTTTCTTTTTCACAGGTGTCACTATTACTGGTCTTAATTAGACACTTGCTAGGTGTGCTAATGTGAGTTGTGGTCATTGTCGAGTTTGAAGTGTAGATGTGAGAGTGATTTGTTTATTTTAGCTATGGCACCCGAAACGCAAATCAGACATGAAAGGTAAATATTGTTACAGTTCGAAATTATTTATAAGCTGTTACAGATCAAATGACTTCTAATAAACATAAAAATTACGTCACACCATAATAAGATCGAAATATCTGTTCATTGCGACATTACAATGACAAGAACTTGTGTGTCCTTTTAAAAGTGCAGCAGGACTATCCTCATACATTTTAAAATTGTGTCTTTTTCAAAGTTTAGTGAATTTTCCCTCAATGAAAATATGTCTATTTTTAAAAATGATGATACAGGCGAAAATTCATCTCAAATAATGACATATAGTTATAATACTACCTATAAATGCCACTGAAGACGTAACAGACTATAATTCAGGTATCGAACGTGATGTAACACTCAATAATCTACCTGGTTCACAGCTTGCAGTAGGAGCAGAACTATTTCAAGATAGCTTTCTTGAAGAACGGGGGTAGGGGTTCGCGCTGCATCATGAGAACTAAAGTGTTGATGAGGCAATGGTACCATACTTTGGCAGACATGAATGTAAACAGTTCATCTGCGGTAAACCTATAAGGTATGGGTATGAGTTTCGGGTGAGTGCTACTTCAAATGGCTACATAGTGTGGTTGGACCCTTACCAAGGACCCTTCAGTCGATAATCCGATATGCCCTAATTTTCTGGGGAAATGGAACCAAAATTGGAAGCGTCTTGATTTTACAAAAGAAAGCTATTAGAATTTTATGTAAAGCAAACTATCTGGAACATTGTCGGCCACTTTTCAGACAATCACGGATTTTAAAAATCATAAATTTGTATATGTATATATATATATATATATATATATATATATATATATATATATATATATATATATATATATATATATATGATCTAGTACTTTACACACGACAAAATATCGACAATTACTCATTAGTGGCCATATACATGATCATGAAATTAGAAATAGTGAACAAATTAATATTCCATATTGTAGATTACGCAAGAGCAACACAATTTCTTTAATTGTGGGGATGAAATTATATAATAAGCTCCCAAGTCAATATTATAAATTACCAATCAATATCTTCAAAACTAGATTTTACAATTGGTTATTAAATAATCCTTTTTATTCTGTTGCTGAGTTTTTCAACACAAATTTGTATGAAATTGTATTTTAAAAAATAAGTTTAATTGCAATTTAGTTACTTTTCTTTAATTTAAAAGTTTCAAATTATTTCATGTTTTCATTGTATTATTTAAATTTTACTGTTTATTTGTTAGTGTTTTTTAAATGTATTTATATATTTTTCAATGTATTCTGACGAAGCCTAAAACTGTATGTCTAATGGCCAAATAAATTGAATTGAATTGAATTGAAATACATGCATTCTTTATGAATATAATTCGTTTGGACATGGTCTATCTGTGGTACTGAAATTTTGTAATATTTTGCAGCAGAAAGTTGGACAGTTTCCAGTTCATTTATTTTTTTTGACAATCTTTTCACTACCTTATTCCTGCTTGAGAAACTGCATAGAAGAAATTTAAAGGGAACTGGAACAATAAGAGAAAACCGAAATTTTCTAGGATGCTGTGTATGTAATGTCAAGTACGAAAATGTATAAAATGATTGTAGCCAAAATGAATCAATCTTCAGAATAATATTAATAACAATAATAAATAAACAATAATAAAATAACGCAATAATAATAATATAAAAATAATAATAATAATAATAATAATAATAAATATAAATTACAAAAATTATATTGTTTTCTATCATATAAGCATAGTATACAATTCTTCCTCAAAATGTATGCTCATTTGCCTATTATCCATTTATAACAATAATGTTTTAACACCTCGGATGTACTTCAGTGATATACTGCATTAAATGTAAATTTATAAAATACACAAATAATGCCAAAAAGTATTTCAAGCATATCTGGGTTAAGGGGAGGTTGTAGACTGAAATGACCAAATCTGGCAGGATAGAATTTACATTTTTGATCTTGGACACAAATCAATAATGATCAATTACTTTTTTTAAATCTGTAGATATGTGTCTGGTATATGCCACATGAACTCAAAACATAGATTTAGTATACCTCTTCTCAAAAACTGTCATAAGGAAAATATATTTTCGCACACGTTAGGAGCTATATGTTATAGAGAATCTCATTTTATCACCACCATAAGAAAATTATTTATTTTATGTAACAATTCCCGTCGAAAAAAAAAAACCTTTTCAGAATGTTTAACATTCAGTACGAACGAGCCTTAAGACTATCAATATGATTATTCGTTACTTCATATAATACATTATAATAAGCGTATGTGAAAAATTTGAAACAAATTGGACTTGTAGTTTCTGAGAAAGGGAATATTGAAGATTTCATAAATCTAGTTTTGAACTGTGGCGTAACGATTAGCAGGCATGACCGTGCAACGAGTTGGCTCAGGTTCAAATTTTGATTGTAGCAAGTTACCTGGATGATGTTTTATTCCGATGTTTTCCCTCAATCCATTAAAAGCAAAGACTGAGTAACTTTCGGCGCTGGACCCTGGCATTATCACCTTCATCTCATGCAAACGCTAGATAAACTTATCAGTCGATAAACTGTCGTAAAATAACCAATTAAAAACATTATTTTGAAAAAACAAGACAAATTAATTACATTATAGGTGCTATGTAATGTTTCAGAACATGTTTCAGAACATGTAATTTAAAGGATTCTAGGACAATATTTAGTATAATGTTTTCTTGTTTTGATGGAAAATGCTAACTCTCAAAATATTTAATATTTTTGACACTCTGTGTATTGTGACTTCCATAATCTTTTACATGGTTATTTAACAACGCTGTATAAACTGCTAGTTCATTTGAGGGACTCCTAAACAAAACCCGTGAAGTTCACCTCCGATCGAAAATGAGTTTGAAACGGATTCATACTCTACGAAATATCCCACATCGATCTACAGCAGTCATGTCAATCGATGCCCATAGAAGCAAGCGCGCGCTTTAGAGCTTAGGAGAGCCTGATCGCTTTACAGCGGAAAGGAAAGAGGCAGTCGAAAGAGGTAGTATGCTATATGCCGCTTGGTCGAGCTATATTCAGGAATGGCCAGCACTGATTTAATGGATAAAGAGAAGAGAACTTATTAAAACTGAATCCATGTTAATTTTTAGATTTGTCTGAGAAGTAACTTATATGTGCATTATAAGAATTTAAGTTTTAATTTTAATGCTTGTTTTTCACAAGTTTGATTTTTTTATTCAAAAGAAATATTTTCTCAACTTTTCGTATAGAAAAGTGAAATTTTCAGATATAGACCTATTTATTTAGTAGCCTTACAGAATCTTTTAGTAAATCTAACATACCGTAAATACATATTACTGAAGATAGTGTATTGAAAATTTTGAAAATATTCCCATGGAAATTGTTTGTAAGGAAATGAATTAACAAAGCAACTACTGTTACATCATAAGCAAAAGATACGTGCCCATGTGTTGTAAAAATGTTAGCTCTATAGCTTTAGCATATTTCGAGAAAATAATTTAATATTCTGATGACAGTAAGTTGCTCACCAATATCAGCTTAAAAGCATAATGCGATTAGATTTTTTTTATGGAATATTAGTTATACTTAAAACATATACAGCACTTAGGTAACTTTGCTTTGTACTGTAATAATTGTTTATTGATTACTTTTATAAGGCTAAAGGTACCATCCATATCAATTCCAACTTATCATGTCATACTCAATACCTATTTTTGGGATATCACTTTCTTTATGAACATGTATTTCATCCATTTATTACAGTAAAGTTGTACTACTGTGGAATTTATGTGAATATTCCTTCTTAACTCTTTATTATGTTATTAACATTTAAAACACAACTGCAATATTAAGAAATTGGTATTAGTATTTTTGTTTTACAGACAATATAGATAATATCAAACAGAAAGAAGACATATAAAAATAATGACATAAAATTTCACGTTCCGTCTGAAGTTTATGCACCACTGTTTTCTTAATCCAACAGCTGCTTATTCATATACATATTTAGCGCTTGTTGCCCGCGCACGACGTCAAGGTCAGAAAAATGCGCTTGCTTTGACATCACTGATGTAAGTCACTGACTCAGTACCTTCTTGCTCCCCATATTGAAATCCATGGAATTTTTATCTTTAGGGTAAGTTGTAAACAAGGCATATTCAGATAATTCTTACAAACCCTAAAGGTTGCAATAAATCATTCGGATTGAAATACCTAAAACACCAGTGTTTATTAATTTGTTAAAAAGTGCATGCTTCTCTAGGAACCGAAGGACATCGGACATCGTATAATATATTCTCAAAATAGGCACAGTCTTGATATTGATTATGCTGCTTTTAGTCCTCGGATTGTGTTATATTTCAACTAATATTGAAAACACCAAATAATATAATTATATTGCAATTATGCACTATGCTAGAAGTTATAATAATGCACAATAAAAATTTTTTTCTATGGTGGTAATGGTATCTTAATTACTTTCATCATACTCATTATTATAATTTCGTAAGAAATACTATTCTTAAATAATAAAATCAAAGGTTGTTTACCTTGACAACGGCGACGTCATAATCCTGCGTATAATAATCGTATTGTGGATGAGCAAGCAGTTGTGAGGCCATGTGAACGGAACCTCCGCTACCGACGATACTGCTTCCTGCCCGTAATTGCACTGAATGCGCTGAAACTCAGAAAAATATAAATGTTATTTCGATTCCTGTTTTCCTCAGAGTAATAGTTTATTTAGTGTAATGTTAGGTTGAACCGAAACAAATTCCAGAAACTTGCCATTTTCCTGTTGCTTTTGAGCCCCACCATTGACACATGAAATTATAGCTAATTATTAAACGCTGTTTTAAGATGAGCATATATCTAAAGAAAGTGATAGTTTTCTCCAGATTCTATACGATTTGAGGATATTATTTTTAGGTACCTAGTCTGTATTAAATTTATTATTTGGATCATTTCGATTTATAAGCTTTGAAGTAAGTACGTCAGACACTTTGCATTTAGTGGATATTCTATCACTTGCGGTTCATTTTAATAAACTTCAGACTCAAATTTTATTAGTTCTGTAGCACTTGACTTAAAACTCGAAATTAATGAAGTAGGCCTGATTTTACGTACCGATATTTACTGATAAAATTCTTTAGACTCAAAAATTATATATACTTTATTGAGTACAGTAGTCTATTAACGCCGTACTCCTTACATTTAGCAACAATTTTTATATAATTTAATTGCTTTTTTTCTATGTTTCGGGAATAATCCCGTTTGAGTTCTTGTGATTAGTATTATAAATATGGGTCTAAATAAGTGTCATAGCTGAATTTGCTTTAGGGAATGGACGCTGATTCTGCTCTTTGTGGAGTGAAATTTTTCTGCTGAAACTTCGACCAGTGTATGGGATTGGTGCCCACTCATCATCATCATGAATTTGGGGAGCTACAAAGGGTAGGATAACCCGATTTCGCGAACCTGTAATAACTGCCGGAGAAAGGGGGAATCATTCACCCAGTCGGCCCACAAGTTGGATGATCATTCAAATCTGCTGAGACATGTGGAAGTGAGGCCTGGAGTCGGCTGGTTGGTCTTGGTCCTCTATAGACTGTCGAGTCCAGGATTAGTAATTTAAACGTAATTTTTTCAGTTTTCCCTGTGTGACTGTTATTGCTGCTTTATATATAATGCTTTGGAGTGAGGGGGAATCATTCACCCAGTGGGCCCACAAGTTGGATGAGGATTCAAATCTGCTGAGACATGTGGAAGAGAGGCCTGGAGTCGGCTGGTTGGTCTTGGTCCTCTATAGACTGTCGAGTCCAGGATTAGTAATTTAAACGTAATTTTGTCAGTTTTCCCTGTGTGACTGTTATTGCTGCTTTATATATAATGATTTGTCTTACACTCGCAGTTATTATTAAATCCTTGAACAAACTGTGTGATAGATCAAAATTATCCGCGCCCTCAAATATAATAATACCTCCCTGAGAGTTTGAAAACTCGAATGCAAATTAAGCTTTACACAAAGTAATTACTAACTGGTCTTCTTGAATTTCAAGATAGTTAATTTTGTATGAAACGTCTTATTACTGGGAAAGTATTATAGTACATGAGCGAAACACGCTCAGAGGGGCAAGTAATTCTCCCTTTCGCCACCCACTACAGAGATAATGGTCTACTGATAAGGGAATCGTCCTAGGTCGTGTAGTTTGAATTTAATGAAAATGCATATTTAAGCTGATTTTCAATCGTTAAGAAACATGGTGATAGTCGTTTTTTCGCTTATTCTTCGTTTGCGAAAATTATGACTTCCAAATCGTTGCTACTTATAACGCTTCTTGTGCGCACTCGGATTCTCATAGTAGCTCCGCGACACTGTATCACAGCTCTCACATTATTGCTCTAGTCAATTTGTTTTCTCTTAATTCACATTAATGAAGTAGTAGTTCAATCCACGGCATCTTTCACTCATTCATAGACCATCCAAATCCATAGGTATGCAGCTGGAAGTCTTGGAACATGATCGAATGTAAAACAACGTGTAAGTCTTTATGTCATAGACGATGCAAGTAGTTCCGATAAAATGACAAAAAAAGATCATATGAGAAAATGGTTAAGAAATGTAGTACTTCTCTCGGATGTCAAGTAAGGCACACTACTACTTCTAGATTGCTGGAGTGGTCAGATAGATGACAGTATACTTGTTTTTGAATAAGATAAAACAGTTAAAAACACAAATTAATTATCCCTCCAAAGCTACAACATTTTTGTATCCCTTGAACGTGTATTTTTTAGATAATATACAATTGTAATTCGAAGACTTGAAGAGTATTTCATACCTAAAATTATCTGTGAAAACATTCCAGACACATTGCACGATAGTTACTTCATAATGATATTGCATTCTGTTGTGTATCAACAGTTTTATTCATCTGTTGCAAGTTGGACACAGTGTGTGTGTAACACAAAAGTTTGAATAGGAGCCTATATAAAATGTTTGTACTGTTCAATGGCTCTTTGTTCCGACCACATCATTTCGAATCCACAGTATCATAATTATTTATTTAAGGTGAGTCACAAAGATACATAGCCTATTTTAAATTCAAATTGAATTTATGTTTCGGCAGGAGTACTGTGTTAATGCGAGTTAAGAGAAAAAGAATCTTAAGTAGAGATTAATGCGGGAGCTGAGAGTTAGTGTCGAGCAACAATGAGAGTCAGAGTGCTCGCAAGAAGCGGCATAAGTAGCATCGATTTTCAAGTCAGAACCGGTATATTTTGTAAACGAGGAAAAAGCGAAACGAACGAATATCACAATGTTCCTTAAGATCGAAAAGTAGCTTAAATAAACATTTTCATTAAATTCAACCTACACGACCTCGAACGATTCCCTTGTGAGCATAGCGTTTTTGGCTGAGGTCTTACCAAACAGGTGCAGAGGGAAAGACTTTTACCCAGGGAATGATGTCATCATGACCTACGGCCAATCTTTGGCTCAAATAATACCTTCCCAATAATAGGTCTACCAACACACTATTATCACGCACATTATTTTATGTATTCAAATCATATATAAATCCGTACTATGCCGCTGAAGGAAGTGAGTTTTATATTGATTGTAAAGAATTCATGAACGCAATATACCCTAATTGCCTAATATTCAAAGGAAAAATAAGAAAACACACTTCTTGTAGAGTAATAGGCCTAGTAATGTACTACTTTTGTTTTTACAAAGGTATTCATTCAATCATTCATAGTGTTCTGGCCAAGAGCAGGACTTTCAATGAAAACTCTATATTCTCCAATCTTTCCTCTTGTCCGCCTTCCTATTAGTCTCCTCATACTATCCATGTACAGTATCTTAATGTTGTCTATAAACTGATATTTTCTTCTGCCTCGAACTTTTCTCTCGTTCACCATTCATTTCAGTGTATCCTTAAGTAGGCAGTTCTGCTCTCAGCCATTGACCCAACCAATTACTTTTTCTATTCCTGATCAGTTTCAGCATTACTATTTCTTCACCCACTCTTTCCAACACTGCTTCGTTTCTTATTCTGTCTCTCCATTTTACACGCTTTATTCTTCTCCATATATACATGTTTCAATGATTCTAATCGTTTCTCTTCACCTCGTCGTAATTACAATATTTCATATTTCTGCTCCATATAATGTCACACTCCTCACAAAGCACTCCATTAGTCTCTTCCTTAGTTTTTTTCCTGAGTTCCGCATAATATGGTCCTTTTCTATTAAAAGCTTCCTGTGCCATTGCTATCCACCTTTTGACTTGTTCGCAGCAGCTTATGTTACTGCTTATATTACACCCGAAGTGTTTGAAGCTGTCCACTTCTTTCACTGCCTCAGTTAGAATTCGCAAGTTTTCTTTCTTTAGGTTTCTTCCGACAATCATTGTCTTGGTCTCATTTGCATATATTTTCATTTAAGTTAATATAAAAATGGTTGTCTTGATCGGGTTTACATAACAAGACCCTCATTCAGTTGATTTTCCTCATAACAGAAGTTCGTACTTACATAAGTGGAAATCTTATACCAGGATATCATCACGACGTTGGAAAATAAATATCTATAGCCTAATATAGATTGACATCCGTGGTGATGTAAGGCGTTACTATACTAGCCATTTAGTCTCAGGTTTACAAAGGAAGGACGTATTTGAAAGGACAATAAATCCCCTAGCACAAATTCCTTCAGAAGGGCAATAAATCTGTGCAAACTATGTGGTAGATTTATGGTAGATGAAAGAACCCTGTCTCTTTTAGAAGGCTGTAGCCAAAATTTGTCAATTCTTCGTACAGGTTGAATTTCGACTTGAGTATCTGCAATAGAAAGCGTCATTAAAAATAAAATACACCCATTAATACAGCTATTAATACTACGGTACAAGGCCTAATACTGAAACAACCTCCGTTGTCGCTGCTACCATTATTATTACAATTACTACTATCACCATCATTACTACTACTACTACTACTACTACTACTACTACTACTACTACTACTACCACTACTACTGCTACTGCTACTGCTACTGCTACTGCTACTGCTACTGCTGCTGCTGCTGCTAGATGAAATTGGGACTCATGGTCATGACTGCCACACAATATGAAATTTGTGATAAAATCCGTGGCTTGACATGCATTAATATTTTAATGCATATGGGATTTGAAATGATATTTCCTTCACTCTTTGTAACTAAATGTATAAATCATTTTCAATTATGTCTTTAGTTATGTAATTAACAATTTAATATTGATATGATTTAAATATTACTTTGACTTAATATTTAAAGCGAAACTGTAATTTATAAATAAGCAATGCAACGTGATAATATTAAGAAGAAATGGTAGACTAATTGTAATAGTTCCAAGCGGTACGAGGACAGTAGAAAGTCTACCGAATTATCGTGATATAACAGATAAATTACATTAGGCCCAAAGAGCTAGGAAAATATTCCAATATTAATATATTCGTTCAGTTTAATTAATAATATTAATAACTATAGTAGTAGTAATAATAATAATAATAATCATAATCATAATGATGGTAATAATAATATTAATATTATTATTATTATTATTTCTATTATTATTATTATTATTATTATTATTATTATTATTATTATTATAAGCTATGAGTATACATTATCAGTATTAAATAAACTGGTAAAGGAGTAACACTTGATCATATTGCAAAATATTGAAAGTTAATGAAAATGACATTAAAACAAATTGAAACAATATTAAACTCACTAAAATATACTACAATAATATTATTAACACATGAAAATGGAATAAGGAATAAGTAGCATGTGCAGGTACCGTATTTAATGTTATTGTTGTCATTATTATTATTATTATTATTATTATTATTATTATTATTATTATTATTATTATTATTATTATTATTATTTTACCCCCCGAAGAGCAATCACCTTGACGTGGTGGGAGGCTTAGTATCCGATGAGCCAGACGACCTTACTAGGGAAGATTGACTTAGGTTGATCTTGCTGGTGAGTAAGAGGTGAGGCGAACTAAGAATAGCTCACAACGAGGGAATGGCGTCTGTACCCATTTTGGGAAGGCCACATCTTCTTCAAGTCTTCAACGGTCAACAAGGCGGCAAGTAATAAGCAGAGCTAAACTTGCAAGGCTTGAGGAGCGGAAGAAGCAACCCTCTCGGGGGGGGGGGGCGGTTGATACCCAGAGGAGCATGTTTGGAGACTCAGAGGAAGCAGCCCTTCCACCATCCTTCTACTGCGAAGCGCTCGTAATGCTTCCAGGAGACATTATCTTACTGAAAAGCTTCATAGAAATCAGCCAGACTGTCATAGAAGGAACCGACCCAAGCAAGATAAAAGGATACGATTTGGAATAAAGAGTACACTCAAATTAGGAAAACGGAACGTAAGGGGACTAAATACAAAAGAAGAAGAATTAGAGAGAGAAATAAAAAGAAAAGAAATAAATATAGCAACAATAACAGAAACAAAAAAGAAATTAAAAGGAACAAAGGACCGAAAACACTATGCTATGTTGTATAGTGGAGTAGAACAGAAAACAAGAGCACAGAGTGGAGTAGCAATTTTAATAGATGAAAAATGAAAGAATAAACTGAATAGCTATATGTTTATAAATGAAAGAATCCTGATAGCCCGATTCAAAATTGAAAGAGGATATATGATGATAATTGCTGTGTATGCCCCGGAGGAAGGCAAGAAAGAAGAAACAAAAAAATTCTATAAAACATTACAATCATTAGTAGATAAATACACAAAAGGTCATCATCTAATAATAAGTGGAGACTTAAATGCCAGAGTAGGCAATGTCCCTATACCTAATGTAATAGGAAATAATGGAGAAAATACAATAAATGATAATGGACAGGAATTGAGACATTTTTCAACCTTTAATTAATTAAAAGTGATGAATACCTATTTCCGAAAAAAAAAGACATACATAAATATACAAGAACTGGAAATAATTCAAGATCAATAATTGATTATTTAATTGTAAACAATAAGCTTGGAGCTTTGGTGACAGATGTGAAAGTACATAGAGAAAGTGATATATACTCTGATCACTACCTCCTGATAAGTAAAATAAACATAATAGCAAAATGGCGGAAAAGGAACATTAAGAATAAAAGAAACCAAGAAAAGTATATAAAGTATATCTGTTACAAGAACAAAGTATCAGACAAGATTATGAAAGCAGAATGAATAAATATATATCAGAGATAGTGACGTCGAAAGATATAAATGTCGAATGGGAAAACATATGCAAGATAATACATAAAACAGCAAACGAAATATTAGGAAAGAAAAATAAAATAAGGAATAGAAAGGGCTTGAGGATTTGGAATGCGAATATACAAAATACAGTGGATGAAAAACGAAAAGTATATAATACATATTTACGACAGAAAACAGAAGAATCTTACGAAGAATATAAAATGAAAAGAAGAATTGCTAAAAGCATTATAAGAAAAGCCCATGAGGAGTCATGGGATAAATATATAAGTACAGTAGAACATGATATGTATGGAAGACAAGAAATAGGTTATAAATTAGTGAAATATCTAAATCAAACAGAGAAAGATACTGCTAGATTGAATATAATCCCAGAGCAAGAATGGATACAACATTATGAAAGACTTTGGAAAAAGGAGGAAATTAAAGAAAAAGATAACGAGGGAGAAATAAAAGTGGAAAATATTGATGTAATAGACATAAATGAATTAGAAATGGCTCTGAAAACTTTTAAGAACAGGAAATCGACGGGATTAGATAATATGAATATGAGGTAATGAAATATAGTGGAATATTGTGTAAATTACGAATACTGCACTTAATTAATAGATGTTGGCACAACTATGAGATTCCAAATACCTGGAAAACAGCAATTGTAAAGAATATATTTAAAAGAGGAGACCGGGGGAATTGTGAGAACTATAGAGGGATTAGCTTAATGAATGCTGGTTATAAGATATATACGAAAATAATAAATAATAGAATGAGAAATATAACAGAAATAATAATAAATGAAAATCAAAGTGGATTTAGAAAGGGTAGGTCGTGTATAGACAATGTATTTACGCTGAAACAACTCATAGAAAAGAGAAAAGAACTTAGAAACTCATATAGGATTTATAGATTTGGATAAGGCCTTCGATCGAGTTGACAGAAAAAAATTATGGGAAATATTACTAATGAAAGGATACCCACTGTGCCTTGTTGAAACAATAAAGAAATTATATGAAGATACAAATATAATTATAGACACCGGATTCAGAAGAACAGATACAATTAAAACAATCACTGGGTTACGACAAGGGTGCAGTTTATCGCCCACTTTATTTAATATATGTATAGACGACATTTTAAACAAAGGGAAAGTTTTAGTGAATCAGGAATAAGACTAGATAATAAAGTATATATAAATAATCTTTTGTTTGCAGATGATTTAATCATAATACAGAAAAATGAAGATGACTTACAGAAATCTTTACATGAATTAAATAAAGGATGTAAATTATATGATCTAAAGATATCAGTAAAAAAACAAAGACAATGGCATTTAGAGGAAAATATCCAGTGAGATCCAAAATTATTTTAGAAAATCAAAGTATAGAACAGGTGTCTAGTTTCAAATATTTGGGCTGTGGTATTAGTTACAATATGGAAAGAGATATTGAGTCTAAAATAAATAAATTTCAGACGGTATGTGGAACAATACAGAGAACGTTCAAAAATAAAGTTAGAAAAGAAACTAAAGTAAAAATGTATAAAGTTATGGCAATTCCCACAATATTGTATGGATGTGAAACTTGGGCTCCAACGAAAAAACAGAAAGAATACAAACGGCGGAGATGAGGTTCCTCAGACAAGTTAAAGGGTGTACAAAACTTGATAGAATTAGAAATGAGGATATAAGAGAAGAATTAAAAGTACAGCCTTTATTGGATAAAGTCACGAATTATAGACAAAAGTGGATTGAACACATGAATGGAATGAGTAAGGAGAGATATCCATTGTTAGCAAGAAATTATCAAGCAAGAGGAAGACGTGACGTCGGGAGACCTAGAAAACGTTGGGCTGATGAATTATGAAGTCGGAACGGGCAATTGCTAATCCTTGGAGTGATGATGATGATTATTATTATTTTTATTATTATTATGAAGAGGGCATGTAGCACGTATGGGGGAATCCAGAAATGCATATAGAGTGTTAGTTGGTAGACCAGAGGGAAAAAGACCTTTGGAGAGGCCGAGACGTAGATGGGAGGATAATATTAAACTGGATTTGAGGGAGGTGGGATATGATGATAGAGACTGGATTAATCGTGCACAGGATAGGGACCGATGGCGGGCTTATATGAGGGCGGTAATAAACCTTCGGGTTCCTTAAAAGCCATTTGTAATTAAGTAAGTATTATTATTGCCGTTATTGTTGTTGTTGTTGTTGTTGTTGTGGCCGTTGTTGTTTGACACTGCATTATGTACTGCGGATGAAGGACAACAAGTTACAAAGAATAATAAAATTCTATACTATATAGATAATTTGCATTAACAAAAGCCACCTTAAAATAAGGGTCGATACATCGGCCTACTAATTAATTCATACAGAATAATCATTAAAAATTATTGTGTGACAATTTGAAAGGAAAAAATAAACATTGAGGATACGAAAATATAGGAATTCATGTACAATAAAAGTTTGTTGGGTACAAATGATTACTAATTATAGCTGAGGATGATTTTAACACATGAGATTCTACAGCATCAATCGTTGCATCAGAAATTTTAAATTGTTTAAGTTGATTTAAAGTTTCTTGTGGGATCGTGCCACGGGTACCGAACATGAGCCCAAAAACTGTCCAATTTGTGATGTGGTATTGTGCTCCAAGATGCTGACAACAAGGCTCATATGTGACTTGTTTTTCACGACACACCTCTTGTGGCTGTTGCTCATGCATCTCGAAACGGATTGTGGGATCAAGAATGACACCCTTATCCTTCTGACGTTCAATTATGATGATATTAGCACGTCTAGTAGAGCCATCAGAAGAGATGCAACCAACCTCCTCATAAACCTCATAGGAAGCATTCTGACGGATTGAAGATGCGATGAGAGAACGAACCGTATTATATCTGTTGGTTCGGAGCAATTCTCCATGATGGCAGAAAACCAAGACGTCAGGAAGCTTTTCTTGCTCGTCGCATCTTTTGCAACGGGTTGAGTCAAGAGTTCTACCAGGGAGAGTATGTACAGGTATTGTATTACAGTTCATCGTAATGGCTTGCAGGAAATATTAGTAATGACCAGGGAACGGATTTATATGGACTAAAAATATATGAAATATGTAAATATATATGTAGTTATTTTTACCAAAATATGGAATTAAATATGGATTTTTACCAAAATATGGAATTAAATATGGACTTAAAATTATAAAAAAATGACTATGTACGTTAAATATTGGTACATTTTAATCAAACTAAACAAAAAATATAATGGACGTACCTTATCTTCCAATGTAGTTTCAACAAAACACAATTTTTATTGTCTGTTACCATAACAATAGGTTACAAACATTTCTTTCAAGTGCTGAAAAGTGAATCTTCTTCTATTGTCTCTGAGGATAGATTTATACTGACTAAAAGAGCGTTCGACGTCACAAGAAGTAACTGGTACATAATTCAATTTCACAATGTCTGCTGGGGATAAGTCCAAGTTAATCTTCACTGTTGATTCACCACTCATCACAGCAACAACCTTTTGTAGTTCTTCATATCCAGGGTTTTTTGAAAGTACAGTGTCCACCTTAGCTCTTACTGCATCTGCAACTTTACCTCTACCACGATTCAGTTGTTCCACAGTACTATTTATAATTTCAAAACTTTCAGATAGTGAAAGGTGCCTATTTTGGAGACTTTTGAGCGTTTTTATGATGCATGAAAATGTATGCTGAATGTGAGCTAAGTCATTCTTCACACTTATGTCACAGGTAACTGTTTTCGCAGTATCAATTGAGACTACATCTTCAGAGTCCAATGCAAGGAGAACATTGTTAATAGAGTCTATATGTTCGGCATAATATTCAACTGCTTCTAGCCATGTACCCCATCTAGTTAAAATTGGCTTTGGTGGCAATGGAATTTCAGGGTACATTTCTTTCAACACGTTAACTCTACTGGGAGCTTTGAGAAATACTTTTTTCACTGATGAAATCAACAAATCTACTTTAGGGAAATTGTCTCTGACCACTTCTGCCACACGATGAAATGCATGCGCCACACAAGTAAAATGAGTCAATTTAGGATATACAACAGATAATGCTTGTCCAGCTTTGACCATATAAGGGGCAGCATCGCTAATAAAGAATAACACATTATCGTACATAATACCCTTTGGCCACAGGATACCCATAGCTTCGTTGAACAGTTTAACTATAGTTTTGTTATTGCACTTTTCTAGAACATCACAATGTAAAAGAATTCGTTCAGAATATTGTTCACTTAACAAACCGATAACTACATTACCAACAAGTCTACCTTCTTTGTCGGGAGTCTCATCAATGGAAACCCAAATTGAACTATCTTTAATTTCATCTCTTATCTTCTGTATTGTCTCATCGTAGATGGATGGAGCATACGTCTTCCTAAGTGTTGACTCATCCGGGATTGTATGTTGAGTATATTTTTCAAGGAATTCCCTGAAGACCTTATTCTTTAGTTTGTAGAGAGGAATATCAGCAGAGATGAGAGAACGGCACAGGTCGATGTTAAACTCAGATCTTACATTCGATGTTGTTGGTTGTGTTAAAAACAATTGTCTCTGCTTGGAATTTAGTTGTTTGTTGGCCTGATGTTTACTAGTTGTAATGTGTTGTTGCACCAGGAACTTTTGTGTAGATGATACTGCACACTGACACAAATTACAAAATAATATTTTATTGTCAGTTGATAAACCATCTTCTTTAAATTCTGAAATGTAACTTGTTAGTTTTGATTTTAAATTGACTGAATGACGTACTTTTGGCATATTTACCGTCTTTATAGTATGATTTACAAAACTGAACCTATGTGTACTCTGACTGGCATTTAACTGTTGAGCTGCACAACTGAAGTCTGTTAAAAATTTTAAATTAAATTAATACAGTTTTGTAACTTACTTTCCCATTGTTGATAGGACTGCTAATTTTCAAATAACTCTGATGTTAAAGGGATTACTGAACATGTGTTTAAATCTCTATTGTTGAAATGTATTTTTAAAAGTTAATGGAATTTTGTTTTGTTTTATTGTTAAACCTAATATAATATGGACTGTTTTATATGAAATATGGAAAATATATGGAAATTAACGAAAATATGTACTAAACTCTAAAATATGGAAAAATATGGAAAATAAAAGTAGGATTTTTCAACCCTACACATTGTGAAACATAAAGATAATGCAAAATATAAATTATATTAGCTTTAGAAGTAAATATGTATTTACATATAAATCCTTTCCCTGGTTATGACCGCTCCTGTTCTTTTGTATGGGTCTGAAACTTGGATTCCTACTCAGAAAGATATTAGCAAAATTCGAGCGGCTGAAATGAAATTTTTACGTAAAGCCAAAGGTTGCACAAGAATGGACAAACTACATTATATAATAAAGATATCAAGAAATAATTGGATATCTTTTCCATGAATGTTAAAGTTTTGGACTAGAGACATAAATTCGAAGAACATGTATTACGGATGGACGAAAATAGGATCCCAGAACTGGGAGTGGACTACAAACTACGCGGTAAAAGAGACCAGGTTTGATCTTGCAAGAGATGGAGTGATCTTTGAAGGCAGAACGGACAATGGAAATGCCTATACCGTGAAGTGATGATGATGATGATGATGATGATGGTGATAGTAATAAACATTAGTGGACTTAAGGTAAAGACACAAAAATAATTATGTAAGCTTATCATATAGGGAGTTTGATGAGGTACGTCAAGTTAACACGTTCCCAATCCATTACAAGCAACAGAGTTATCTTCGCAGTATGGATATTATGTTCTTCCTAATGTCAAGGTTTGGCATTATGTCTTCTGAACCAAAACATATAGGCCCACTTGATATTCAACATGCTACTGTACAATGTCAGCCAGTGTTAGAAAAATGCATGAATTATTTTGAAATAGACTTTCCTGACATTAACATTTAAAAATTGAAGTAATTTGAAAGAATGGTGTTCTGTATCAACTTACCCATCCACACAATGTACAGAGGTCACTGCCCAGTCCTCGCTTATGATAGAAGCACCACACATGTGGCTTCCATAGTACTCAAGGGATAGCTGAAAATAGAAAATTCTTATTAAACACAATTCAAGGGTTTGCAATATAAATATAGGCTATACATTATATGACCGTATAAAATGGTTCACAAAATAAGAGGTACACCCTCACTTCCTGTAAATTACATGTAAAATTTTCAGATTTCTTCCACAAATCGAACTCAAGTTCTAGTGAAATAAATGCAGTTAATGAAATCTGTATAAGTTCACAACCTTTCTACTAGATAGGACCAATAGACTAATCTCGTAGAAATATGCTTCCATGCTGCTTATCGCTACAATTTCATTACTTCCCCAGCATTTGTTTATTTTTATCACTTCCCTAGCATTTGTTTGTTTTTATAACTTCCCTAGTATTTGTATCTTTGTTTGCTAACATCTCAAACTGAAAATTCTTTACAGTACTATAAAACATACTTTGCGATCGTCATTTGTTCTTCGCATAGAGAGTCGACTGAAATTGACAGCTCCGTTCAAAAGTTTTGGTGAAGCTAACATTAGTGAAGAAAGAATTTTTTAAGTTAATTAATATCTATTTTATTGTATTGGAGTACTTTATTTCTTCTAATCTTTATATAATTTCTTCGGGGCTTATCATCTCTCTACCATTTGTTTCTTTTTTTTTTGCCAATATTTCAAACTGCAAATTCTTTATGGTGTTACAAAATATGCTTTGCGATCCTCATTTATTTACCATACAGACAGTCAACTAAAAATGGCGGCTCCGTTCCAACGTTTTGGTGAAGCTAACATTAGTGAAATAAAATTTCGGTAAGTCCATTAATATTTTATTGTATTAGAATAATTTATTTTTTCTAATCGTATAATAGATAATTAAATCCCATTCGTGTTTTGTTTTCCCTAGACAAGTCAAAACCTCTAGTGAGATTACTGTTGATAATTAATTACAGGATAAAAGGTAATTGCAATATTCATATTTCTGGTGTAGAACTTTGGCACACAAATTCAATTAAAAGTCTGAAATAAACTAAGTTATAGTTGTTTATAATATAAGATACTCCCTCTGTTCTAAAATACAGTATAGAAAGATATCATTAATTCTGTTCCAAAATATGATATTTGTTAAAGTTCTCAGTAATATAATGTAACTTCAATACATCTTCTAGATACTTATTTGTTTGATAAATTAATATAAGAAAAACATAAAAGTTAGATACATTTCGTTCTGTGTAATATCAAATTAATGAAATAAAAAAACAAACATTGTTTTGAGAGTCGCACATTAACATTGAAACTAAAATAAATTATAAACCGTTTTTACGACTGTTCAGCCTTAAATGTTCTATTCAAAATTGACTGTGTTGGTGTTACGTTTTCTGCAACAGGAACGCCACAGCAGGTGCCTATTTGATTTCTATTCATAATTAACTACTTACATAGTATAGTTTGATGCACTGCACAAGATTAGAAACATTCACAAATGCTCTGTCTGATAGTCCCTTCACTTCTGCGCAATAATGAAACTTGTTTTATTTGTTACTATAGCATATTTTGGAATGGACGGAGTATAATACTTTATTCTGAACATCATCATTTCTTCTAACAAGTGTTTGTATAATTTATATGTATGGAATTGTATACAGGGTAGAAGGTGACCATTGACAATCTTTATGAGGGGCGAATTCTTGTCATAGTATAAGTGTAAAAGCCATCGCATATCTTTTTGTTCATTTGCAGTTAGATACCCAGAAATAATTGCATTAAATATTAATTTTTATCTCATCCATCCATCCATCCATCTATCCATACATACATCCATCCATCCATCCATCCATCCATCCATCCATCCATCAATCCATCCATCCATCCATCCATCCATCCGTCCGTCCGTTCATCTTTCTATAATTTATTTATTTTTATTTTATTTAAATGTAGTATTCAGTAGCTAACGTATGGTAAAGTAATTTTAAATATGAATAATTTAATATATGCTAATTGTAAACAATAATACCAATGGAAAAGTGCTACAAAATTTCAATAATCCGGTACTACTTTGCAAATTAAGAAGCTCATTGTAACTGTAAAGATCATACATTGAACAATTGAATTTAAAATGTAATCTTTCTGCTGCTTGCGTAAATTAAACTGCGGACCGTATCTTTTATTGTGAATGGTTGTTTGAAACTTAGTGTATTTATTAATGTGATTGGAAATTTTTGTAACGTGATGCACCTTTTCAATAAACTGAGATTGTTAAAGAGTGTATTATTTTTTTTTTACAAATTCAGTCGATTTAATTATTTACAATTCTTGTTGTAGCTTCAAATTTGGTTTCAATTTTATTATTGTTCCTTTAAAAAATAAAAATTAATCTGTTCCTTTGTTTGAAAGCCATCCAGCATTAGGATGATGGCGTTAAACATCGTTTTGAAATTAAGTTCAATTTTTTTGGACTTATTTATTTAATACACAATGACGTCATTCACATATTTTCCTTACTGCTATAATTTAACAACATATACTTAAGACACATGGATGTTTCACATTATAGTTACTAGAATATTTGATGTGCAAATGTAAAATTAATTACTAAATCTCATAAAATTTGAACGTATTTCGTGAGCTCTAACGCCTGTTTACTAAGGGCAGTCACTTCGTGAAAAAGACCTGATGTTGATATTAACTATATAACCGTCCTCGCTGCTGCAGAGAAGGGATGTTTCTATGTGTTGTCAAGTGCTGTTACATTTATTGAGACGTTACAATTCTTTTTGTAGACTCAAAGTCGATTATCCGGTTATTGAAAATAAATACCTCAAAATGGAAAGGAGAATTTCTGTTTGTTTTACTTCAAGGATGTTCTCTTTGAAGTTACTGTCACTGAACACCTTCTGCCCTATATGTATAGGGTGGATTATAACCTCTGGACGAAAATGAAACTGGTAGCGAGGAGAGAGCAGTAACTCTAGCAAGAGCAGCCAGCACTCCTTATATTCTCCTTCCCCTCTGCTGAGCTCAGTCGGTGGCACGCGTCGCGCTACGTTGCAAGATTTATTTTAACGATTTCCACAATTATTCAATTTAAATCCATGGCTAAACTGTCTAATTTAAAAAAATATTCAAGACATTAACTTTTTAGACCATTTTACCTATTTTCTTGTATAGCAATCAGCCATTTCTCTTGGGCCATTGCCGCAACAAAGCGCTACAAACATTGGACAAAGACTATTTTTTTCACTGATTAACAGTACTTCATCGGAGAAAATGTGTAATAAAAGTTTTGTTGTATTTAACATCTAGATTCATCTCTTAAATTTTGGTGCCTCGGTCCCCTTCCATCCTGTCTAATGTATGTTTGAGGAGAACCAAAAAGTTATTTTAAGGCACAGTTGTATAAATGCCATTAATCATAAAATATTTTTATGAAAATTCAATAAATAACTCGACGTTACTTTCTACGTATGTTGTATAACATTAACTTATGAACATGTAACTAGGTTTAGTGCTGATATTTTGCAGTAAAATATGTGGCAACATTGGGAAACATGAGTGAATTTCGTGTGTAAAGACAGTTGATTTTCTACTGTTTCGCCGCCTCCTGAATATGCGTCTTAATAATACATGTAAGAAGGATTTAGGACATTATTTCGTTTTGTTTGAAGCTGCAACTCAGGACGTAACCGTGGCTCAAGTTATTCTACTACAAATTCTGGTAACCGAAGTCTCAATTTAAATTGCTTATCATCGAGTTCAGTGAATAATTTCCAGGATTTCTTTGCTAGTGAAAAACGGGATGAGTACGGTGAGATTCAATATCATCATCAGGTGAGATATTAGAAACCAAGAAAGAAATATATGAATTTATAACTAAAGTTAATTAACGCGTGAAAACGTATAATATAGCCTCTACTTTAAATTCCAAATTGACGATAATGTTAAAAGTTGTATAGTCAAGATGTATAAACTTAATTCCCAAAAAAATTAAAAGTATGTATGACATTATTTCATCACAATTAGAACTTAAAAATTAAAAAAAAAAAGATCGTCTAAATGCAATCAAAATAAACTCCACACACCATGTTTCTTTTTTTTTTTTGCCTTGTACTGAGGTGGGACCCGAAGGCTAATTGCGCTTACCACTCCTATTCTATGAATGATTGGGTAGCCGAACGGCCGCGCTCTTGTATAAGTACACCAAACACCATGATACTTATAAGAATAATTTTTCTCTTCTTAGCTTTCGGAAATATTTTCTGTAAACTTTAGTTAATGGACCTATGATTAACTTGAGAAGATTCGTCAGTTATATTTAACTTAAAGACGAAACAAATCAAAGTTAATATTTATACTACCAAAAATTCGCAGTTAAGTATAAATGAAGATTAATTTTATGTCTTAATCTGATCTTAATTTTTGTACAACTGGTCCTAAGGAATTTATGGATGTAGAGCGAATATTTTGTAAATAATTTAACAAAAGCACTGCAATGATATGAACATATAATAAGTGTGTACGATAGCAGACTGTCAGTATCAGTTGTAAAATGAGAGGCAGTAAAAGAGGGAAGGGCAGACCATCAAAGATGTTGATAAAGTACAATTAATTATACACAAATATGAAATTAAGGAACAAAATGTAGTAGACAGTGATATTAGGGAGAGAAGGATAAAATAATATTAATAGAATTTCCTTTAAAATTAATTGTTTGATAATGGTGTACCATATCCATTATTGATTGAGGAAAACCTTAGTTGTGAGGAAACGTCTAATAAATAAAGAATTGTGTAATATAATGTTGGCTTTATGCTGTTATCTTTTTTGGTAAGTACTATATGCACAGATATATCAGGTTTAGTTATTACCGATCTGATATGTAGAAGTTAAGTAAGGAAACTATCAAACAGAAAAACAATTTTGTGTTACTAGTTTCTGTCTTCGAATTCAATTTAAGTTTTCACTAGTCCAAATTATTTCCTATGTATATTATTAAGATACATTCTTAGATAGTGTTGACAGAGAAAAATTCAGAAAATATTCCGGTCACAATGTTTCACATTAAATGTAAGTAATTGTATATGTTTTCTACTTTAGTCTCCTTACCACGTATGGGTAATCAGATATGTCTCCACCGTCTCCACCGTCATCGCCTCCAACAATGTAATTATCTCTATCATGGTGGCTGGATGTGTCTCTAATTCCTGGAATAAGAAGGTACATTACAACCGACGTAATAACTTTCTGAACGACGTTATTTAATACACTTCATATTAACTAAATAGCATTATTTTTATATTCAGATTGAAAAATGTCCACAAAATGTAGCGTTGTGGTGTATATATACACAGAGAACTACTTACCGAGACACCATATGGAAAGAAAACATACTATCACTTCACGAAACATTTTCTTGATATAATTCCTTGTTTTGCTGTGGCCTTTTATTCAGCTTGTTTCTCAATACTTGCAGACTAATCACTTACTGATAATAGATATTGTGTAACGAAGAGTTATCTTTATGTATTTTAACATTGAATTCAATTGAGTACTAGTCATATCTTATTTATTAGTTTACATGTTACAAATTTACATTTGTTGGCAAAACTAATAAACAAAATTTGACATTAAAAATTTACTTACAAGAAATAGCCTATATATATTACGTTTTTCTATCTGCTGAACTTAATAGAGCCTAAATAGTTTCAAGGCATTCATTACACTGGTCAACAAAATTTAAACTTTTGTCTGTTAAAAGGGAAACAATGGGTGATTATAACTGACTTTTCTGTGCTGATTTCAAATCTTTTTACAGAACTTTTCCATCACCCAGGGTTTTCGAGTAATCACATGAAAAACATTTTTCGTATCTATACATTAGGCCTATAGTATTAAGATATCTTAGCTTAAATTACATTTATTGACCTAAAATATACGTCAAGCATATTTTCGGCTATACTTTTCTTGAGGAACATCTCTCTTCAATAACCAACAATAGTCTGCCAACATATTTGAACATCATTTACCCTAGTAGCACCTTTCCATTTCCACGGTGTCCTGGTAGAAACGCTGCCCGTGTTCGTCATTCACAGCCCTAGGTTTTCAGGAAAGAAATCGAGATGGGATGCAGAAAGTGTATTTTAAGACATATTACATCCCTGATCTTGTAGTTCCCATCATCTCACTGACAAGTTCTCTATAGTTCTCAGACCTGAAGTTTCCTAAAAAGTTCGTGACAACAATTTTGAAGTACAACCATGCAGCTACTTCTTGCATATTTAACTGGTTTTCAAATTGCTTATCTTTCATCAGCTCTCTTATTTGAGGTCAACAAATATTCCTTCTTTTAGTTTAGCTTCACTGATTCTTGGTAATTTATTTTTTAGGAAGAGAAATGCACTGCCATCACGATCCATTGCTTTCACAAAATTCTTAATCAAGCCTAGTTTGATGAATAAGATTATTTCAGGACTTACAAGTAGTTATCTTGTCCTGGATTAAATTGACTCCCTCTTTGGCCAATTCTTTTTTATATAATGATTACTTTTATCTCTGTTATCCAACTTGCACAAGAAGAAGAAAATTTAATATAGCTATAACCCAAGTGAGGTAACTATTACTTTCAAATCCACATATATCTGCCTAGAAAAATTGTCACACTTGATAGTGGATAGTAAGAGCTTCATATTCTCGTAATTTTCCTTCATATCAACTGCATGGGCTAAAGAAATGAATGGATATTTCTTTCCATTATGTAGTAACGCTCCATTGAAACTTGTTTTCGAGGAGTCTGTGAAAAAAAGCCAATCCTCAGGTTTATGCTCAACACCCAGTGACTCGAACAAATTCTCAACGTCATTGCAGAAAACTAGGTCGTCTTCTTTAGAAAACAAATGCTCAAAATCCTTTTGACGTTAGCGAAAGAAACTTACTTTGGTGCCACCTTGCAGCAGCTTCCAGGTTTTCAATCTTGAGGCGAGTAATTCTGCCTTGCTTTTACTTAAACCAAGATCCCGAACCAAATCATTTAAATCCTACTGTGTTACAAAGTGAGATCATTTATAGTATCATCTTCCACAAAATCTGGATCATTCTGTAATTCAATCTGAACATCAGGATACTTTAAATTTCTTCAGTCAATATTATGTCATCTGGTGGAGCTGGTAAGGGAAGTCCTAGCCCACGAATCACCGGCCGAATTGCAGAAACTAAAGATTGATATTTAACAGTGTCTGGGCTTCGAATTTATTTCAGATAGATTTGTCAAGCAGAAGTAACAGCCTATCATATTATCCTTAGGTTCGCGCCATATCATAGAGACTGCAAAAGGCATATGACGGGATCCTTTTAACCAGCCAGTTAACACTGGGTGTTCAGTTCAAAGTGTGTCATGGCTCGCTGTATGCCGTCATGTGGCTAGTCGATGAGTCTTGAGAATTCAATCTCCCTACACTTCCGCAGAGGTGTATTACTTATGCGCCAGAGAAGTTGCCTAGCAAGTACGGCGTTCATTCAGAAGAGTACTTACCGATACGTACGGTAACGCCGGTAGTGGCAGGAATGTGAACTGTTTCGATACATGTACTGAGGTGAGTTTTTTTCTTACTGTCGGGATATGTGGAGAGGGTTAAGACGATTACTTACGTATTTGTCGACATTGATTTCGACGATCAACATGGACACGTAGCATTTGATTTGTGTTGTGGAATGTTGCCGTACGCAACCGATGATAACAAATACCCTGCATACGACTTGGCCGCGCAAAACACAATTCGAAAGAGGTTATGGTAGCACACAGACCGTACAGGCCGCCATCTATTGCTACGACGTTCAAGTTATACCGTACACATTCTCAAGTTCAGATTGAACGCCTTGATTAATAGGCAACTTCTCTGACACTAAATCTGAAACTCGCTTCAAATCGCTGACTCATCAACAGTGACGTCATGACACACTTTGAAATGAACACCCAGTAGTGTTGCACATTTAGTACAACAGATTTCCGGGGCCCATGTTTTGTTCTGGTCTATTTTGTTGTTAAAATAATAGTCATACGCTCTTCTAACTAGAGGAATAAAATTTGGCTTCTGTGATTTTAAAGTGAGCTCACCACACACTTAACAGAAGTTGTTTCTATCAATAAGACACTTTCAAGACATGTTTTTTTATATCATACACTTATACACTAATTCTTATAATGCACTATTAGGTGTGGTATTATATACTTCTATCACAATTCAATTGACAACGGAAGAGAGCACAGGATTAGCTTCTTCCTTTGAAGAAAGCTTCTATTCATCTGGGAAATTTATCTTACAATCACAATTTTGTGAGGGAAATATCATTGTTTTTATTCGTGAATTCACAGGCAACAATACCGAACGTTACAAGTTAATTGTTGATACAATGTATGAAATATAAATGTAAAATACGCCTTTTAATCAGCATGTTATATAGGGTAAACTAGGGTCTGTTGGACAGTCGGGCATGTTGCACACTCTATAATTTAACGTGTTACCTCGCCACTTGTGGGCACCACATTCTGCTAGAAGTTAATGACGAAAGTAGCCACGAGTGGGACTACTTCCGTCATTGATTTCTAGCAGAATGTGGTGCCCACAAGTGGCGAGGTAACACGTTAAAGTACAGAGTGTCCAACATGCCCGACTGTCCAACAGACCCTAGTTTACCCTACCACAAATGATAATAAAAGGAAACAAATTTATTTTCAAATTAAAAAAAAAAAGATAAGTGATGGAAATTTTCTGACTTCATTTTTAGAATCAGCATATGGCAATATTTAAGAAACGTTATTTTTCAGGAACTGGATTTATTGTTTAAAAGTTTGGAGATATTTTATTAGCCTCTTAGATTGAAAATATAATCTTAAATGAAATTAATAGGCCTATGTAATTTATCATTTACTGGCGCAGCGAGAAGGAAATTTTAGTGGAAACCCTCCTATCCAGAGCCTCTAAAAAGAAAAAAAAAAACGCCGTTGAAGCTGTGCAACATTGTAAAACGCAGGCTTACCTTAGGAACAGCACGGGAGAGGAACGCCTTAATGGACTGGTTCTCATGTACAGACATTTATTAGAACATTTTTGTGAATGAAAATGATGTGCTCAACAACTAGCTAAGAAATGCAGAAGGTTGAAATACTGTGTCCTACTTAAAAGTGAAATACAAGAAATATGGTCATTGCTAATTTCATCGCAATTATTTTATTTTATTTCAGCACAAATATTTTTCAATTCGTCGCACGATAACACTGTAATGAAAATTTAAATCTGTGCTCACTTATTGTTGATATCCCATGCTCCTCAAGTATTTTGTTCCAAGTGTATTATTTATACCTACTGATCCAAGATGAATAGTTATCTCGTAATACCAGCAGCAATATTCATTCATAATCTTCTGAATAAGGGCAGTTCTTTCTCTGAAAACCCATCATTCTCCATTCTTTTCTATTTTCTGCGTTCGTCTGCCATATACCTTGATGTCGTCTATAATCTGATATCTTCTCCTACTCCGAAAGGTTCTCCTGTTCACCATTCCTTCCAGTGCATATTTCAGTAAGCAGTTCCTTCTCAGCCATTGACCTAACCAATTTATTTTTTCTCTTCCTCATCAGATTAACCTTCATTATTTCATCTCCCACTCTTTCCAAGACAGAACCATTTCTTTCTCTGTTCATTTCACACTCTCAATTCTTCTCCATATTCATATTTCAAATGCTTCTAGTCGTTTCTCTTCACTTCGTCGTAATGTCTCTCTGTCCCATAAAATTCCACAATTCACACGAAGAATTTCACTAGTCTCTTCCTTACTTATCTTCCCAGTAATAAGCATAAGATACTCCTTTTTCTATTAAAAGCTTCCTTTGTCTTTGCTAGTCCCCTTTTGACTTCCTGAAAGCAACTAATGATACCGCTTATAGTACACCCCAGTATTTGAAGTTGTCCACCTGTCTATTGCCTCATTTAGAATTCGCATGTTTACCTTCTTATTTTTATTCCGATAAGAATTGTCTTCATCTCGTATGCATTTATCCTCGTCCCATACTGCACACTCATTTATCCCCAGTACGCAGCTATATATTTTATGGATTATGATTCGTGGTTAAATACATAGAAATATTTGAGCTCTGGAACGAAATGTTTTTAATTCTTCATATATATTATCGGATGTTTGAAATACAAAGGTTTTTTGAGTATTTTAAAGACAAAATAATACATTTTGCTATTTTTTTTAATAATTATATTTTTGTGTTTAAAATGCTACTCTTTATAGTAGCTTGCATTTGTATTTAAAATACAGAGCAGTAATTATTTTGTTCACCCCTGTGGGTGGGATGTTCAACATTATTCTTTACATGTGTGTGTCTGTGTCTGTCTCCCCTTTATTTACCTGTAAAGAACTTGGAAAAGAACAAATTCCTCAAAACCTTCATTGATCTACGTATAGAAATTAGTGTGTTACTGGCTCTTCTGCACTCATAAAGTCGAAAGGTACAGCACACACAAGTTTAAGTATGTACCGTATATGTATTTGGTTCTTAACTTGAATTTGTATATTTCGCATTTTTTAAATTTTCTTTACACTTTGAATTAAAAATACTCCACTATACAACAATAATTTCAGCAAACTAAAAGAATTGTACAATATTAATTAACAATGCAACGCCAATTTAGTTTCAAGGTTCTATTTAAGGACAATGTAGAGGATTACTTCAGTCTATCAAAGTTCAAAATTGGATTACTAAAGTTTCAAATCAGTATCTCCTGTTTATTTATAACTTTTAGATACACTTAATTAGTTGACAAATAGTTATTGTCTGACTCTTTACACTTACTGTAGAAGCAACAGAATTTCAAGTAACTAGCGACTAACACCCGTAGAATCAGTTATGAAACTCCTGAGAAAAGCAACATTAGCATACACGCCAGGAGAATCGAGTGTGCCGCAACCTGTATTCCAAGAGACGATGCCCACCAGTTGTCCATTTACAGCGAGACCCGCACCTGAGTCAGTGACGCAGACATCATTTTCTTCAGCACAGAACATGCTCTTAGTGATGCCTCCAGGAACAGCCGTATTACATGTATCTCGGTCTACAATGACGACGGTGATTGCCTGGAGACCTGTTGGAATAGATCCTCCAGGTGACTGTGCATTCCAACCGACTACAACACCTTCAGACCCAACAGTTGGTTCAGTGGAAGCCAAGGAAATAGGTTGAACACCTGCACCATATACGAATGGACTCGATACCTGTAAAGAAAAAGGTATTCTTTAAGAAAGAATATTATGTCACATAATGATCAAAATCTGATTGCTGTATGTTAGGAAAATGTAGTTTGGTGTTATTGTAACAGGTTGTTAATGGAAGGAAGAAATAACTGATAGGAACTAGAGATAATAACAAAAAAAGATTTAAAATGGAATATGGATTTAACAATGAACATGAAATAAATTTAAGGGAAGGTTGAGGACTGAAGTGACTAAAACTGGCAAAATAGAATTTAAATTATTGGCCTTAGAGACAAATTAATCAATAATGATCAAATTTTAAAAAGTCTGTAGATGTGTATCTTGCATATGTCAAATGAACTCAAAACATTTGTTTAGTATAACATTTCTCAAAATCTATCATAAGAAAAAAATATTTTCACTCAAGTTTGGAGCAATATGTTACAGAGGATCCCATTTCGTTAGCAACATATAAAAATTCTTTATTTTCAGTCGAAAAAAGTACCTTTTCAGAATGTTTAACATTCAGTATAAACAAGCCTTAAGACGTATCAATATTATTGTTCGTCACTGATGTAATTCACTATAATAAGCATCTGTGCAAAATTTGAACTCAATTGGACTTTTAGTTTCTGAGCAAGGGAACATTGAAGATTGCATAACATAGATTTGAACTGTGGAGTAACGTTTAGTATGCCTGACCATGCAACGAGTGAGCCCGAGTTCAAATTCTGACTGGGGCAAGTTACCTGGTTGATGTTTTCTTCCGGTGTTTTCCTCAACCTAGTGAGAACAAAGACTGAGTAACTTTCTTTGCTGGACCCTGGTCTCATTTCGCTGACATTATCACCTTCATCTCATGCAGACGTTAGATAACCTTATCAGTTGATATAGTGTCGTAAAATAACAAATTAAAAACAACATTTTGAAAGAACAGCGACAAGAATAAAGTTGATTACTGGTGCTATGTATTCTTACATGCTTTGGAACATGTAATTTTGAAGGGCATATATCAGAAGATTAATTCTAGGACTATGTTTAATAGACTTTTTTCCTGTTTTGATGAAAACTAACTCTCAAAATATTTAATGTTTTTGATATTCTGTACACTGTGACTTACATTATATTTTTACATGGTTATTTAGCGACGCTGTATGAACTATTGATTCATTTAGTGTCGATGGAATTGGTGATAGAGAGATGGTATTTGGCGAGATGATTTGTCATAGTTTCCCTGACTTAGGCCTTACGGTTGGGGAAAATCTCGGAAAAAAACCAACCAGGTAATCAGATTAAGTGGGAATCGAAACCACTCCCGAGCACTATTTCAGATCAGCAAGAAAACGCCATACATATTTAACTCTACGCTATTTTTGTTCTTTAAAGAATTGATATTAGGCTGTAGTACATAATAAATGGTATTTTATGCAAGGCACATAGCACCCAATTTTCTGTACCGGAAGTGATGAGCTTTCGATGAGCATGTGAATCACTGATTGAGTGCCTTATTGCTCCCCTTATTGAAACCCATAGAATTTTTACCTATAGGGTAAGTTGTAGGACAAGGCACATTCAAAGAATTTGCACAAACTCTAAGAGTTGGAAGAGATCATTCGGATTGAAATACCAAAAAACCAGTGTATACTGGCGTTTAAAAAGTGCATGCTTCTCAAGGAACCGAAGGACATCATATAATATATTCTCAAAATAGACAGTCCTGATATTGATTATGCTGTTTTTAGTCCTCGGAGTATGGTCTATTTCTACTAATATTGAAAGTACCAAATAATATAATTATATTGCAATTATTATCCACTATGCAACAATACATAATTTTATCCACTATTACAATAATACACAATAAAAGTTTTTTTATATGGTGATAATGATATCTTCATTACTTTCATCATCATACTCATTATTATAATTTCGTAAGAGATATTATCTTCAAATAATAAAATCAAAAGTTATTTACCTTGACAACGGCGACATCATAATCCAGCGTGTAATAATCGTATTGTGGACTAGCAAGCAGTTGTGAGGCCATGTGAACGAAACCTCCGCTTTCTCGGATACTGCTTCCTGCCCGTAATTGCACAGAATGAGCTGAAACTCTGTAAAATATAAAATATGTTATTTCGATTCCTGTTTTCCTCAGAGAGTAATAGTTTATTCACTGTAATGTTAGATTGAACCGAAACAAATTCCGGAAACTTGCCATTTTCATGTTGGCTTTGAGCCTCACCATTGATACATGAAATTATAGATAATAATTCTAACTGTGTAAACGCTGTTTCAAGAAGTTTACTGAGCATATATCTAAAGAAAGTGATGGTTTTCTCCAGATTCTATACAATTTCAGGACATTTCAGGTACCTAGTCTGTATTAAATTTATTATTTGGATCATTTCGATGTAAAAGCTTTGAAGTAAGTACGGGAGACACTTTGCATTTGGTGCATATTCTATCACTTGCGGTTCATTTTAATAAACTTCACACTCAAATTTCATTAGTTCTATAGCACTTGACTTATAACTCGAGAATAATTAAGTTTTTGTTACTTCATTTTACGTACCGATATTTACTGATAGGATTCTTTACACTCAAACATTATATTTACTTCATTACGTACATTAGTCTACTAACGCCGTACTCCTTATATTAATTTAGCAACACTTTTTATAATTTATTTTCTTTTTCCTATGTTTCGGGAATAATCCCGTTTGATTTCTTGTGATTACTATTATAAATGTGGGTCTAAATATGGTGTCATGGCTGAATTTGCTTTAGGAAATGGACGCTTGTTCTGCTCTTCGTTGGGTGAAAATTTTCTGCTAAAACTTAGACGAGTGTATGGGATCCGTGCCCATTCAGCATCATCAAGAATTTGGGGAGCCTCAAAAGGTAGAGAAAACCCGATTTCATGAACCAGTAATAACGGCTGGAGAGAGGGGGAATCATTGACCCAGCAGGCCCACAATTTGGATGACCATTCAAATCTGCTGAGATATCTGGACGTGAGGCCCGGAGCCGGCTGGTTGGTCTTGGTCGTCTATGGACTGTCGATTCCAGGATTAGTAATTTAAAAGTAATTTTTTCAGTATTACTGTGTGACTGTTATTGCTGCTTTATACGTAATGCTTTGTCTTACATTCGTAGTTATTATTAAATCCTGATCCTGTGTGTAAAATCAAAATTATCCCTTAAATGCAATAATACCTCCCTGAGAGTCTGAAGACTCGAACGCAAATTATGCTTTACACAAAGTAATTGCTAACTGGTCTTCTTGAATTTCAAAAAGGTTAATTTTGTAATGAAATGTCTTATTACTGGGAAAGTATTACAGTACATAAGCCAAAAACTCTCAGAGGGGCAAGTAATTCTCCCCTTCGTCACCCGCTATAGAGATAATGGTGTATTGATAAGGGAACCGTCCTAGGTGGTGTAACTTGAATTTAATGAAAATGCATATTTAAGCTAATCTTCATTCGTTAAGAAACGTGGTGATAGTTATTTGTTTCGTTTATTCCTCGTTTACGAAAATTATACTGACTTAAAAATTGTTGCTACTTATAACACCTCTTGTGCGCACTCGGATTCTCATAGCTCCGCCACACTATATCACAGCTCTAACATTATTGCTCTAGTCAATTTGTTTTCTCTTAACTCACATTAATAAAGTAACAGTGCAATGCATGACATCTTTCACTCATTTGTACACCATCCAAATCCATAGGTATGCTGTTGGAAGTTTTGGAACACGACTGTACATAATATGCTTTCAAGAACCTAAAGGGGAATTTAGACCGAATGTCAAACAATGTGTAAGTCATACAGTGTCGTGGACGATGCAAGTAGTTCCGGTAAACTGACAAAAAATCACATGAGAAAATTGTTTAAAAATTTATTTCCCTTGGATGTCAATTAAGGCACACTAGGTTACTACTTCTAGATTCCTGGAATTGTCAGATAGATGACAGTATATATTTGCTTTTGAATAAGGTAAAAGAACTAAAACACAAATTATCCCTCCAAAGCTACAAGATTTTTGTAACTCTTGAATGTGTATTTTTTAGATATTATAAAATTGTAATTCGAAGATTTGAAGAGTATTTTATACCTAAAATTATGTGTTAAAACATTCCAGACATATTGCACGATAGTTACTTCATAATGATTGCATTCTGTTGTGTATCAACAGTTTCATTCACCTGTCCTAAAAGACATGCTAATATACACATGGCTGAGGTGTGGATGTGTGACTGAGAAACATGTGAGAAAGTTTGATAAGGTTCTTGCAACAATATTGCTTGCTGGATACAGTGTGTATGTTACGGGAAAGTCTGAAAAACCAGCCCATATAAAATGTTTGTACTGTTCAATGGCTCTTTGTTCCGGCCACAACATTTCGAATCCACAGTATCATAATTATTTAAGGTGAGTCACAAAGTTAATACACATTTTAAATTCAAATTGAATTTATATTTCAGCAAGAGTACTCTCTTAATGCGGGTTAAGAGAAATTGAGTAGAAATTAAGGCAGTAGCTGAGATATGGTGTCGCGGAAGAATGAGGATCCAAGTTCGGACAAGAAGCAGCGTAAGTAACGTCGATTTTCAAGCCAGAACCGGTATATTTTGTAAACGAGGAAAAAGCGAAATGAATGACTATTACAACGTTTCTTAAGAACGAAAAGTGGCTTAAATAAACAATTTCATTACATTCAAGCTATACGATCTGGGACTATTCCCTTATGAGCATAGCATCTTTGGCTGAGGTCTTACCAAATAGGCGCAAAGGGAAAGACTTTTACACAGGAGATGATGTCATCATGGCCTACGGCCAATGTTTGGTTCAAGTAATACCTTCCCAGTAATAGATCTACCAACACACTATTATCACGCACATTATTTTATGTATTCAAATCACATATAAATCTGTACTATGCTGCTGAAGGAAGTGAGTTTTATATTGATTGTAAAGAATTCATGAACGCAATATACCCTAGTTGTCTCATATTCAAAAGAAAAGTAAGAAAACGCACTTTTTGTAGTGTAATAGTAATATACTGCTTTTCTTTTTAAAGTCTTATTCATTCATTCATTCATAGTGTTCTGGCCAAGAGTAAGGCTTTCACTGAAAACTCAAAATTCTCCAAACTTTCCTCTTGTCCGCCTTCCTATTACTCTCCGCATACGATCTATATATCTTAATGTTGTGTATAAACTGATATTTTCTTCTGCCTCGAACTTTTCTCCCATTCACCATTCATTTCAGTGTATCCTTAGGCAGGCAGTTCTGCTCTCAGCCAGTGACCCAACCAATTCCTTTTTCTATTCCAGATCAGTTTCAGCATCATTCTTTCTTCACCCAGTCTTTCGAACACAGCTTTGTTTCTTATTCTATCTCTCCATTTCACACACTTTATTCTTCTCCATATACATGTTTCAATGATTCTAAACGTTTGTCTTCACTTTGTCGTAATTACAGTGTTTCTGCTTCGTACAATATCACACTCCACACAAAGCAGTTCATTAGTCTCTGCTTTAGTTTTTTTTCCAGAGGTCCGCATAAGATGCTCTTTTTTCTATTAAAAGCTTCCTTTGCCATTGCTTTTTACTTGTTTGCAGCAGCTCATGTTACTGCTTATGTTACACCCCAAGTATTTGAAGCCTTCCACTGTCTCATTTAGAATTCGCAAGTTTTCTTTCTTTAGTTTTCTTCCGATTACCATTGTCTTCGTCTCGTTTGCATTTATTTTCATATAATTTAAAAATGGTTCTCTTCATCGGGTTTACATAGCAATGACCCTCATTTCAATTGATGATCTTCATGAGAATAAGTTCGTACATAAGTGGAAATCTTATACCGGAGTGTCATCACGACGTTGGACAATAAATATCTATAGCCTAATATGGATTGACATCCTTGATAATGTAAGGTGTTGCTATACCAGTCATTTAGGCCCGTATGCATAGTATGTCTGAGGTTTACAAAAATCGGTCAAGAAGGATAATATTTGAAAGGAAAATAAATTCTCTAGCACAAATTCATCCATAAGGGCAATAAAACTGTACAAACTCTGTGGTAGATTTACGGTAGGTAAAAGAACCCTGTCTCTTTCAGAACGCTGTGGGCAAAACTTGTCAATTTTCCGCCCAGGTTGAATTTCGACTTGAGTAACTACAATAGAAAACGTCATTAAAAATAAAACACACCTGTTAATACTGCTATTAGTATTACGGTACTAATACTGAAACAACCTTAGTATAGCGCTGGCCGTCTATGCGCGAGGTTACGGGTTCGATCCCTGGCCAGGTCGATGGCATTTAATTGTGCTTAAAATGCGACAGACTTATGTCAGGAGGTTTATTGACATGTGAAAGAACTCCTGAAGGACAAAAAGAAATTGCGGCACATCGGCGACGATGATATAACCTCGCAAAAAATAAATGAAACATAACATTTAACACCTCCGTTGTCGCTGGTACCAGCATTATTATAATTACTACTATCACTATCATTACTACTACTACTGCTACTACTACTGCTGCTGCTACTACTACTACTACTACTACTACTACTACTACTACTACTACTACTACTACTACTACTACTACTACTACTATATTAAAAGCCAGGTTATGAACCGACTAACCCGGAAGCAACGTTATGTTTCTCTCTTTCTGAGTTCTGTTGCCACTTAGTGGCGCGAGATTCAAAGCGTGTTCAGCGCTTGTCACCGAAAAGTTTAAAATAACTGTCGTAGCTGTTATTAATATGATAAAGAAGTGTATAACGAATTCAAACATTTCAGTTAAACGAACGAAGGATTCAATAATAATAATAATAATAATAATAATAATAATAATAATAATAATAATAATAATAATAATAATAATAATAATAATAATAATAATAATAATAATAATAACAATAATAATAATAGTGTTAACTAATAATAATAATAATAATAATAATAATAATAATAATAATAATGGCTTTATTTAAGCTGGTAGAGTTAAGGCCGTAAGGCCTTCTCTTACACTCAACCAGGATTAAAATTTGCTTACATAGTTGAACAACAACTGGATCAAGGTGTCAAGATATATTATAGTAATTTTTATTTTATTTTGAGTTGTCGTTATAAATCGAATTTATTATTTAGTTATTTTTGTACATCAATAATAATAATTTAATGGATATGATCTTAATTTCATATTTATATTGATTTTTGTGATGTACGAGTTATTCAATTATTATTATTATTATTATTATTATTATTATTATTATTATTATTATTATTATTAATTCACATAATATATCAATAAGCAAATATACAAATTTAAAAGGAAAACTCGAGCCGGCTAAGCCGTTGTTTAAAATAAATAAGAGTATTCAGACTCTATTAGGTTTACTATTAAATAATGATACACACAATATGTAAATAAAGAACAGTTAAGTAAGTCACAAGCAGTGCCTCAACCGTTTCCCGCGCTGCTTCTTCTACAGACGTGATGCCTCCATTTACACGTTTTTGTCGGTAATGTTTATATACAGACAAAATCCTCTCTCTCTCTCTCTCGCTCTCTCTCTCTCTCTCTCTCTCTCCCTCTCCCCTCCCCCTCCCTCATCCCCCCTCTCTCTCTCTCAAAACCCGCTTTCTTTATGTATCGTAGCACTCGGGAGAATTCATTATTCTATTCAAGTACTGGGCCTACTGTATATAGTTCTCGATAACACTATCAACAATATTAGTAATTAAAATTACTGTTGTAAGAAAGAACGAGCTAATGACACTGGTACGAAATGCGACTCGTAATGCACGTGGTATTGCAAATGAACTGGGAAGTTTGGTTGCACTGTCTCCGTGATCCCGTTGCCAGATTTTCGTTAGTAGACGACATTTTCACGTGAGGTCCAATGAAAAGCTCCATTCTCCTTCTCCCCTCCAACCACCCCCCCCACACATCAACGTGTCATCACTGCACAGACTACCCCTCTAACCCGCATTTTCCTCTCGCCCTGACAACTACTTTCTAATTAGTCGGTTAATAACTTGGCTTTTAGTATAGATGAAATTCGGACTCATGGTCATAACTTCCACTAAACATGAAATCTGCGACAAAACCCGTGGTTCGACATGGAATTAATATTATAATAATTCATATAAAATTTAAAATGATATTTTCTTCGCTTATTGTAACTAAATGTAGAAATAATTTTCAATGATGGCTTCTAATAGTATTTAATATTAATATATTCTTTCATTGTAAATAATGATGATGATGATGATAATAATAATAATAATAATAATAATAATAATAATAATAATAATAAACTGTAAGTATACTTTATCAGTACTAAATAAACTGGTAAAGAAGTAACACATCATAATATTGCAAAATGTTGAAAGTTCATGAAAATGTCATTAAAACAAAGTGAAACAATATTAAAATCACTAAAATATACTACAATAATATTATTAACACATTAAAATGGAATAAGTAATAAGTAGCATATGCAGGTACCGTACATAGTATTATTATTATTATTATTATTATTATTATTATTATTATTATTATTATTGTTGTTGTTGTTGTTGTTTTGTCTGTTGTTGTTTGGTACTGCATTATGAATTGCGGATGAACGACAACAACATGTTACAAAGAATAATAAAAGTCTACACTACATTGTATACACAAAATTGGCAGGAAATGTTAGGAATGACCATTCAAAAGATGGGCAGTCCAATAAATAACTAGTACCGGTTTAAGTTTCGATCTGAACGGACCCAAAAGTAACCAATCCTCGATTTTGATAATGGTGATGACGATTATTATTATTATTATTATTATTATTATTATTATTATTATTATTATTATTATTATTATTACTATTGTTGCTTGGCGCTTTTTTATGTAGGATCTGAACGGGCCCAGAAGCAACGAATCATCGATTTTGGTGATGCTGATTACGATTAATATTATTATTATTATTATTATTATTATTATTATTATTATTATTATTATTATAAACGCATTCGCTTGCTGAATGATGTACTGAATTGTTCTGTTGTGTTATTGAAAGTCTCGCCACTTATCAATGTAGTCGTATATTACAGATTGTAACATGTTTCCGATCTACGTAAAGATTAATTTTTGATCCTACAGAATATATCTGTTATAGTAACAATGGTTACTACATGAGAAAAATTCTCTCCTGCGCCGGGGATCGAACCCGTTTCCTTGGTTCTATGCACCAATGCTCTAACCACTGAGCTACTTTGAACTTCAATACACAGCACCGGATCGAATCCCTCTTCTCTAGTGTTTCTCCCTTTGTGGCCTGACTCCAAGTTCGACGTATATATTAAGCACTGCCTGCTGGATCGCATCTTATGGATGCGTAACTGCCTGCTCATTCCTTTTTCTTAGCATTGAGTTTCGCGTGGAGCATTATCGTCCAGTTTCGACACCAGAGCGCAGCAAGTAACTGCC
Source organism: Periplaneta americana (assembly GCF_040183065.1). Lineage (NCBI taxonomy): Eukaryota > Metazoa > Arthropoda > Insecta > Blattodea > Blattidae > Periplaneta > Periplaneta americana. The sequence goes on along the minus strand of NC_091120.1, from coordinate 109,656,263 downwards.
TTTGGTTAGGCTGTGTTAAGTGTGCAGAATTAATTATAATTTGTTTTTTTTTTTTTAATTTGAAGTCTTAGAATTAAAATTACAGTGTATGTAAGTAATTAGATCTAGATTCATTTTCCGGGCTGAGAGGCCGTGGTCTATTGGTTGGTTTTATACCAGACGTTTCGTCTGCAACTGCGGCAGACATCTTCAGTGGAGTGGTATCCGAGTTCGCAAGACTCTTCTCGGCGTACCTGAGGCAATTTATCACACTTCGAATGGGGCCTTTTTATATATGGAAAGTTACTTTCTGGCAATACTGAACTTAATAGAACAGTGGGCCTAATGTCTGTATAACATTTCCGTGAACTGAAGAAACTGCTATTTTACAAGCAGGAAGTTACCATAATCTGTTGCTAATTCCAGCCGTGATTTCCAATAAACTCCTAGCTCGGTTACAGGGAGAATATATTTATTCGTAAATATGTTTAAATTTGTTGAAATATTTCATATAAGTTTCAGACATTATTATTATCTTAATTGATTTTAATAATAATTTGTGTATACGCCTAAAGCCTACTTGTATAACTATAGTTTTTATATGATGCAAACCAGTTAATTACAGCTAATGTAGTATAGCTTACAAAAAATAAAGTTTTAAGTTCAGTATTAATATTATTACATATTAAGCACTGCGGAAGGATCCAGATACCCTGGGCCATCGTTTTCTTAAGCCCTTGTCTCTTCTGGTACTTAAGGACATCGTAATAATAGTTATTTTAGGCTATTTTGCATATACTGATAATGTTAATAGGGATGGGCACTACCTGCCACCTAGCGGCAAAATAACTTTTTTATTACTCGCACATAAACCCTGATTTAGCAGTCAGTGTAAGCAGCCATAAAATGCGATTCAGCAGGCAATTATATTAAGTCAACTGCCATTATACAAGGAGTTACTTGGTGGCCGGAATTCCACAGTAATATACGCTGTTGGGCGAAGAAACTACGTAAAGATTAATTTTTGGTCCCACAGAATATATCTGTTATGGTAACAATGGTTATTATAATGGCAGTTGACTTAATATATGACAACATATGTCGAACTTGGAGACAGGCCACAAAGGGAAAAACACTAGATGAGAGGAATTCGATCCGGTGCTGTAGAATGAATTTCGGACTAGCTCAGTGGTTAGAGCACTTGGTACGTAGAGACAAGGACCCAGGTTCGATCACCGGCGATGGACTGAATTTTCTCATCTAATAACCAACGTTCCGATGTTCTAAAAGCATTTAGATTTCGGTACTTCATGTAATCATTTTTTGGGGGGGGAGGTTTCTCTTTAGTGAATATTTTTATTTTCTTCTTTAGCTGCTCTCTTCTCTCTCCTGATTAGTTTTATTTTCTTCTTTTGTTGATGTCTTCTGATCAATTTCCGTTTTGTTGGTTCAAAAGTAGACATCCCATTTGCTTATTTGTGTATTCTAGGGTTTTCATAAATTTTATAAATCTTCTTTAGCTAAGAGTCTTTATGATTTCTAATATTCACGTTTCTCATTTTTCATATTGAAATTAATTATTGTTTCGTCATTTTAAAGTTCATGTTTCCTAAATCTCTTACATGATCATAGTTTCGTAGATCTTACATATTGATGATCAATTACTGTTTCTAATGCACAGTATTTCAAGTGATAGGAAGACAATGCTTGAAGTAGACTTACTCGCTTCTGAGCAACTGTTCATTTAATTAGGATTGAATATAACTCGGTATAAAACATTTTGATAGGTTAATCTATGATGAAAGAAATATATTTTACTCCTCTCCGTAAGTATTAAGCCTAATTTACAAATAATTTCGCTACTATTTATTGAATTCTAAACACATAAATAATTACTTTCTTTAATATATTTCCTGTGGTAAATGACTGCAGGCTTCATTTAAAACACTGCATGTACTTTTGTTGCTGCGTTATACCAGATATTGTGTGCACCACTAAACGATATCTCAAGGAAACATTTGTATTCTTATTTAGTTGCAGTAGATAATAGAAAAAACAAAGAGAACAAAACTTGGAAACTCATATGGTCTTTATCGATCTATCAGAACCTTTTGACAGAGTTAATAGAGTTAAATTAATACATATACTACAAAGTAAATGATACCCTCAACATATTACAATAAAACAAATATTATTATATGTACTGTAAAGAAAGTAACAAATGACATTGAAATAAACAAAGGATTGAAAAAAGGGTGTAGTCTATCATCTACTCTATTTAATATATATCTCGATTTAGTCACTAGAAGATGTATAATTTTAAGAAATCCTGGTATATTTTTAACAAAAGATAGAACCATAAATAGTATTCTATTTGCAGATGATATGATAATAATATATCATTCAGAAAAAAAAATTACAAAAATTAATATACGTCTTAAATAATATTTGTAAAGAAAACACTTGTTAATTTCATATATAAGACAAAAATAATGGCATTTACTGGTAAATACACGGCAAAAACGTATTACGGCGAACGCCAGTAGGGGAAGTTCTCCCCACCCGCGTCGCTCGGCACCTCGCTCGCATGCTCTCTCTTTCTACTGTCTCTCTCTAATATCTGTCCCGCTTCGATGGATCACTGCCTACCACATTGTAATACGCATTAGACAACTGTCCACAACCACAATGCAATACGCATTAGACAATACGCATTAGACAACTGTCCACAACATGTACTGACACAACACAATGTAATGTGGTTTGCCTACCACATTGTAATATGCATTAGACAATACGCATTAGACAACTGTCCACAACCACAATGCAATACGCATTAGACAACTGTCCACAACATGTACTGACACAACACAACACAATGTAATGTGGTTTTCATTAAACAACACTCACCTGTTAACTTTGCACATCCTCGAAGTAACACAATAGTCTTTTTTTCCCACAGGTTGGACACTCGTAATGGCTAGCAAGTAGTCGATGCTCCTCACAGTACCTTACCGTATCCGCCTTCAAATTCTCTCTGGACATTTTCAGGAAGAAGTACACGTCTTCGGTACGGATCATCACTACACGTGGTTACGTCTGTACACGAAGTTGGACACGGACACAATGAAGCTCCGCGCGTTAACACTTATGCCACCCCCCGTAGTCAACCCCTACCAAGCGACATTCACAAGCCCACCAGTTTCTACCCACGCTATTCGGTCATTGTCCCCTTCTACAATACGTTATGGCAGTTCCCTTAAACATAAATAGATGCATTTTCCCTTCTACCCCAACTCGCCTTGGTAGCCGAGAGGTCTAAAGCGTGATCAAAAAGCGTGCGTTTAGGTTTAGTTACGAACTTTCTCGGATCGCATCTCCCCTCCTGCGAAGTCGTAAGAAAAAAAAAAGAGAGAGGGACTGGAGAGAGAAAGGAGAGAGAGAGAGAGAGAGAGAGACTAACAGGACGAAGTTCCTCTTTTGCTTAGTAGATGTCGTTACTCTTTTTGTTCCACTTCCCTACACTAGATGTCACCCCACCCTAAACCCCTATTTCCACTCTTTCCCGCTAGAGTGTGTGGTGAGCTTGTAGGGGAAAAGTGGAAAGGGGACGTGGGCGGAGCTTTGCGTTCGCCGTATTACGTTTTTCCCGGATGTAATATCAGTTACAAATATGACAATGATATCTAAGTGAAAATACATTCTTTCAGAGAATATGTGGCACAATTAATTGAACACTAAAAAAACACGGAATAAAAAAGTAACATTTAATGAAGTTATGACGGCTCCTGTCCTTGTATATAGGTCTGAAACTTGAGTTTCTACTCAGAAAGATATTAGCAAAATTCAAGCTGCTGAAATGAAATTTTTACTTAAAGCCAAAAGTTGCACAAGAATGGACAAACTATATAATGAAGATGTCAAGAAATAATTGGATATCTATTCCATGAATGATAAAGTTTTGGACTAGAGACATAAATGGGAACCACACGTATTACGAATGGATCCCGGAAATTGGACTTGACTACAAATTACGCGGAAGAAGAGACCGATTTTGACCTCGCAAGAGATGGAGTGAACTTTGAAGGCAGAACGGGCAATGGAAATGCCTATACTATGAAGTGATAATGATGGCGATATGATAAATTTTAGTGGACTTAAAGTAAAGACAAAAATAATTATGTAAGGTTATCATATTGGGAGTTTTTATGAGGTATGTCAAGTTAACTCGTTCCCAATCCATTACAACCAACAGAGTTATCGTCGCACTAATTATATTATGCTCTTTCTAATGTCAAGGTTTGGCATTATGTCTTTCGAACCAAAATATATAGGCTCACTTTACATTCAACATACTACTGTATAATGTCATCCAAATTTCGAAAAAATGCATTAATTATTTTAAAATAAACTTATTTGACAGTAATATTTAAAGATTGAACTAATTTCAATGAAAGGTGTTCTGTATCAACTTACCCGTCTACACAATGTGCAGAAGTCACTGCCCAGTCCAAACTTATGATAGAAGCACCACACATGTGGCTTCCATAGTACTCAAAGGATAGCTGAAAATAGTAAATTTTTATTAAACCCAATTCCAGCGTTTGTAATATAAATATATGCTGTATATTATACGATCGTACAAAATGTTTCACAAAATAAGATATACACCCTCACTCTAATTTCGCAGTATTAAGTTTTTTATCTATAGTTATACCCAAAAATGCTTGAAAAAATTTCCTTCATGCAGCAGTTAATCACTAGACATAATTGTATTGGTTGGTATAAATTTTGTATTTTTTAAGTATATCTCAAGACGGAAAATAGCTCCATCTAACACATGAAATCATATGTGTGCGTTTCAGGAACTCGGGTAACTTCGCAGTACTGCTCGGGCAATTTGGCAGTAATATGTGTAACTTTCAAGAATACTCTTTTTAGCTCAAAATATGTTTTAATGTAATCTAAACATCAGTACATGTTTACACACATGAACTGAACACACATTAACAAACTAGGCAATATATTTAGAAGAACTGGGTTTCAATTATTAATATTAATAAGAGGAAAAAGCTTGAACATTAATTGTAAATAAATAAATTTACCTAACACATAACTGCATTAAACATTATGCTAAAGATAGAGAAAAACATTATGACATTAGCCCATAGCGCTTCTTATAGGGAGTTCGAATCTGCGTGCCACTCGAACTGCTCTGCCTGCAACTAGCGGAAACTAGTTAAGAAACTGAGTACCGGCTAAATCGTATTACGAACAAACTATATTGGCTAAAACAACAATCAAGGGTTCAAATTAATCTTAAGAATGTGGAGAATTCATTAATCATAGTGTGATAATTACAGTTCCGAATATCTCGGCGATATACTGTCCAGAAACACGTCACTGCAAATTTACTCACCCTATCTCAGCAAACACACACCTACTAAAGCCGATAGTTGTGTAACTTTCGCCAGAATGCGTTGCATTAGAACCTTCCTGCATGAAACATCCCCGACAGGTTCTGGCATTTATCCGTATTTTTTGTAAGTTCAAACGAACACGGACAACTCCAAAATTAATGAATATATGAGATACTTCGAAATTAGACGTACTGGGAATTTAGCCGAGTTTGTCTTATGTAAAATCTTCCGACTTCTTCCACAAATCGAACAAAAGTTCTAGTGAAATAAATACAGTTAATGAAATCTGTACAAGTTCACAACCTTTCTAATAGATAGGACCAATAGACTAATCTCGTAAAAAGGTGCTTCCATTTCATTCTATTACACCCTTACTACGTCATACTACTTTTGACCAATAATGGTGAGAAAGGACGTCTTTCAACCAATCATTGCTGCTTATCACTACAATTTCATTACTTCTCCAGTATTGCCTTATTTTTATCACTTCCCTAGCATTTGTTTGTTTTTATAACTTCCCTAGTATTTGTTTCTTTGTTTGCCAGCATTTCAAACTGAAAATTCTGTACGGTACTATAAGACATACTTTGCGATCGTCATTTGTTTCCCGCATAGAGAGTCGATTGAAAATGACGGTTCCCTTCAAACGTTTTGGTGAAGCTAACATTATTGAAAAAAAGAATTTTAGTAAGTCAACTAATATCCATTTTATTGTATTGGAGTACTTTATTTCTTCTAATCTTTATACACTTTCTTCAGCGTTTATCATCTCTCTACCATTTGTTTCTTTGTTTGCCAACATTTCAAATTGCAAATTCTTTACAGTGTTACAAAATATGCTTTGTGATCCTCATTTGTTTACCGCACAAATAGTCAACTGAAAATGGCGACACCGTTCAAAAGTTTTGGCGAAGCTAACATTAGTGAAATAGAATTTCAGTTAAGTCAATTAATATTTTATTATATTAGAGTAATTTATTTCATCTAATCATGGAATAGATACTTAAATCCCACTCGAGTTTTAATTTTACCTAGACAAATCAAAACTTCTAGTGAGATTACTGTTTATAATTCACTACAGGATAAAAGGTAATTGCAATATTCATACTTCTGGATTAGAATTTTTGCACACAAACTTAATTAAAAGTTTGAAATAAACTTACCGATACTTATAGTTGTTTACATTATAAGATACTCCCTCTGTTACAAAATACGGTGTAGAAAGATGTCATTAATTCTGTTCGAAAATATGGTATACATTTGTTAAGTTCTCAGTAATATAATGTAACTTTTATACATCTTCTAGATACTTATTTGTTTGATAAATTAACACAAGAAAAACATAAAAATTAGGTACAATTCATACTGTGTGATGTCAAATTAATTAAACAAAAACAAACATTGCTTTGAGAGAGGCAAATGAACATAAATACTGCAATAAATTATAAACCGTTTTTGTACGACTGTTGAGCCTTAGATGTTCTATTCAAAATTGATTGGGTTGGTGTTACGTTTTCTGCAACAGGAACTCCACAGCAGGTGCCCATTTGATTTCTGTTCATAATTAACTATTTCAATATTATAGTTTGATGCAATACAGATGATTAGAAACATTTACAACTGTTCTGTCTGATAGTCCCTTCACTACTGAACAGAATACCACACCACGAAATATTTCATGCGCGCTTGCGCAATAATCAAACTTGGTTTGTTAGTTACTATACCATATTTTGGAACGGACGGAGTGTAAGACTTTATTCTGAACATCATCATTTCTTCTAACATCTCTTTGTATAGTTTATATGTATGGAATTATATAAAGGGTAGAAGCTGACCACTTACAATTTTTTTGAGGGGCGAATTCTTACCATACCGGTAGTATAAGTGGAAAAGCCATCGAATATTTTTTTTGTTCATTTGCTGTTAGATTTCCCAGAAATAATTATATTACATAATAATTTTATCTCATCCATCCATCCATCCATCCATCCATCCATCCATCCATCCATCCATCAGTCCGTCTGTCCGTCCGTCCATCCATCCTTTTATCATTTATTTATTTTTATTTTATTTAAATGCAGTATTCAGTAGCTGACATAATTATTTGGTAAAGCAATTTAAACTATGAAGAATTTAACAAATGCTAATTGTAAACATAATAGCAATGGAAAAGTGCTACAAAATTTCAATAATCCGATACTATTTGTAAATTAGCAAGCTCATTATAACTTTATACTATACATCGAACAATTGAAGCTAAAATGTAATCTCTCTGCTGCTTGCGCAAATTAAATTACGAACTGTATTCTTTATTGTGATCGGTTATTTGAAACTTAGTGTATTTATTAATGTGATTGGAAATTTTTGTAACGTGATGCGCCTTTTCAATAAACTGGCATTATTAAAGTGTGTATTATTTTTTACAGAATCAGTCAATTTAATTATTTACAAGTCTTCTTGCAGCTCAGAATTTGGTTTCAATTTTATTATTGTTCCTTTAAAAAATAAAAAAAATTAACTTGTTCCTTCGTTTGGAAGCAATCCAGCATTGGGATGATGACATTAAACATCGTTTTAAAATTAAGTTTATTTTTTTAGTCTTATTGGCTACACAATGACGTCATTCACATTTTTCCTTGCTGCTGTAATTTAACAACATATACTAAAGATACATGAATGTTTCACAATAAAGTTACTGGAATATTTGATGTGCAAATGTAAAATTAATTACTAAAGCTCGTAAAAATTAAATGTGTTTCGTGAGTTCTAACGGCTATTTACCAAGGGCAGTCACTTCGTGAAAAAGATCTTATGTTGATATTTACTACATAACTGCCTACGCTGGTACAGAGAAGGGATGTTTACATTTGTTGGCAAGTGCTGTTAAATTTATTGAGACGTTATAATTCTTTTTGTAGGCTCAATGTCGATTATGCGGTTATTGGAAATAAACACTTCAAAATAGAAAAGGGAATTTCTGTTTGTTTTACTTCAAGGATGTTCTCTTTGAAGTTACTGTCACTGATCATCTTCTGTCCTATCTATACAGAGTGGATGGTAACCTCGGACCAAAATGAAACTGGTAAGAGAGGAATGTTTAAAAACTCTAAATAAGTTTTTTTCTCTAACATTCATCGTGTTAGAGGAAATCGTTACGATTCTATGAAGCATTTGGCAACATCACGGCTACTGCAGTAACTCTAGCAAACGCGGCCCACACTCTTTACCTTCCCCTCCCCCTCTGCTGTGTTCCATCGGTGACACGCGACAGTGCGCTGCGTTACAAGACTTATTTTAACGAGTTGCAAAATTATTCAATTGAAATGAATGACTATACGTTTTAGTTTGAAAAAAATATTCAAGATATTAACTGTTTAGATTATTTTATCTATCTTCTTGTATAGCAATCAGCCATTTCTCTTGGGTCAGGCCTGCAGAAATGTAGCTCCTAAGAGAAACTGCTATACTCCCCTGTCTTAACCCACCCACATTTTCTACCAGTGCGGTCATGACGTTTTAGTTACGCTTGGCTGCATTAACATTCATTCGCGGCGACAGGTATACAATACGCTATCAAGAATTACAAATGAACAGATAATAATATCCTTAGGAACATACCTTTAGAAAGTAAGAGAAAAATGAATGAATGAAATAAATGCATTAAAAGACATGTAAAATAAATTTTAAAATGTATGTGTGCAAATAATGTAAGAAGTTCTACATATGTATATATCGTCCTATTACTAGTAAAGCCGATTAAATCCACTTTTTGTGTCAAATAAGTTAAGTACAGTCCCCGACTTGACTTTTCGTGCTCTGTATTCTACTAAAATGAAATAAGTCCGAAATGTTGCTTGCAGGCAACAAACCAATTACTTTATTTGAAGAATTTATTATGATTTTTCGTGCATTAATAAAGTTTTAATTCCTGTTTTTACAAAACTTGTATTACTGGTCTTAATTGGTTTTACTAGTAATAGGATGATAAATAAATAGTACGTTGATAAGTGAGTGATAGCTATATGACCGGATGTCAATGCTGTCATTCAACATTGTAACGCACTCCAGCCAAATAAATAAATAAATAAATAAATAAATAAAAATAAATAAATAAGGAAAGAAGTAGGCCTAAATAAGTAAATGAATAGGCCTAAATAATTAAATAAGTAGGCCTAAATATGTAAGTAAATAAGAAAATAAGTAAATAAATAAACAAACAAACAAATAATACGCGTACCGCAGTTTAAATAGAACTGGAACATGGCAAAATCTAAACCCATGAAGGAATACTACTTCCAAAGGAAATGGGAATATGATTATTTTGTTGTTGAAGACAAAAGAATTGCTTGTTTACTGTGTCCCATCCAATTTATTTCCACTCGTCATTTCAATATTAAACCACATTTCAACAAAGTTCATATTAAGAATTATGGACTGCACAGACTTTCGGGTAAGTTCATCATTACGAACTGTATATTGAGTATTCATTTATATACTGTAGAACTAAGGACGTCACTCGTTGTGTTCATTTTGAATTGAAATTAATAGTTACTTTCAAGGTTCATTACTTAAACGCTATAAATTTATGTTTCTGTAGGTGATGATAGGAGGAAAGTTTTCGAAAATCTAAACTAGGTTAGGTGCAAATAAATCTCAAAGAAACTACAGACAGGAAATCTAGCATAATTGTAAAACTTGAAATGAGATAATGCATTATAAAAACAATGAATTCATTACAATCCTTTTTGAAAATTACATGCAGCCACTGATGGACATTTGACAAGAGAAGATAAATAACTCTACGCGGAAGTCGATCATCCCCAATGGAATTGGAGTGAGGCTGACGTCATATTTCCCCTACTTCCGAGTTCTGCAGGCCTGTCTTGGGTCATCACTGTAATAAAACGCAGCAAACATTGAGCAAAGACTATTTTTTCACTGCTTAACGGCATTTCGTCGGAGAAAAAGTGTAATAAAGGTTTGTTATATTTAACATGTAGATCCCCTCTTAAATTTTGGGTCATCGGTCCCCTTTCACTCTGTGGAGGCACTTATCCCCGTGATCTAGTAGAGGGCCACCAAAAACGTTACTGTAAGGACCAGTTGTATAAATGCCATTAACCATAAGATATTTTAAATTAAAACTCGATAAATAACTCGACGCTACTTTCTAAATGTTGTATAAAATTAACTTATGAACATGTAAGAAGGTTTAGTACTAACTGTTATTTTGCAGTAAAACATGTGGCAACATAGGGAAACGTGAATGAATTTCTTGTGAAAGACAGTTGATTTTCACTGTTTTGCCAATGAGAAAAAACATAATCATCAACGCCTCCTGAATATGCGTCTTAATAATACATGTAAAAAGGATTCAAAACATGATTTCGTTTTGTTTGAATCTGGAACTCACGACGTAACCTTCGTTCAAGTTCTTCTAGTAATAATTCTAGTAACCGAAGTCTCATTTTAAATTGTTTATAATCGAGTTCAGCGAATGATTTCCAGGCACAGAATTATGATCCCCCATATCAACTGATGCTTTGCATTATTTCTTTTGCGGTTACTGTAAAACAGTTGTGATTGTTAAACATTCTACAAGAATAGAAAAATTAAAGAATTACATTCCAGAAACAATACATTCAATTTCAGAAGATATGCTTAATTTTTTTTTCGATAATATGCACACAAAAGAACTGAAGCCCGTATAGAAATGAACGCCACCATTTTCAACAATTTGTTTAAATATCCAGATTTTGATTATTTTTCAGTTTAAATTCACTCTCCATTTTGTATGCTAATGTGGTGTAGACAGTATATTATACATTTCATAATGAATACGTCCGTCTAGATCAGTGATGTCAACTGTTGCCCATATGGGCAAGCGTGCACTTTACAGTAGAGCTCAGGAGAGCCTGGGCGCTTTACAGCGGAAAGGAAAGAGACAGAAGAAAGCGGTAGTATATACCGCTTGGTCGAGCTATATACACGGATGGTCAGCACTGATTCAATGGATAAATGGAAGAGAACTTACTGAACTACATCCATTTTAATTTTTAGATTTGTCTGAGAAGTATAAGTTAAGTGCATTATAAGAATTTAAGTTTCAATTTTAATGCTCATTTTTCTCGAGTTTCTTTTTTATTTAAAAGCAGTATTTTCTCAACTTTTTACAGAAAGGTGAAATTTTCGGATATGTTTAGTCCACACCTATGGAGTAACGGTTAGCGCGTCTGGTCGCGAAACCAGGTAGTCCGGGTTCGATTTTCGGTCGGGGCGAGTTACCTGGTTGAGGTTTTTTCCGCAGTTTTCCTTCAACCCAATATGAGCAAACGCTGGGTAACTTTCGGTGCTGGACCCCGGACTCATTTCACCGGTATTATCATCTTTTGATAAAGCGTCGTATAATAACGTACTAAAATAAAAAAGCAGATGTGTTTATTTAGTAGCCTTCGTAAATATGTATTGCTGAAATTTTTGAAAATATTCGCATGGAAAATGTTAATAAGAAAATGAATTAACAAAGGAACTACTGTTACATCATAAACAAGCCCATGTGTTGTAAAAACGTCAGCTCTATAGCTTCAGCAGATTTCGAGAAAATAATTTAATTCTCTGATGATCGGAAGTTTCACACCAATATCACCTTAAAAGCATAAATCGGTAAGAGTTTTGTTATGTAATAATAGTTACAGTTGAAACATATACCAGGTAATTTTGCTTTGTACTGTAATATTGTTTTGATTAGTTTATTGATTACTTTTATAAGGCTAAAAATACCATCAGTATCAATTCCAACTTGCCATGGCATACTTAATCTATTTCTTTGGAATATCACTTTCATAATGAATGATGTTTCATTCACTTAAAGTAATATAGTTTTATTACTATGAAAGTTATGTGAATATTCCTTCTTAACTCTTTATTATGTAATTAACTGCAATAACTACTTGTGTTAGTACTTTGTTTTACAGACATTATAGATAACATCAAACAGCAAATAGCATATAAAATAACGACATAAAATTTCACGTTCTGTTTGAATTTTGTACACCACTGTTTTCTTAATCCAACAGGATCTTATTCATATACATGATCCTTGCTTCTTCAGTACCTAGCGCTTGATGCCCGCGCACGACGTCAAGGTAAGAAAAATGCGCTTGCTTTGATATCACTGTTCTAGATAGTTCAGTTATTAAGTAAAAACAATTTTTGTTAATACTACTTTACTGTATTTTGAGTAAATAAAGACCTAACTAAAATTTTATTATCAAACTGAAAATCGTAGTAGTTCCTAGTTCACGTAAATGGATGCACTACTTTTCTTCCCTCCTATACCTAGTAAGGTGATTTGTTTATATTTTAGACTAGTATCATCAAACTCCGGTCATGATAGGGGGTAACATTGTGTTTGCGATTCTCACCCGTTAATCCAAAGGTAAAGCCAGGTTAATATTAGAAATGTTAGTAAAAACAAAATGATTTGGTATAAGAATTATGTCCGACAGCAGTTTGTCAGTATCAGTTGTAAAATGGGAGGTACATATAAGAGAAAAGAGGGAGGGGCAGACCATGAAAGAGACGGATGGTGTACAAGAAATTATGCGGAAACATGAACTTAGAGATGAAAATTTAGCAGACTGTGATATTAGGAGGAGTAAGATAAAACGATCTTAGCAGAAGTTTCTTTAAACTTAATTGTTTGACGATTGTGTAACATATTCAATTATTTATCGAGGAAGACATTAGTTGCGAGTAAACTCTTAATAAATAAAAATTATGTAATATAATGTTGGCTTTATGTTGGAATCTATAAACTTTAGTTATTACTTATTCTGATATGTTGAAGTTAAGTAAGAAAATTATCAAACACTCTAACAATTTTATGAATCTACTTTCTGTCTTCGAATTCTATTAAAATTTTCACTAGTCCTAATTATTTCGTATGTGTTTCATTAAAATAAATTCTTAGATAATTTTGACAGAAAAATTAAGAAAATGTTCCTGTCACAATCGTTCACATGAAATGTAAATAATTGTGTCTTTATTTACTTTACAGTCTCCTTACCACGTATGGATAATCATTTATGTCTGCACCGTCTCCACCGTCATCACCTCCAACAATGTAATTATCTTTATCATGGTGGCTGGATGTCTCTGTAATTCACGGAATAAGAAGGTAAATGTCAACAGTTTATCAATTCACTCGATTATATACTGACATAATAACTATCTGAACGACGTTATATAATATACTTTGTATTAACTAAATAGCATTATTTTTATATTCAAATTAAATATCTCCACAAAATATAGCGTTATGGTGTAAATATAGAGAGAACTACTTACCGAGACACCATATGAAAAAAGAACATACTATCACTTCACGAAACATTTTCTTGGTATAATTCCTTGTTTTGCTGTGGCCTTTTATACAGCTTGTTTCTCAAAATTTGCAGAATAATCACGTACTGATAACAGAGGTTGTGTAACGAAGAGTTATCTTTGTGTGTTTTTAACATTGAATTCATTTGATTACTAGTGATATCTTATTGATTAGTTTACATCTTACAAATTGACAGTTTTTGGTAGTACTAATAAACAAAGATTTAATTACGAGAAATAGCCTATATTTATTACGTTTTTATATCTGCCTAAACAGTTTCAAGGCATCCATATATTTTTCAGGAATTGAGTTTAGTGTTTAGAATTTGGGAGACATTTTAGTAGCTTATTTGAGATAAAATATAACATTAAATGAAATTAGTATGTAATTTATTATTCACTGGCGCAACAGGAGGAGTTTTATGGGTAAACCCCAACCAAGATCTCCCAGAAAAAAAAAAACGAAAAATTATTTAAGCTATGCAACATTGCAACAGTGACTTACTTGCAGTAACACATAATCTTTTCAAAATAATGGAAACACTCTCTATAACTATCCGTACTTCTGATAGATCATTTTCATCACTAAGAAAATGCAGGCTTACCTTAGGAATAGCACAGGGAAAGAGCGCCTTAATGGACTGGTTCTCATATACATATAAACATTAGAAAATGTCTGTGAATGAAAATGATGGGCTCAACAACTAGCTAAGAAACGCAGAAGGTTGAAACAGTGTGTCCGGATTAAAATTGTAATACAAGGAATATGGCCATTTCTCATTTCTTCACACTTTATTATTTTTTATTTCAGCACAAAAATATTTTTCACTTCGTCGCATGGTAACACTGTAATGAAAATTTAAATCTGTGCTTGATATCCCATGATTCTCAAGTACTACTGTATACGGGATATTTTGTTCGAAGTGTATTTTTATATACTGATTCAAGAAGAACAGTTTCTTCCGTGTGCTTGCCTGTTTAGCTTCTTTTACTGTCTTTCCCACTTATACTTCTCGCATTTTTTTAATCACATATAATCCACGTTTAGTTTAATACATGTATGATCATGAAGATAGAAGCTGTAATCCTTTGTAGTAACATTCTGCCGCGTCTATACTTCGTACATTTTGAAATTGTGGTGATCCAGCCCATAATTTAGGAGGGATTGCTGTTTCAATATAGTTTTCCAAAATATGAGGAAATTCAAAATATTTAATAACAGGAGGATATCTTATATTAGATCTGTAAAAGCATCTGATACCTCTGATGATGGTAAATATAAAAGACAGAGAAAAAAATATTTAACCACTTTCGAATTTCAAATGTTTTGTTTCGGAGCTCCTGGTTTGATATATTGTTACCCTTAATTTTTCTAAGCCAACTCTATCGTAAGTCAAATTTGCACTCTTTAACCTTACTACAGGGAAATTAATTTTGGCACCATTGTGTGATATTGTTTCATAATCTAACGATGACTTTGAAATGTTTAACTGCTTTCCAAATATTTGGAGACATAATTTCTTCAGGAAGCTCCACATGTTACATGTTTGGGTATTAGTTTATGGCAAAAACAAGTAAACACAGGAATATTGGAAGCATTTACACACGAATGTATGGTGTATGTTTGATAGAAATGTTTGGGAGCATAATCAAAAGTACCGGCAACTAAAACATTGATACAGTCATTATTCATGAGAAAAGTTATAGGGTAAACTAGGGTCTGTTTGACAGTCGGACATGTTGGACACTTTGTACTTTAACGTGTTACCTCGCCACTTGTGGACACCACATTCTGCTACAAGCCAATGACGGAAGTAGCCACGAGTTTCCGTCATTGACTTCTAGCAGAATGTGGTACCCACAAGTGGCGAGGTAACACGTTAAAGTACAAAGTATCCAACATGCCCGATTGTCCAACCGACCCTAGTTTACCCTATTTGTTTCATAAGTTATTAAGAAAATTTTACTGTTCCTGTCCGCACAAGAACTGTTCTCCAATGTGTGTAACAACATTTTCGGCAGAAGCTTATTACAAGCCTTCTTTGACGGAAGAAGCAACAGGCGAAAGCATTTGACAAATTTTTTTATAAAATCGCCTGCCTGATCGGATCAACTTCAGAAAAAAAACTCAAATTATTGTTTTCTTTACTTTCGGGCATAATCATCTGCAAGGGTTTTGCAATTGAAGGTTTTTTTTTGGAAAAAAACAATTGCCCAAAAGGTAAACTTTCATTCCATATCAAATCAACAAGGCGCTCAACCCGACCGACTCAGATTTCTTTCAAAATTTGAGGGTTTGTTTTACCTGCCGCGCTAACTAAAACTGCCGAGTTTCATAGGTCCTGTGCTTTTCGTTTTCTCTCAGTGGCGTTTGAAACATGAAGTAAAATCATATTTTTGTAAGCACGCCGCTTCAATTAAAATTATATATCTCAACAACTTCTCCAGATAAATTTACAAAAATTGGGTAATACATTCTTAATATGTGATAGTTTTTATTGCTTATATTGTTTTCTGCATGTATTCAATTACACTAAAAAACATGGTGAAACAATTTTCATATATTCACATTTAAAAATGCGGGGGTTATATTTTAAGAAAAAAATATATAGTACGCCTCAATTAGTGATATAATGAACTGATAAGTTTCAACTTGGAATCATCATAGGTTACAAAGATAAAAATTATTATGTCACTGCAAGCGTGAGCTAACCGTATAAGTCGCGACAATTATGTCCCACACATTCGTTGTTTTAATTACATTTGATCATATTCTTGAATTTCGCAATGTAATTTAACATGTAGTACATAATTCGAATTTTTTTAACTATTACCTCAAATAAATTATTGTCACATGGATTTTGTTAAACCTGAAGTTCTGTAAGAAATGCTTACCTTTCATTGCTGAGATGAAATAGCCTGATCACCTTTCCAGACAGGATGCTGCGTTGTTTCAGATGCATTTTAAAACTGCTTAGCAAGTAAAATACCCATCCTAAACAGCAGGACTGTATGAAACTTGTGTTCCAGGCACTGCGGTGGATTTTTCAAATCGAAGAGCAAGCATTTTTTCCTCTTCAGTATGGTTTTTTTCAGTCACATAAACGGTATTAATGTTTGGGAGATGATCCCTTGTCCAGTCGTACAATTCCCTAGGTGTAGTTATTTGTTTATCGGATGGTCTCTGCAAACTAGCTGAAGCCGCAAACATTTTAAGTGTCCCACCTACAACGTCGCATGCTCTTTTGCCATGCGATATGCAAAAATAATGCAATTCTGTTGGAAATCCAAAATCTTCTTCATGTAATGTGTGGTTCAGAAAATGTTTTCCTATTTTTATACTGAGCAGAGAATCCATCGGAGAAATACATAATTGTTATGGTGAATTACAGATGTTTGTTTAATGACTCCATTAGATATTTTTGAAACAGATGTACAGCTGTAGTGTCATATTTCGGGCAGTGTGAAATTATTACCAGATTTTTAATAGAGACTGTATCGGATGACGGTTCGTTATAATATATTACGAAAGTATGAATGGTTGACTGCAGATTAGTCCTGTAATGTGACTGAATTTAACCTTGGATTACGAAATAATAGTTTTCAGCTAAGTCGCATAACACAACAAGCTGGCATGGCTGTAGAAATGATTTCATATCGCGTAGAAATTTACTTTGTTCAGATGATATAAATGAGTGAGTCAGTAAATCACCAAGTTTCTCCAAGAGACAGTCGAAAAATTTGTCTGTGGGTTTCATTATGGTCTCAAGCGTTGATCGGTCAGTCGTCATCCACTGCTTGTAGGTCACTGATTCACTGAAGTTTTATTCGAAACATTTCTCTAAACCCTCTCTCATTTTGAATGGTTCAGGATATTCTGTACATTTCCTGAACAAGCAATTTATATGAGGAGGATTGCACACCATAGTAGCCAAGAAATGTTGATAAGTTGGAAGGTGTAAAGAACAATTTTCTAGAAATCCACGTAGACTTGAAACTTTAATAAATTGCTTCCGGCGTAAGTTTTACATTCTGATAAGGACACAAACACAGACAGTATAGTTCCGCTAACTCCAGCTAGAATACAATTTCTTGGTCTAAGAGCTGAAAATTTGAAGAATATTACCTTCATTTCAG
The DNA here is from genome assembly GCF_040183065.1 of Periplaneta americana. NCBI lineage: Eukaryota > Metazoa > Arthropoda > Insecta > Blattodea > Blattidae > Periplaneta > Periplaneta americana. Next base: position 109,638,342 of record NC_091120.1, on the reverse strand, counting down.
GGTTAGAATTTTTAAACACTGCATTTAATTCATTCCTGCTCATGTGATTTACTCCCTGATTCTTTAATCACAACAAATATTTGTTACCAGGCATAATTCTGCTTATCTCGTCAGAACAACAGAATTCTTTAACTTTACCGGCAACAGCCGCGAGCAAGGGTTTTCCAGGTTTCGGATTTGGTGAACACAAAATTCCCTTTCCCTTTGCTAGGACTTTGGCTTTCCGAATTATGTATTCGAAAGCTGAAAGAAACTCTTTTTTATATTATTTACGCTCCAGATTTTAGGTAGTAGTATTAAAATGGTGATTTTCTCACTTTTACCTGAATTTTGAAAATTTTCCTGCAACTGAGACAAAATTTCAGAATCAGAAAAGTCCTGGTTCCTCGGCGTCTTTAATATCGAAGACATTAACTTTTACAATATTTTCAAATTTCTGTATCTTATATTTCTCTTGTTGTAGTCTTCTTTTGTTTAATAAGGAACACACCTTGGTCAAAAAGACTTGTATTTAATGAACTTACATTTGCTGTAGAATCGACGTATTCTTCATTACTAGAGTCATTCTGAGGATTCTGCGTAATAGCATCATATTATATTTTTATTTCTTTGCGACATATAGCGCACACCTTTTGTTCCTGTTTTAAATCAGGAAATACATTAAGCATCCACGATATAACACTTCTTAAATTTTTCCTCTAATTACAGTGCCCTGATTTCTCGAAGGGATTGCAGCAAACATAGGCCTATAACTTAAAATGCGACTCCATTACATCGCACAAAACTACCACATACTACAAAAACTAACGACACTGCACTTGAAACAGATCGCACGTTTTGTATAAATTGAAGACTGTATAAACTGCCGCTCATGACGACCTGACAGATCGACGACGCAGATAATCAGACAAGTACGAACTCGTGCGCATGCAGTGTTGGTGTAAGATGGGTTTAAGTGCTACAGACCAATACATTGATATATTTTTTTTACTGATATTCCTGAAACGTTTCCAAAATGAAACTTATACCGAAGGGAGAATACTCTTACCTCTATAACATACATTTTTCGCGAAATAATTTATGTCCCGCATTTATAGATATTCAATGTTAAAATGTGTTTCACGTGACCATTCAATAAAGAATTCATTCCTTTGATGCAAACCTATCTTTATTGAAACGTATGATCCCTTAGCTTTAAAATAAGCCCAAGTTTAAGATTCTACCTCAATTAGAAGAGAAGTTATGAATTATTTTTGTTGACATAGTATGCGACATTTTTACATTTTTTTCGTATTGACAGAATTGCTGTATGGATATCGTGCATTATTGAGAGCTAAAATTTTACATAATTAATTAACCTAAGGTTCTTTACCATCCCACCAAATTTAATGAAAATCTGAGGTGGTCGGGTTGAAAAGTCCACTTTTTTGTGTTGATTTGACATGGAATGGCCCGATAAGCAAAAAACCATCTGGAATGGGTATGAAATTCATCATGCCATTTCTTAAAGTATTGCAGAAACTTCGAAAAGCTGAAGAATACTTATAAATTGCACTGCCTCATAGAAATATATGTGTACATATAGGTAACTGTGAACAATGTTGTTTTGAGAGCAAATATTCTGTTGTGGTTAAAGTGTGCCTCTCCTTTAATCTTCTTTTCTTTTATTATATCCTTTTTCTTCCGTTTTCGTTACTTATGTTTGTTCATTGGGTTATTTATGCATATAAAGTTGACTCCATAACTAATACAATTCACGTGCTAAAATATTTTTCTCTGAGATGGCTTTTGTTGCGTACATAAGAAGCATTACTGACAGTCTACTACAGTTTAAAATTGTGTGGATAAATATTTCAAAATAATATGAATGGAACATTTGTAAATGCTACCATCATCCTAGCTGGACAATGGCTGTGTTCAGAAAAAAAAGTCTTGTGACTGTGGTTGTTTTATGAAAACCCTGAAAATTTCCATTCCTATAACATAGAACTATGGTAATTTTTTCAATAACAACTAATTCAGTTGTTCAGTTCAGTACGCTCACCATATACTTAATATCTCAAATTTGCAATTTTAGGACTATGGTTCTTTAAAAAAATAAAACCTTCATTTGTTTTCAATCCTGTACGAAATTTTTATTGGATACGGTGAAATGTTTTCACAGCTATGATAGTCAGTTTTATCAACGTTTAAATGTTTCTATTCGTCATGGTATGTTTCACTGTATACCTCCATGTATTTTCCTATGTTACTTTATAATATCTCACACGTTAAAATGCACACACAGTCTTAAAGCTCTAAAAGAACATTTATTTATAAAATATTAACCAATTTTATTATATCTCTAAACGAGCATATTTTATTTAAAATAAATACGCTAAAATGCTTTGGGCCCATATTGAAGACACGTCAATTCTCCAACCATTATATGAAAAGGCAAATGTGCTACTATACACTACTACTAAGACTAAACAAAAGCATTCTTTGCCTACGAGATAGGTTACTGTAGAGTACACCGTACAGGGTTGCCAAACCAATCATGTTGACTTCTGAACGCGCCTACATTAAAAAAAGAAGTGTGATGAAATGAAATCTATGTCCTAAGGGTAAAATGCGACGAAATGAACTCCAGCGAGAAAAAATTTACATATCATGTTTACGCATTGCACATGTGCATAACTGGCGAAAAAGCATATGCTGCATTTGTGTTCAGAAGCAAATGGATTTTTGTTAGATTGAGTTGGGAACGTAGTTCTGTGAAAAATTCTATTTCGTTATTTTTAATTGGTTATTTTACTATAGTTTACCAACTGCTAAGGTTATCTAGCGTCTGAATGAGATAAGGTGATAATATCAGCGAGATGATTCCAATGCACTGCGCCGAAAGTTACCCAGCATTTGCCCCTAATGGGTTGAGGCAGAACTCTGGAAAATACCTCAATTAGGATACTTGTCCGAACTATTTCTTGAACCCGGGCCCGCTCGTCCGCGGTCATTCATCCTAACCGTTACTTCACTCCGTGGACTTCCTATTTCATTCAAACTGTAATATTATAAATAATGACACATTAAAGTTTTGTTATCATATTTATGTATTATAATCAGATTAAAAAAATAAAAACCCCAGAACTAAATTCTGGCTGAGCCTCTGTATTATTAGTAATATTCCTTAAATAGCATACGTGGACATAATTTTGAACTCGTGTATGAGGTCTACTCCTGGATGAATACTGTTTCGGTAAGCAGCGAGAATTTTGGTTTCCCACCTTCCCTAGTAGGTTTCTTTCTTTGAATTTCGGTAAAGTTTTGGTGAAAACGTTTAATGTGTTCGTCACTAACATGCCCAAGATTTGGAAGGAAAAATTCTAAGTGCAAATGCAAGATGAGAATTTTTAAAGACATTGCATCCAAGATTTCTTTATGATTATAACAGAGTTTTAACAAATTTACTATTGTTATCTGATTAGTTATTTCCGAAAAGTCCACTTAACAAGGGATGCTTTCGTACCTTCCGATGAAAATTGCCACGAAACTTTCTGAGCTGAACAAGCATGAGACCAAAATAATTTGTGTGAAGTGTGGCATTTCGCAATCATTTGCTATCCCTAAAACAAGGCGTATAAAAGTAGGGTTCGCAACTGTAATCTTTGTAGTATGAAACACGCTGTACCCGAGAGACATGATGTCATTTTGTGATAATGCGCATGCCTGGTAGGTCTCCTGTCTTGTGTAAATAAGTGCGTTTTGTATAACCGTAAGTGCCTAGGTAGTACGATTCAGGGCATGGGCCTGTTTGTGTGTTAAAGAATATTGTAGGTGAAATACGTGTATACCATTGTGTGTTTATTAAAATGAGTTGTAATCCTCATGCTGTGGTACAGATACTGGTGAATGAGGTGACACAGATTTACCCAGCGGACAACACACATCCAACATACTGTACATCGACAGGCGAATTGCACGGGAGTTGTTTATCATCCTGGAGAAATATGTCAGTGGCGGCATGAACATGTCGGAAGGACAGACATTGTGGTGTGATAGTGATGAAACATCGGACATTTTATCTGACGATAAGATGTGCTCGGTAATCCAGTTCATAACACGGCAACCAGTTCCAGTTCCTATGAACCATCACCTCCCATATTCAAACGGAAAAGTTTCCACGAGCAGTTCTCTAAATTAGCAATGCAAAGAATTTATGTCAGTGTCAAGATTGGAAAGAAATGCGTTGCAGCAACTGCCCGAAAATTCAAGACATCACCGGCAAAAGTGAGGCAAATAATAAAGGTTCTTGAGAGAGGTGGTACGATAAAAACAAACATGCTCGCATTCGAGAGCATATGTACACCAAATTCAGGAATGCGCGTAATGCTAAAATTCGACATGTACACAGCGTTATTGAACCAGGAACTAGCCTCTCCATGCTATGGAGACATGTGTAGACAATGAGGTTAAGACAGACAAAGACCCAGGTAGACGGCAACTCAATCTCACTGGAATGCCTCAATGACCACTTTACGAAAACTCACACTACAACCCTTAGCCCCATTGACAAACAACAGACAATCGCTGAACTCTTAAACCTACGGTCCATCCCCTCAAAGGAAAAATTTCACTTTTTGTATATTACGCAATCTGACGTAAAGAAAGCCCTGAAACGAATCACAACTAAAGCAGAAGTACCAGTCCACGTCAATATTTCGTTATGAAACAAAATCACAGACGTAATACTACCGACTGTGACTCACATTTTCAATGCCTCAATTATGACTTCGAATTACCCACAGCAATGGAAACTCGCTTTTGTCCACCCAATTCCCAAGACCAAAACACCGACATCTTATAACGACTATAGACCTATCAGCATCCTACCTGCCCTATCAAAAGCATTGGAACGCATTGTACACAAGCAACTGACAGAATACTTAAACAAATACAAACTTCTCGACTCTTATCAATCAGGTTTCAGGGCCGGACATAACACAAGTACAGCATTAGTTAAAATCACGGAAGACCTACGCGTAAATTGACAATAATGACTTTACTTGACTTCAGCAAAGCCTTCGATTCTGTAGACATTGACTTGTTAATATGTAAACTCAAAAGACTACACCTAGAAGAGCACGTTGTCCTGTGGTTTGCCTCTTACCTTAATGGTCGCCAACAAAGTGTGATAGCTGGAAATCGTTCTTCCTCTTGGCAGGCCGTGAGGTCAGGGATCCCACAGGGATCAGTTCTTGGCCCTTTACTATTTACAATTTATATCAACGACATATCAGAATCTATAAAGTACTGCCGACAACATCTCTATGCAGACGACCTTCAAATATACATAAAATTCCACACTGGCGAAATAAATGATGCAATAACTAAAATTAAAGACGATCTGGACTCAATCTGGACATGGACAGAAATCCAGAAAAATCACAGTCAATCATTGTGGGCCATTCACGTTTGTTAAGTACTATTACCATACCAAATTTGTCCCCGATTAAAATATATGGCACTGAAATTCCGTTCAGTGAATCTGTAAAGAATCTAGGTATTTATATGGATGAAAGTTCAAATTGGAACATTCAAGTTGCAGAAACCTACAAAATAGTATTCTCATTAATCCACTCATTTAGGCGATTGAAGAATTTTCTACCTTTTTCCATGAAAAAAAAAGTGTTAGTGCAAACACTCGTGATGCCCTACTTCGATTACTGTAATATTCTGCTTACTGACCTAAGCGTTACTTCGGCGCAATGACTACAACGTGTTCATAATATGTGCGTCCGTTTCGTCTGCAATATTCGCCGGGATGATCACGTAACACCATCCCTCGATATGTTGTCCTGGCTCCGTCTAGAAGATCGTAGGAAAATCCATTGTCTCTCCCTTCTCTTTTACATATTGCATTTCTCCACTCCTGTGTATCTTGCGTCTCGTTTTCAAACTTTTTCCACCCATCATAACCTAGACAAACGATCACAACACTCCTCAGTATTATCCATTCCCTCCCTCCGAACATCCTCATATTCATCTTCTTTCACTGTGGCTGTTTCTGGGCTTTGGAATTCCCTACCGAGTAATGTCAGGGACTGTCAGACATCAAACCAATTTAAGAATAGGCTAACGAAATAAATATTTTTCTAACAATTCTTGTTAACAATAATAGCTGTTTCAGGTTTCTCAATGTTTATTGGTTATATATAGCACAGATAAATATCTAAATTATCTCATTATTATTATTATTATTATTATTATTATTATTATTATTATTATTATTATAACTATTTCTTACCAATGTTTATTATTGTCACACTAACATTACTTATCCAACTTTCATTATTTACTTTTATGTTGTTTTATGGTCTAGATATTAATGTAATAACAATGTAAGCAATTGTATTAAATTAGAATTAGAGTCTGGCTGGGCGGAGGAGAAGGCCTACTGGCCTCTTAGTTCTGCCAGATTAAATAAATAAATACATAATAATAATAGTAATAATAATAATAATAATGCTAATTATTATTGTTATTATTATTATTATTATTATTAATGTTGGAAACGCAATTCATTACTGACATTTAAAGACTTGGGCAAAAGAAGCAGGTATTTTCATGAGCATTCCCAGATTTAAAGCCAGCAATTATTTCCTCCACCAATTCAGACGCTGCTACAAAATAACATCACGCAAGATTGCCAGATTCATTACTAGGCGGGATGTTACTTTTGATACTGACGTAAGGACCACAGCATTGGAGTTTGTGCGAGAAGTTACGGACTACGTTTCTGCTAATGCAATCGATGCCGACATGATATTGAATACGGATCAAAGTCGATTTGAGTATGAAATTACCTTAAATAGGACACTATCAATGACCTGGGAAAAGACAACTGAAGCAACTGTTGAAAACGTTGCATCTACTACTCAATAACACACCATTCAGGTCCTTGTTTCCATGTCAGGAAGCTTCGCAATTATTTCCTCCACCAATTCAGACGCTGCTACAAAATAACATCACGCAAGATTGCCAGATTCATTACTAGGCGGGATGTTACTTTTGATACTGACGTAAGGACCACAGCATTGGAGTTTGTGCGAGAAGTTACGGACTACGTTTCTGCTAATGCAATCGATGCCGACATGATATTGAATACGGATCAAAGTCGATTTGAGTATGAAATTACCTTAAATAGGACACTATCAATGACCTGGGAAAAGACAACTGAAGCAACTGTTAAAAACGTTGCATCTACTACTCAATAACACACCATTCAGGTCCTTGTTTCCATGTCAGGAAGCTTCGCAAAGAAATTGTACATCTGTTTTCAGGAAGCGGGTGGTAAATTTCGCAAACGTGTTTCCGAAACATTACAACGTAACCAACCTCCAAATATAGAATGTGATTGCAGCACCAGTGGTAAGATGTCAACAGCTCTCGTACTGTTCTGGATGTTTAAAGTACTGCAACCGGAACTAAAGGGAGCATCGCTTCTGCTCCTTGATTCATGGTCTGGTCAAACAGACACAGGTTTATCGGCGAAAGCCTTCGGAAACAGGGATTTAAATTTACACACAAAAATCATACCACTTAAAACCACAAAGTACTGTCAGCCACTAGACGTCTACTTATTTCGCCAGCACAAGGTATTTGCGTGACGCATTGATGAGAAGATACGTCATGATGGGGGGAATGCCGTCAAGCTGCATGATAGAATCTTCATTTTCAAGTTGCATTCCTTGATACACAATCAGTTGAGTGCACCACAATACCAGCCTATGCATCGCTATGAGTGGAAGGCGTCTGGATACATGCCACTTCCGTTCCCCAATGTGTTGGACATAAATGTTGGTGGTCTTGACATATGCAACATTCCTGACTGTGATTGCAGTTCCGCCATTATTTGCTCGTGGCGTGAGATTGAACTTTGTTTGCACATTACCATGAGGTAGAATGAGGTACGTATATGACAATTTACAAATCTATCTGTTGTACGTAATCTCGTCATTTACATGTGTTATATTTCACAGGTACGGTAGATGATGTTAGGCACTCTATGACTACAAACATTAGGCCTACAGTTGAGAACCCTACTTTTATACGCCATGTTTTAGGGGTAGCAAATGATTGCGAAATGCCACACTTCACACCAATTGCTTTGGCCTCATGCTTGTTCAGCCCAGAAAGTTTCGTGGCGACTTTCATCGGAAGGTACGAAAGCATCCCTTGTTAGACATTTTTGAGGACAAATAAGTTTCCAATTTCAATAGAAATTTGTGTCAAACTGTTTATCTTACGTTAATGCTCTAATTTGAGATCCAAAAAATACAATTTTTTTTATTTCACCTTCAGTCGTCCGAATAAATTTATTAATGATATAGGTAGCTGAACTGTTTATCATTTTTAACAAGTGCTTTCATGAGGTTTTTAATGAGCTCTAGGTCCATATGAGATGGAGGCAAGTTATTTGGAGCTTTCAAACTATAGATTGTGTTTGACATATTATTTTCTTTGTACAAGTTCTGTTTCAGGGCACCAGTCCCACTTGCATATGAAGCAATTGTATTTTATATATATCCACTTTGTAACCCCATAATAATCCTCATCTCACTTTGAAATCTTCCCATATGCCACTTGAATTGATTTTATTATACATTTTCTAAGTCACTTATGCTGTTGATGCATGTTTCTTTCATAATTTATTGTATAAACGATTGGTATCGATGACAGTATGTTTTCATTATTGAGCAACACAGCTTTTGAAATTAATTTTGAAGAGTCTGTGAACAATCTCCTTTCTTGTGGAACGTATATAATGTCTATTGCTTTTATGAAACCAACAATATTGCTACAATAAGAGAGTAACGCATCCATCGTAAATTAGAGAAACAAATTATACTGTTCTCAGGAACGATACACTGATATTTTGTCTTTTTATTTAATAAATTTCATCCTTTTAGATTATTTACTAAAATTGGCTCTTGACCATGCACTAGATAATTTAATTCCCCTTTGAAGGGAGATGTATTACGACATGTCTTCGAATTCAGATCATTAGATTAAATAAAAAACTTATTCCATTTTTTAACACTTTCTTATTATTATTTCCACACTTCGCGAGGAATAGGAATAATTATACTACTAAGTTAATTCCTGTTTGTAGTCATCAAACGAACCTGGAGTGCAAAAATTTTAAGGCCTTTTCTACTTACTTATGCAACCACATTTGATATATATTTTAAACAAGCAATAGTATAAAGTAGCTTAACCTTACATATCAGTGTTCCTCATATCAAAGAGATAACTGAACTTGTGAGTTCAAAAAGTTCCAACTCCAGGAGACTAATTTTTTCAAGAGAGAGAGAAAGAAGTTTAATGCTCGACATCCGTTTATAGGAATAACATGAAATGTATTTATACAATAAATAAGGCTCTGAATACATTTATAATAGTATACCGTATTGTTCAGCTGCCATTGTTTTAAAAATTACAAATATGGAGTGGAGTTGGAATATTCTTGAAATATATGAAACATAAGAAGAAGCAAATTCATACAGAAATTTACTTGTTATTGTTTATTTAAAATCATTTTTACAATTTCATCCCAAATAATCATTAGTTGACATATCTGTGCTATCTTTCAAGTTATTGATAAAAGAAACTATGTGAAGTGTTAAGAAAACACACCGTTTCTTTATGTCTCTTACTTTCTTGGACTTCGCGGGTATTTTTTCAGAATAACATTGAACTTAAGTGAATTCTGACATAACACTTCTTGGGGAAAGAGAACATTTAAGGAAAGGTTGAGAAGATTACACTGAAAATGTAACTGGAAGTGCAGTGTAATTATTTAAGTTGTGTCATGTACTTAATTGAATTGATATATAATTAATTAAGTTGATATGTAAATATTAAGTTGATATGTAATTAATTAAGATGATATGTAATTTAGTTGATATGTAAATAAATTAAGGTGATATGTAATTAAGTTGATAAATAATTAATTAAGATGATATGTAATTTAGTTGATATATAAATAAATTAAGGTGATATGTAATTAATTAATATTATATATAATTAAGTTGATATGTAATTAATTAAGGTGATATGTAATTATTTAAAATGGTAATAGTTGGGTGAAATAGAAGTAATTATAAGTTAGATTTACTTTTGCTTATCATAGGCGTTATTATAGAATAGTTTTTAATTATAGGCCTAGGTTTAGTGCATCTACTATTTATAGATTTACGTTTATTTTATTTTATTTCATTTAGGTGTATTTTATTTTATGTCATGTAATTGTAATTATTGTATATTATATATCACTGCCACCGGGTGTATACCCAATTGTAGTGTTAATACATACATACATACATACATACATACATATACGTGGTGTGTCTAAAAAGTTCGGTGAATGGTGTCATATCTGAACGGCAACTTGGCGCATGTGCTTGCGCATGCGCATGGTTCTTCAGAGACTTGGGGAGAATCGATAAACAGCATGCAATGCATGTGACTGGCAGTGTAAACAGACTGCGATCAGTTGAACGTAGTCAGTGTGAGAGGAAGTGTCACAGCGCAATAGAGCAACGTGTAAACATCAAGTTCAGCTACAAATTGGGGAAGACTGCAAAAGAGACACATGGAATGTTGGTGCAGGTGTACGGGAGGGAAGCCGTGAGCAGAAAATGTGTTTACGAATGGTTTAAACGTTTCCGTGAAGGGAAGGAAACAATTGAGGATGAGCCACGTTCAGGTCGGCAATCGACAAGCAGAACCCCAGAAATGATCGAGAAAGTGCGACAAATGCTGGCACAAGATCGGCGACTGACTCTAAGATTGACTGCGGAGGAATTGGACATTAGCAAGGACACGGTGCACACCATCGTCCGCGATGATTTGGGTAAGCGGAAGATCTGCTCCTGATTTGTGCCGCACAAGCTCACAGACGAGCAGAAAGCAAAACGGATGGAAACTTCTGGTGATTTCATTTCCATGTGTGACCAGGATCCATTGCTTCTGAAAACCATCGTCACGGGAGATGAGACCTGGTGCTACCAGTTCGATCCGGAATCAAAACGGAAATCGATGTCATGGTGTTCATCGATTTCCCCGCGTCCAAAAAAAAAGCCGTCTGCAAAAATCCAATGTGAAAACACTGTTGATCGCCTTCTTCGACAACAACGGCATCATCCACAAGGAATTTGTTCCTGCACGTCAAATCATTAATGCTGCACTTTACCAGTCCGTTTTGAACCGATTGCTACAGCGTATCCGGCGGGTTCGGCCAGAGTTGCACAGGACTGGAAAATGGATGCTGCTCCATGACAATTGCTCCTGTACACTGTGCGATCCGTGTGCGCCAATTCCTGGCTCAGAAAATGATAACTGTTCTTGAACATCCTCCGTACTCCCCTGATCTGGCCGCCTTCAAGCGGGGAAACAGGAAGAAGTCCGCAGGAGCCAGATCAGGGGAGTACGGAGGGTGTTCAAGAACAGTTACCATCTTCGGTGCCAGGAATTGGCGCACACGGATCGCACAGTGTGCAGGGGCATTGTCATGGAGCAGCATCCATTTTCCAGTCCTGTGTGACTCTGGCCGAACCTGCAGGATACGCTGTAACAATCGGTTGAAAACGGACTGGTAAAATGCAGCATTAATGGTTTGACCTGCAGGAACAAATTCCTTGTGGATGATGCCGTTTTTGTCGAAGAAGGCGATCAGCAGTGTTTTCACATTGGATTTTTGCAGACGGCTTTTTTTTTGGACGCGGGGAAATCGATGAACACCATGACATCGATTTCCGTTTTGATTCCGGATCGAACTGGTAGCACCAGGTCTCATCTCCCGTGACGATGGTTTTCAGAAGCAATGGATCCTGGTCACACATGGAAATGAAATCACCAGAGGTTTCCATCCGTTTTGCTTTCTGCTCGTCTGTGAGCTTGTGCGGCACAAATCAGGAGCAGATCTTCCGCTTACCCAAATCATCGCGGACGATGGTGTGCACCGCGTCCTTGCTAATGTCCAATTCCTCCGCAGTCAATCTTAGAGTCAGTCGCCGATCTTGTGCCAGCATTTGTCGTACTTTCTCGATCATTTCTGGGGTTCTGCTTGTAGATGGCCGACCTGAACGTGGCTCATCCTCAATTGTTTCCTTCCCTTCACGGAAACGTTTAAACCATTCGTAAACACATTTTCTGCTTACGGCTTCCCTCCCGTACACCTGCACCAACATTCCATGTGTCTCTTTTGCAGTCTTCCCCAATTTGTAGCTGAACTTGATGTTTACACGTTGCTCTATTGCGCTGTGACACTTCCTCTCACACTGACTACGTTCAACTGATCGCAGTCTGTTTACACTGCCAGTCACATGCATTGCATGCTGTTTATCGATTCTCCCCAAGTCTCTGAAGAACCATGCGCATGCGCAAGCACATGCGCCAAGTTGCCGTTCAGATATGACACCATTCACCGAACTTCTTAGACACACCATGTATGTAGGAGCAGTGAAAGACATGACTGTAGCAACCGATACTTCAGACTTGTGCAGCTGTTGTAACTGGAATTATTTGTATTCAATCATCTTGAAATTCATATCGTTTTTTACGGAATTTTAAAGATATCTATGTAATTGATCTTTAAAATTTAATATAATGTTTCCAGACAACATCAAATTTTGTTTCTACAAATTGCATCTCACCCTCATACATCTCCATCCCTTCTACCTTTCCTTTTACTTTTTCAATACTGGAAAGTTTCCACATGGGTGGAAGACGTGAGCTCTTCTTGGTGCCCTGTAACCCATTTTAGTGAATGTGCTTTGGGACGTTCTTGAAGTAGGCCTATACACAAATTTACGAACGATTTTAAGGCACTTTTCGCTTGGAGTTGGAACTTTTCTAAACGTAAAAACATGCGCCCCAAGTGTAGCTATTCATACAATATGCCATAAAATCTTTTCACAAAAAAGTGAATTTGGGACGTTTTTGAACTTACAAGTTTAACTTCTTTCTGTTACATCATTATTATGTTTCTACATTTTCAAATTTTATACAACCGAAAGCAGTTTTTGGAAACGTAAAGACAGAGTTCTCTAAAATAGAAAATTATAAAATATTATCCGTTAACGATTATAAAATGCTTGATAATTAGTGCTTCTTGCAAAAGTCTAATTAAATGTTTGTTGTTCACCCTGATAAATGTTTAGAATTCATAGATATTCCATAGAATTTCTCTTTGAAAAATAGTAACCCTACAGTAAATTAAGGCACAAAAACAAAATATATTATTTTTCAAACTTTATTTTACAATATTAAATATGTAACTATGATGGTTTTCGGATATAATACTTAGATAAAGCACATTTCTTGTGTTATAAAATCTGTTAGAGTAGCAGCGTTGTAGATACTAGGTTTCTTTTTTCAAATTTCGGCTTCCCCTTCAAAATTCTTTAATGATCCTTCATATGGAACGTCGGAAATCTGTATTAGACAAGTGGTCAAGAGCCTTGAATCTCACATAGACATTTACTCTTAGCCCCAGTTTCTTTCGCAAGGATGCGTTTTTGACTACCTTCTAAATATTACTCTATATATTTCCCACATTCCTTCATCAATATTAATCAATTCACGCATTCATTCCCGGTAGAAACGTTGCAGGAGATCCAGGAAAGTCATTCAGAGCCTATGTCGCTCCCCAGGACACAATGCCGAATAATTTGTCGTTGACCACAAGATGATCATCGGAGTCTTTTCTCTCTGTTCTTCGGGTGTGCAGATTATGTTGAAAGCCATTCCACCGTAATTAGATTAAACTGGTCACATTTTTTTAAACGAAGACAACTTGAACTACGATGCAAGACACCAATCACATTTTGTTCCTCAGACATGGTGATTATGATGATTTACAGTAAAAGTTGAGACAGGCAAACACATAGTCCTATACTAACCCATTAACACAAGTTCATAATGGTTCGTCTGCACTTATGGTACTATGTAAATAGCACGACAGCTGAAAAAATATAAATGCATACAGTTCCTATGTAGACCGGTCCCGTCGGCTTAATGACGGTAGCGCACATGCGCCAAGTTGCCGTTCAGATATGACACCATTCACCGAACTTCTTAGACACACCATGTATGTAGGAGCAGTGAAAGACATGACTGTAGCAACCGATACTTCAGACTTGTGCAGCTGTTGTAACTGGAATTATTTGTATTCAATCATCTTGAAATTCATATCGTTTTTTACGGAATTTTAAAGATATCTATGTAATTGATCTTTAAAATTTAATATAATGTTTCCAGACAACATCAAATTTTGTTTCTACAAATTGCATCTCACCCTCATACATCTCCATCCCTTCTACCTTTCCTTTTACTTTTTCAATACTGGAAAGTTTCCACATGGGTGGAAGACGTGAGCTCTTCTTGGTGCCCTGTAACCCATTTTAGTGAATGTGCTTTGGGACGTTCTTGAAGTAGGCCTATACACAAATTTACGAACGATTTTAAGGCACTTTTCGCTTGGAGTTGGAACTTTTCTAAACGTAAAAACATGCGCCCCAAGTGTAGCTATTCATACAATATGCCATAAAATCTTTTCACAAAAAAGTGAATTTGGGACGTTTTTGAACTTACAAGTTTAACTTCTTTCTGTTACATCATTATTATGTTTCTACATTTTCAAATTTTATACAACCGAAAGCAGTTTTTGGAAACGTAAAGACAGAGTTCTCTAAAATAGAAAATTATAAAATATTATCCGTTAACGATTATAAAATGCTTGATAATTAGTGCTTCTTGCAAAAGTCTAATTAAATGTTTGTTGTTCACCCTGATAAATGTTTAGAATTCATAGATATTCCATAGAATTTCTCTTTGAAAAATAGTAACCCTACAGTAAATTAAGGCACAAAAACAAAATATATTATTTTTCAAACTTTATTTTACAATATTAAATATGTAACTATGATGGTTTTCGGATATAATACTTAGATAAAGCACATTTCTTGTGTTATAAAATCTGTTAGAGTAGCAGCGTTGTAGATACTAGGTTTCTTTTTTCAAATTTCGGCTTCCCCTTCAAAATTCTTTAATGATCCTTCATATGGAACGTCGGAAATCTGTATTAGACAAGTGGTCAAGAGCCTTGAATCTCACATAGACATTTACTCTTAGCCCCAGTTTCTTTCGCAAGGATGCGTTTTTGACTACCTTCTAAATATTACTCTATATATTTCCCACATTCCTTCATCAATATTAATCAATTCACGCATTCATTCCCGGTAGAAACGTTGCAGGAGATCCAGGAAAGTCATTCAGAGCCTATGTCGCTCCCCAGGACACAATGCCGAATAATTTGTCGTTGACCACAAGATGATCATCGGAGTCTTTTCTCTCTGTTCTTCGGGTGTGCAGATTATGTTGAAAGCCATTCCACCGTAATTAGATTAAACTGGTCACATTTTTTTAAACGAAGACAACTTGAACTACGATGCAAGACACCAATCACATTTTGTTCCTCAGACATGGTGATTATGATGATTTACAGTAAAAGTTGAGACAGGCAAACACATAGTCCTATACTAACCCATTAACACAAGTTCATAATGGTTCGTCTGCACTTATGGTACTATGTAAATAGCACGACAGCTGAAAAAATATAAATGCATACAGTTCCTATGTAGACCGGTCCCGTCGGCTTAATGACGGTAGCGCGGAGCGCCTGTCCCGAGGAAGCTAGTGGATTAGCGGTGGAGTGGGACAGGTATGCATATGCAAGCGTGCACGAACCTTGTCCTTGCGCCGGGGGAGTTTGCAGTGGGACCGGTATTCGTTGTGTACTCATTATTATAATGGTAATTACCTATTGAGAATATTACGGCAGTTTCAATAATTCTTTAGGAGGAATTCATTGTGATATTTTTCACAACCTTAATTTTTTGTCTTCACTCATACTTAATTTCACAATATTTTATTGTTTCAGAAAGTTGAAATCCTTACTATAGTTCGGATCAGCTTGCTTAATACCCTAAATATGAAATCTAACCTTTTTCCTATTACTATATATGCTAGTGGATTATAGTTATTTTATAGATGTTAAGTTGAATTTTCTTATATCATTTTTGTTTCGAATTTCGAGTACTGACAAATACAATACTGACAGTTATTTTCTAACTGTTATGTTGGCAGTATTAAGTTTGGTTTGCAGTAAAATAACTGATGAAATGGAAGTAACTAAGCTTTTAAAATTTGAACATAATTAATAATTAATTAGTAATACCGGTATCAATATAAATATCAATACATGGCGTGACGTGGAAGAGAAGGCATGATGGTCTTAACACCACCAGAATAAATAATTGTATTATTATTATCATCATTATTATTATTATTATTATTATTATTATTATTATTATTATTATTATTATTATTATTCAGTTGTGTTGCGTTGTGGTTCCAATTCAATGCTATATTCAGGTAAGTGTAATTAAATATAGACCTACTTGGTATGAAACGTGCACGTGGCTAATGAACAGAAATATATCTCTTAGTGTTCAGATAGTAGTGACTTAGGAGTATGCATTTTAAGTAGGATATAGAAATAAAAGTGGCACTCTGTTTGCGGAATTCGCATTAATCATTTCACGTGATCAAACAAAAAGTATTTTTAGGTTAGCTACATCTCGTGAATCGTAAACTGTTTAGTCAAAACAATGAAATTCATGTTGTCTGACAAAATATATTTTAATATTATATCAAGAGAGCAAATAGCATGGCGTGGCTACTAATTACCATCATAATGTGCAAGAGGTCCAGGAGGAAAATATTATACTCTTTGGTGATCTATAGTATTAGTTGGCAACACTAGACGGTCAAATTAGCTTTTTAGGAACTACTCTTACGTGATCCTCACTGTAGTCGATAAATTTTTATCATCAGTTCATGATTATGAGTGTAAGAAAGACAAACTGTTCGTTACCTTTTTGGATAAATGGATGTTACCAAGTTCACCGCCTATAATACTGTCAAGACGGAAAGAACATCTGAGTTGAGGAATATAGAACTAAATAATAATTAGTAAATAATAATTATTCTGATCACATTACTGTGCAGCCTAAGGCCTCATGACCTTATCTCTACCAGGGTAAATAAATCAATATTAAATACCAAAATGCTAAGTAAATGTAAATTCTGCAGTTTTAAAGCATCTGAACAATAATGATGGTTATTTGCAATATCTGATAACATTTGCATAGCCTATATGAATTGAAATATTCAGCGAAACTGCATGCAATGATGAGTCTAGGAAGAGAAAGCAAAACACATTGTATAGCCTATTATTATGATGTACTGAAGTACATATGATATTTCCGTGCAGAAATTCTGCGTCATCATATGATGGATGAGTGGAACAGAGAAAAATTCTCTCTGGCACCGGGATTCGAACAAGGATTTTCAGCTCTACATGCTGACGCCCTATTCACTAAGCCACATCGGATTCCCATCTCGATGTCGGATTGAATCCTCTCAGTTTGAGTTCCGCCTCTTGGGTCCCCTCTAGTCGTCTATCCTCATTCAGTGCGTCATATATGTATGACAGTGGCAAAATGTCCATACTTGTGCAGAGGTGCACTCGTTATGAGTGACTAAGTGGCTGGGATCCAACATCGGGATGGGAATCCCGTATGACTTAGTGGATAGAGCGTTAGCACGTAGAGCTGAAAACCCGGGTTCAAATCCCGGTGCCGGAGAGAATTTTTCTCTGTTCCACTCATCTTTCATCATACGTATGATGACGCAGAATTTCTGCACGGAAATATCATATGTACTTCGGTACATCATAATAATATATGATATGCGAAAAATAATCACTTAGTGATTTAAGACAGCGCTTATTCCGTCGGATCCCGGTCACTTAGTCACTCATAACGAGTGCACCTCTGCACATATTGTGTGGACATTGTGCCACTGTCATACATCTATGTCGCAGTGCATGAGCGTAGGCTACTAGAGGAAACCCAAGGAGGTGTAACTTATACTGAGAGGATTCAATCCGACATCGGGATGGGAATCCGGGATGGCTTAGTGGATAGAGCGTATGCACGTAGAGCTGAAAACTCGGGTTCAAATCCCGGTGCCGGAGAGAATTTTTCTCTGTTCCACTCATCCTTCATCAAAACATATTGCACTTCTAATCACCGGAAAATACCGAAATACCTTGCAAAAGACATTACCCAGTTCTAATGACTGAAAAATGATTTTCAAAATACTTCTCCGAGGTTAGTAGCAGGAAGCGAAGCATGTTGTAGTTCTAATGACTGGAAAATCCTTTGCAAAATACATCTTCTAAGGCTTGTAACACATCCCCATCACATTCTGAACACTCAGCTCAATTTCAAAACACACACTGTTTTCGACACAATCATGAACACACCCAACTACAACTACAACAGGAAACCAGAAGATAACGCGGAATGTCCACTAGACTTTGGATAATGAAGCACAGGACTTGGAAACTAGTCAAGCAGGTATATATCAAATATTAACACGGTAAAGAAGTTTGCTATTTATTCAGTTAATGGATTCGTCAATAAACAGAACTTTCGCTATTGGGCTCCGCATAATCCTCGTTAGCTACACCAGCGTCCTCTACACAGGAACAAAGCTGTCGTATGGTGCGCTGTGTCATCATCTGGTGTCATGAATCCTTACTTTTTTCAGAATGATGATGGAGGCGCAATCACTGTCAATTCTGTTCCGTACATTGCCATGATGGAATCCTTTATTGTACACGACTGCAGAATTTTACATAAATCACCTGGTTTCAGCAAGACGGTGCAACATCACACTCAGCACGAATATTGGTGGCAGCTGTATGACCGTTGTTTGCAAACCGTTTGATTTCCAAAAACGTGATATTTGATGACCACCAAAATCCCCAGATCTAACAGCGTGCGATTTCTTCTTGTGAGGTCAGATTAAGAGTAAGGTAGTTGACCTGCTATGACATAAGAACTGAAAGCGAAGATCAGAGAAGATATAGCCGAAATACCTGTTTAAATTAACGTCGAGTAATCCAAAATGTTGGTAAGACTGCAGGAATGTCTGCGCTGAGATGGTGGTCACATATTTTTAGTACGTTATTTTACGACGCTGTATCAACATCTCAGATTATTTAGCGTCTGAATGAGATGAAGGTGATAATGTTAGTAAAATGAGTCCGGGGCCCAGCACCAATAGTTACCCAACATTTGCTAATATTGGTTTGAGGGGAAAACACGAATAAACCTCAACCAGGTAACTTGCCCCAACCGGGATTCGAACCTGGGCCACTTGGTTTCGCGGCCAGACGTGCTAACCGTTACTCCATAGCTGTTGATTGGTCACCTATTGGATGTTATCTTCAAGACAAAATTATCGAGATGAACTACATCAATGGCATACACTGTACTATTAATAGACATGAATAATATGTATTTAAAGTATTTATTCTCTTCCTTAAGTCTCCATACAAAATATGTATAAGGACACAGTACATAAGTTATTCGTAGACATCAAAAGGGCATATGACTCGGTTAAGAGAGAAGATTTATATAACATTCTTATCGAATATATGTGAAAAGAACGATAAAGAATTCAAATTTATTTTGTTTAGAAATGTCGAGGGTAATATCTGCATTAACAAAATCAGCTGCATCCACGTGACCTATGCATGCTTGAACTAATTCAAAATTTTATTTCTTTGCGTCGAACCTCGAAACCATTGATAGATCCTTGTACAGAAACATGAATTTAACATTTCTTCCAAGTATTAGAAGAATCCGTGTCGAATTACAGATTTTATTGAAAAGTGCTCTAAATTATTTACTGTACGGAAAATAGGAAGATAGAGTCGAATTCTTTCCATTATATCGCTTTAAGGAATATTGCTCTAAACCTCAATTTTTAAATTGTAGTTTTAAATACCATTTTCACTTTTTGTTTTGTGATGTAATTTTTGGAGCCTTTTTGTTACAATAATACCCTGTTGTACTGTATAGGCCTAGATTATGTAGAATTACTTCGGATGTTAAACATTTGAAATACTGTTGCTACAGTCTTCAGCTAAAACAACAATGTACCTTCGGATGTAATAGGGTTCCCCATATGTTGTATATACAATAAATAATAATAATAATAATAATAATAATAATAATAATAATAATAATAGTAATAATAATAATAAGACACATATTGTTAAAAAAATCAAGCTAATCGACCAATCTCAGAGACAAGAATAGAAGAGTGTGAACAGCAAAGGCTGTAAGTGCACAACACAAAATTTCCAGGACAGACATTTCTCTCCATCCAAATAACTGGTGCCAACTGTGACTGAATAGAATTAATTAGATACTACTTCTACTTCGAATTTCAGTGCAGGTAATCGGACTTCGCACATATAACCTGTGTTGAGAACTTAAAAGTAACAAAAAATGGTTCTTACAACCATTGTTGTTTACACTCTAAAATAGATTTCAACTGGAATCCTACAGTGAGTTTACGGAAACCAAGATTTTTTTTTTATTCGTGTTGTATTTTCTGACGAGGAAACTTTTCATTTACTTCGAAAAGAGGCTCTCAAAACTATCGTACATCAATGGAACGTATTTGGGATAGACGTATGTATGATGTGGTCTTATGCAGAATAACATATCAATAATGAACCATTCTTTTCATTGTTCCTACTGTCACAGCACCTTCGTACTTAAACATGCTTGAAAAATACTAATTTCTACATATTTTACACAAACAGCCCAACATAATCTTGTATGTATAACAGATGAAGAACGATTTCCTGGAACATTATTGTGCGTACAATACTGGGCAACATTTCACTCTTCACTGAACCGCTGTATTGAACGTGACAGTTTAATTCATGGCCTCCTTGTTCTTTTGACATTACTTCTTAAATATTTTCTTTGGGGCTATGTGAATGCCTATTTCAACAAGGTGACTGTTTTGAGTAACTTACGTGACGGCATTATGGAATAAATAGCAACTATGACGCCAAATATGCTACATAGAATCTGAACTAAAATTGAGTATCGTTTGGATACTGTCCTTAATACAGAGAGTGATAATGTAGAAACCTAGTACTGATTGATTTAGTGAAATTGAATTATACTCCCTTAAAAGAGAGTGAAAAAATTCTCCCACACTTCACATTTTCTTTTGAGAGGCGTTGAAATAAGGGACGTTCCAGAGAGCCTATATGAAACTACAATTATTATTTAGGGTGTAACATTTTACAGTATCTTTAGTGTCATAAAATGTAAATGTAATGTAGTATCATATAATAAACGCTACCTGTCAAGTGTGCAAAATCTGGTAGTAATATTTAATGACGAGAATAATGGTTCAGAGTTCGAAAATGTGATAGGAAGATAGGTACCGTGACTTAGATTATTTTACTTGACAATCGTTAGGTAAAGTCGCAATTTGATTTCGAAATGAAGGCCTCTTCAACAGTAAATAAAAGAATGATAATGATCAATGAAGTAGTTCTCAGTAAGATGAACATAAGTTATATCAGTGAAGAATATACGTTGTTCTTAATCATCTTTTATCTTCGTTTCAATATGTATTAAAGAATATTGTGACCTAGATTTTATACTTGAAATATCTGAGATCATAAACTTACTTCTTATCTCGTTCCACTTTAAAGGTTAACCTCCTCAATTTGTAGATTAAGAGTAAATAGATAGCAAGTTATGAATATAGGCACTACTTAGTCATAAACATTTTCTGAATCTAAAGTAACCTAAGTTTCATTTAATTGCAAATAAGAATATCGAGTAATATGTCTGTTTTAAATGATAACTTTAGGCATGCATATTTTTATGCTTAGTATTATATTTTATTAATTATATACATGAGCTTATAAACATTAATATTGGTTCGTTTCCTGTTCACTACTTAATTAGGCTACAAGGATTGGTTTTCTTAAGTTTCATTAAGTTTTCATCGAGTCAAACTCTACCCTAAAAATTAAAACACAGGTATATACTGCAAAAACTAGATTAAACTTAGGAAACCAGCTGCCAGTGCAGTCTTGAAGATGGAAGAAAGTGCTTAATAATTGCATAAAATCTGCATTTCATTATCCGTTATATTATGCTTTTCGTGTACACATGCTTCACAGGGCTATTCGTGGTTCTTCTACGTTATCATATTGGATTTATAATAACCAGCTCGTTCAACAGTCTGTAGTAAAAATACTGATAAGCTACATTGTGACTTGCAAGTTACTGATCTCTCTATTAAGTAATATTCTATCCTTGGAAGCGCGGTTAGAAAAGTACGAGTATATGTATACCTACTTATGAAATATATTTATTTTAGGATATTAATTACCAATTTACACATTTTAAGTAATTTCCTTTCCTTCGGTAGTTACGAACGTATTGTCTTTCAGGTTGTGGTTAGATATGTAGACATATGTAGCTTGACTCGAACACAACTTCAGATGATATATGATTAAGATGTGACTAGGAAATAGTTTAAATGTTCACCTAAATTCGTGTGACAACTCACATAATTTAAATTACTACTCGTAATATGGTTGATAGTGATTTCGCTATTGATATAGATATGTAAATTATTAAATGTTGGAGAAATTTGTTTTCTACAGGATTTTAAATTGCATGAAATTCAATTAAGAAACTTGTGTGGAAGTAATAAAACCAAATAATTCCTGTAATCACAAACAAGTTTCAGTGATTTGTTAGTTTAACTTTGCCATATTTTTATCTAAATTCACTTCAGACATCTGAAAAAATGCCGAAATTAAAATTAATTAATTAATTTGAATAGAATTCTCATTTTTAAGTCAATGTATATGAGCGGTGTGTCAATAAATGATGCGAGTTTTTATTTGCAGTCAGGTTTTAATGGAATTATTTATATATCATAATTTTCATAAAAAGAAAATGTCGGTATAATATCAATGATTAGCCCATTGAGAGTCATGGTACCAGGGAACTTCTCAAAACATATCACAATTATTTTATTATTTAACAATCAAACGACATCTCATGTAAAATTTAAGGAGTAGTAAGATATTCGTATAAATATAATGAAATTCTCTGAATGCAAGCATGGGTCTACAAAGCCCGTATATCTGCCAGCGGATTGAGAGTAGGCCTACTTTCACGCCATTAGGATACGTCTGGGCAACTAGAAGAAATAATTAAAATTTTGTTTGTTTTGATGTACTTACGCATGCGGGCAATTCTTTTGTGCCAAGAAATTTAAGGCATCATTGCCGTGATCCATGACGTAGTAGTATGTCATTAAATATTCTATGCGTATTACAAGAATTAAATTCGTATTTCAATCATATTTAGGTATATTTGTAGTTTATTTTTTGTTTATTTTATAAAATATAAATAAACTGAAATCATACTACACTATCTACCAAAAAGTAATTGGGCACTGTTTTTGCCCCTTTAGAACCTCGTGGTACCACCTCTTGTTGCTATAACAGCAGCCACCCCGTCAGGCATGTTCTCCACTAGTTTGTGTAGGATATCCACTGGAATGCGTCGCCATTCCTCTTGCAATATGGCACTCAGTTGGACAATGGAAGTTGGCCGAATTTCCCAAAAGCTCAATCGCCGGTCCAATTCGTCTCAAAGGTGCTCAATGTGATTGAGAACAGGACTCTGTGCAGGCCAGTCCAACCGGTGAACATTATTGCCTGCATACCATTGCATAGTAGCCACCGGAACATGGCATCTAGAATGTAAAATCCTGGGTGCCCAATTACTTTTTGGTAGATAGTGTACTAATATAAACTTCATTTGATGTATTGCACACAAAACATAATTTGTTTTCTAAAATTAAAGTAAATTATATGACTTCAAACACAAATTGCATTATATAGATATATCTGTGTAATTAAAACGCTGCATGTGTGGTTCAAGCACTAGCGTCTGGTCTTCTATCCAAGTGGCCCGGGTTCACTTCCCGGGCCACGTGTGATGAACTTTGTGGTGAACAAAGCAGACTTTACAAAGAATTTTGTCCATCGCTGTAGAGTAACGGTTAGCACGACTGGTCGTAAAACGAAAGGGCCCGGGTTCAATTTCTATTTGGGACAAGTTACCTGATTGTGGTTTTTTCAGCTTCTTTTTCAACCCATTGAGAGGAAATGTTGGGTAACTTTCGGCGCTGGACCCTGGACTCATTTCGCTGACATTTTCATCATCATTTCACTCAGACGGTAGATAACCATAGCAGTTGCTAAAGCGTCGTAAAATAAAAGAATTAGAAAAGTGGGATTTTCTTCGAAGTTCTTCAGTTTCCCTGACAATCGTACTAACACAATCCACCTCTCACTCATTTCATCTCACATCTGCAATGATTAAAAATAGTCTAGGGTAAAGGCTTCTGGGTTGTATGTGTTTCCGATGCTCATATAGGAAGAGTTATGGCTTATCATAAATTATCGCGAGGATGGATGTCTATGAAGGCTGAGGCAAGATGGCTACCTGTCAAAATCGGATTCATGATTGTCGCGAAGATATGTGAAAAGTTCAAAAGCAGAAAATAGTTGTGCGGCCTTTTTTTATTTTAAACTACTTGTCAAGAATTGAGGATATAATTTTAAACATATGAGTATAATTCTGGAAGAATGAAGAACGTTATGCATCTGTGTAGTCATCTCACTTGTTGGGTTAACCTTACGTAAATGTTTAATGAAAAGTGTAAACAATTAGTCTCAGGATATCTTTTTTGTTGATATCAACTTCATTTATATATTTCCTGTTTGTTTTATGCAACACTTCTTGTGCCGGATCACTATATATACCTTAGATTTTAAGTGGCGACATTAATATTTTAGTACTTCTTCAAGATAGGTACTAGTAGCCTGTTCTTTATATATTCTCTCATCCGGTTTTTACACTTCCCATGTCTCGACGTTTATTTGACAGTCTCATTATTAGGCTTTTTTTCCTAGGATTGGTAATTCATCCAAAAGAGATTTAATTTATTCATAATTCTCAGATATTACCGTACATTATTTTAGTAAAATACTATGTTTAATTTAAGTTATTCACAACTAAATTGCGTCATAGATAAGGAATATGAACAAGATCTGACTAGTAGTTTCAAACAAATCCTTGTGCTTTCACAGATAAAGATAGGCTACTAGATTACCCAGGTCTACATTTTCGGTTACTACAATGCTGAAAACTTGTACTCTCCCAAGATGTTAAATATTTTTGCGCTATTTATTGGTAATGGAATAAAAATGTCGAAAGTGTATTGTCTATATAAAAACACAGTATGTAGTAGCACGACTAAGACACCATCATTACGCCTTTTTTACTGTTGATAATGTTACAATCGTGTCTGCCTTCAAGCGCCTTCAATGCGAAAGTTTTTCATTTCATGTTTAAAGGAATGAAAATACATTATCTTTCTTATCTTTTAGGATTAAAACATTTAATGTAATTTAATAAACAATTATCTAATCTATAGTTTGAAGGAATTGGAATTACTGTTCTGCATCATTATTGGTAATTTGCATCCATTTAAGTGTAAAGAAGTATACATTCATGATATCAAGTAGCACGGAATTCCTGTGGATGATCAGCGCACTAACGTTTTTCGTATTCATAAACCAGTGTTAGCGATATGTTATTATCAGACATCGGATTCTAGGGCAAATGCCTATTTTGTTTCTTTAGGAGAAAAGTAAAAATAATTATTAATATTTGTGTTTCATGGAAATTGAAAGGTATTCAAAGAGTTTTATAGTGCCCTAAAATGCCCTAAAACGGTTATTAGAGCCTAATTTGTTAATATTCGCCTAAAAATGCCTAACTCACTGTAAAGTTTCGCATTTTACTCTTACTTTTTATAATTTATACATGCATTCACTGCGAAATTTAAGGCATTTAAAAAGTGGAAAGTTTGCTTCACACCGGCCATGAAACCATTGATAAAGGAAACAAAATGTTTTGAATCTCACGACACTCGCAATAGATTTCACCGAATTTAACATGTTTGGAGGCATAAATGCCGACAAAGAACCAACCTTAGTTTTGAAGCAGGCAACAATCACAACATGTGCTGCTACCGATTCAGAGATATACTATACTATAAAAATGACTGTTTTCGGTCTGAAACCGATTAGCTGTACTGCCCTTCAGATTGTCATGAAATCACAATTTTTGGAGAAAGAGTGTTTTTGAAATATTTATGAAAAGTCGTAAAACTGCGAATTAGTAGGGTAAACCGTTACAAAATATTTAAAAGAATGGCCCTCCTAGTGTTAACACTACCAGGAAATGCAACAATAAGTGGAACTTTGTATTTTTGTCCAATTGAATCTCAATAACAACGGTTCATTTGAATGCTCTTTAACAGTTGCTCTTTCCCTCACCTTATTTGTGTTGAGAAGTTTTGAGCGGTAGGACGTTTTCCTGTGAAGTTTAACGCGATAATGCCGAAAAATATAAGCGCAAAATCTACATTGATCCGGCAATGGCTAACAGAATATTCAGAATTCACTTATGATGGAAAAATAATATTCTGCAAGATTTGTAGCAAACAGGTATGTAACAATAGTTGAAATATATAAATTCTATTAATTTTAATGAGTAGGCCTATAATATTTATACATTGACTGAGCTATCCTGAGGTATAATTCTTTTTAAGACCACTACACTTTAACCTTTTAAATTCCGATAGTTAAAGTATTTGCAGGTCATTAAAATTTTGATTGTTCGAACCCACTAACTTTGTGATAGAAATACGACAATACAACAATTAGGATTTTATTTTAATTCAGTTTACTTTACATTTTTAGATTTCGCAAGAAAAGAAGTGCCACCTAAAGCAGCATGTGCAAGGAGCGGCTCATAAGGCTAAAGCTCAGCAGAAAAATCAACTGCAACAAACTTTACTAACACAGCCTACTTCATCCAATCTCAGCAGCAATTTCTATGCTGATTTAACCAGAGCGTTTGTTGCTGCTAACATTCCCTGGAATGCAATTGAAAATCCGGTTTTAAGACAGTTTTTACAAAAATACTGCAAACAAAATATCCTATCTGAGTCGACCTTAAGAAAAAATTACTTAAAATATACAATGAAACTTTAGCTTCCATTCGGGAGGATATAGGTGATTCTTACATATGGGTCTCTGTGGATGAAACCTCAGATCCTATGAATAGGTATATAGCAAATATGGTAGTAGGAAAACTTAGTCCTGATGGACCTTCGATTCCACACCTCGTATGTGTTAAGGAACTTTCGAACGTGAATAGCCAAGCCATTGCTTATTTTGTAAATAAAGGCCTACAGTCTTTATACTCAGGTAATATAGACGATTCTAAAGTTCTGTTGTTTTGTACTGACGCTGCCTCATACATGGTTGCTGCAGCTCCACTTCTTAAAACATTTTATCCTAACCTCACCCATGTAACCTGTCTAGCACATGGCCTTCACAGGGTTTCTGAAACAATCCGAAATGAATTTCCTCTTGTCAATTCGTTTATTTCTAACACAAAAAAATGTTTTTGTAAAGCCCCATCCAGGATTTCAATATTCAGAGAGAACTTTCCAGATATCCCACTCCCACCTCAGCCGGTTGTTACACGATGGGGAACCTGGATTCAGTCAGTGGTGTATTATTCTAAGTATTTTAAAGAAGTGGTCACAGTTATTGATAAATTACCTGAAACTGATAGTGCAGCGTGTATGAAAGCAGTGAAAGATTGTCTGAATGACTCACGAGTGAAAAACGATATTGCCTACATAACATCAAACTTTTCTTTCATACCTGCAAGCATTGAACAATTAGAACGTGAAAAACAATCTCTTTGTAGCCAAATAGCAATAGTAAAGGAAGCTCAAGTGAACATATGTTCTGCTTTGGGCGAAACTGGGAAAAAAGTTAAAAATAAGTGGGACAACGTATTAAATAAGAATGTAGGATTTTCATTGTTGGAAAAAGTATCAAGAGTGATATCGGGGGAAAGTGTAAATGTTTCAGTAAGTATTGATGTTTCTATTGTACCTAATTTAAAATTTGCGCCTCTCACATCAGTTTCGGTTGAAAGAAGTTTTTCTGCTTTCAAAATGGTTCTCAGTGACAAAAGGCAAAGGTTAACTGTGGAGAATTTAGAAAAAATTCTGGTGGTGTACTGTGCAGATAATTATAATAAAGTCTGAGCATGGAACTGAATTTCAATAACTTAAAATGGGTAATCTTGATATCAATAATCATTATTTCATTAGTTTCAATATATTAAATTTGTGCAGCTCTGTTTATAAATATAATATAGTATTATTTTTTAATGTTTAAAGATACTTTTTTGTGCGTATTTTAGTGTATAACTAACAATTTCAGTGAAAGAAATAAGTATGATACCTTGATGTGCCTAAAATGCCTATTTTCATTAAAATAGAGCCTAATTTTACAAATTTTGAACTTATTTTAGGCGCCTAAAACTGCAATTTTTAGTGCCTAAAAATCCGATGTATAGTTATTATATGAATCCTGTACAAGTAACCAGTCGATAGTCGGAGCTACTTTAGCACGCTCGTAGCGCGGGCTATAGAAATGTCTATGAATAGCACTTCGATTTTAAGTCACGCACATTGTTGTTCTAATAAAGTTTCTTTTGAAAACAGTCTGGAACTTTTTTAACACAAGACGGTATTTATTTAAACACAATTAAAATAAACACACCCAAATTATGAAAATTCCCAAATTTGCCAGTTTAAATTACACAATATTCTTCTATTTAAAGTAGTATATCCAACTTTCCCTAGGGAGTCTACCTGTGTATCAGCACAACAACAATTGACGACGTTAATCTTGCTGATTCATACATTCTATGTATCCCTGGTACCTCATATAATTTTATTTTCTACTGTTAGGTTGAAACATGCCATTTGTAGTTACCGTTGTACTTCTATATTACGTTTATGCTGTGTTAATTTATATTTCGCTAAAGATTTTAGAAGTCGTATATGAGTCATTCCACATCAAATCGCACAAAATTATACACATTTTGACCTTCATATTTCTGATTGCGGTTATATTTTTTTACCAACTCTATGTGTCTATTAAACCAACAAGTGTATTTTATTCCCTCCTAACTCCAACGTTTTTAAAATATTACATTTTAAAATTCGTTAAAAATGTCTCACTATGCAACATTTATAGCGTCATATTTCTGAGGATATTGATGTTTTTTTTTTTTTTAAAGAAACGCATTTGAAAGATTAAAGTACTGTCTTTTGTTAAATATTTACTAACTAATTTTAATATAATTATTAGAAATATTTTTTTTTTATTATTCAATATTTCAAAGTTAGATATGAATGTGAAATAGCCGTATTAAAATATAAAAAAATGCCTACTAGGTATAGTGAAGCATTCTCAATAATTTCAGAAAAAAATCACGATGTGTAGCGATCGGTGCAGCAGCAGTGGACGGGAAGCGTTGAAGCGCGCTGGGAGGTTTATCGGCGCTGGAGGACCGAGCGAACGTTGCAGCATTACACTCAGTACGGCTCAAATCACTCGAGGAAACACTGCTAATTTACTTATTATGTTATCTTCAAATATTTGTACATTATGATTTTTAAACGTTTGTTTTCATTCACACTACACTTCAAAATTTCATTCGCCTATCTTCTTTCTCGAAAGAAAATTGTTTTACTAAATATTCAGTTTTTGACAACGAAATGAAAGAATGTAATTTTAATGCACCAGCTATTGGTTTCAGATTGTGATATCTGGCCTGCAAATTTTCAGTGTGGTTTTTGTGCTTATTCAATGGACAAAATATAAATGACACGTTAGAAATATTTTTTGTGACCAATCAAATAGTTTTTTTTTGGTGTTGTTATAGGATCTTGTATAGGCTGGCTCTCGTGACAAGTCTTTTAACAGTTCTTCCAATGTCATACATGGACCTTTACCATGCGACGTTGCAAAGAAGTGTCATTCAGCGCTAATTCCATAATCGTCTTCATGTAAGCAATTAATTTTAAAATTCTTTTTGTTTTTGTGTTGTGAACTTGATCAATCGGAAGAGTAGATGATTTTTTCATATCGTTGAATACTTGCTTTAAGAAATTGATTGATTCGGATTGAAAAAACTGAAAGGAATCGGTGTCATGTTTCATGTTTCTGAGATGACTACAATACTTTTGTGACGAATTTCTGTATCTTCTTTGAAATATGCTACGAAAGGATGTATTGTGGCTTGGCATTTGTTCCAACGCACACCTTGTACTGCATCTTATATTACAACTGAATAATTTTCAGAAAAGTCTGCAATAACCATGTAATTTTCAGGTTGTACATTTCTTTGCATTCCGCAAAAAATTAAATAAGGCTGACATTTGAAGGGATGACAATGCATCTTCTACATACATTAAGAACTTTACTTGCTAAGGAGCTTTTTACTTTTTGAAAATTTTCACGGTGGTATCGTTTTTGTTGCAGTTTTCTTTTCTTGATAGGGGATTCTATTGATATCAAACTCTTGTTTAATTCCTCAATATTACTGATTTCTAGCGCTATATCCATAGAACTGCTAGAAGAAGAACTGGGAAATCACTTTCTCTGTCCGCACTTTCATTTGATTCATGTTTATTAATATCACAAGAACTACCGGCTTCGCATAAAATTTCACCTGACATATCCGGAACGAATCACATATTCGTACATTCAAAGACTCCTAAATTGAGCTTTATCAATAAATCGCGACTTACGCGACTTAGTGTATTTTTCTTTTTAAAAGCGTGATTAGGAAGGTCATATGGAATTAAACACTTGTTATACACTACGCGATCTTTACCACCACTCATGTAGTATAGAAGTCACTTCACTCCATGAAATTCGAACCCTGACTGATTATTTTTCTCTTCTATATTTTGTCTCCTGCCATCTGTTTACTGCCATAAAGTTTACTGCCTTAAGCAACCTTGCTATCGTTAAACACTTGGCTATATTACAGTATAAACATACAGCATTCGTAAGGGCTTCCCCTCTTAGCTGAGCTGACAATAATAAAATAACTTTAGATATTTACTGTTCCTTAAGGTATTAATCATTTGATGAATGAATCCATTTGTTTGGAGTGTGGCGACATCAGTTATTATATGCAACGGGGGATTTCGTAAAACTTTCCGCGGGAATTTCTAGCCTACGGCTGCAAGCAGTTCAGTAGCTGGGAATCGCGAGAGCGTGCATGTCTCCGGAAAATAAATTGTTACAAATGTATGTGTGCAGATCCCACATTTCTAAATTCAGTAGTTTACAGATAATACATCAGGGAACAAGCCTATATTTTTTTTTTCAGATTTTTAACTTGGCTATTTAATAAAGTAATTTTGCTTTGAAAATTAAATGATTAAAAAATTAGGCCAAATTTTTTAATTTACTTGTGATAGGCCTGAAGTAAGAAAAAGTGTTGTATTTATCCTTTCAAATGCGACAAACCGGAAATCTGAAGTATATGTAGACACAGAGTTCCAAGTGAGTTTATGTTACAGTGCGCGCATAATTTGCGTAATTTCAAATAGTCATAACTACACAAATAATTAATAATTGTGAAAATAAAACAATACGGGTCTACTTATTTGATGTCTGGAAATCATGAAAAAATTTTGACCATTTACGAGAAGGTCGTGTTTTATTGCTGTGCGATTTGACGTGGAATGGCTCATATGATACTTGAAGGCGTTGATACTGGGTTAATTCCCAAGTCTGTGACACATAGATCAATATGGGAACTGCCATGGCCTTCTTAATCTTGGACTGCAATTTTCTCAGGAGGAAGAAAACACAAAATAATAAAACCAATGGAGTTTCCGTTAGTTCGGTACAAGATTCCTTCAAATTACATAGACATAGGCCTAATTTATGGCAAGAAATAATAAGGTAAATTTGGTAATATTGTAATACTAATAATATTATGATAGTGTTTTTTTTAGAATTATTTTCAAAATTTTACTGAGTGAGAGAAGAGCTGGTTTTGTGCAGAAACTTGTCCATGAATGTTACTTTAATACGTTCACGTAAAAAACCGAACTTCCTTTCGCTCAGTAAAATTGTAAAAGAATTCTAAAAAAAACTATCATGATATTATTTCTATCACAATATTACCAACCTTCACCCTACAATATTTAAAAATGTTGCCAACTGCAAGCCTACCAAATAATATCGATCTCGTTGATCTAGTTGTGACCTCCGTGAGTTCAAGCTCGGTCAAGGACGATGTTTTAAAAAAGAAACAAAAATTCTTAGCACAACTGTCTATTGGTGGGATGTAAAAGAAGGAAGTATTCATTTGCCATTTCTCCCCACTTTCAGTTTCTACGTTTACTACATTCTGCAATCAAAAGAATTAAATAATACATCAATATTGTGCTAATACTAATAATACTAATAATAATAATAATAATAATAATAATAATAATAATAATAATAATAATAATAATAATAATAATGAACTAATATAACACCAGGGAAACCGAAGCTACATTCAACAAATTGAGCAGCTAATAGGCTATAATTGTTACAAAAGAATTATTTCAGTTGAGATGTAAGGGTTGCTATTTATACAATTATTTTTCAAGTGTAGGAAGAAAATTGTATGATATAAGAAATTAGGAATTTTACTGGTCTCATAATATACCCTTCTTAGTCCTGAGAGTATAATATACTATACCATACTTCATACATAATTATGATATATGATGTATATGCAGAGACCCGAAGTACAGTATAATATACCTACATTTATGTCCTAATTGTAACCTGCAGAAAATTTTCAGCATTTTTCCCTCATGTCAGTGACTTTTATTTAAGTGTAGAATTATATTCAACTTTAAAAATAAAACAACTGTCTCATGGCTCATGAGCATATAGGATGGAAGTGATATAACCTTGCATATTGAAAGCAAAGGTAGGGTACATATAAACGGTTAGAAAAGTTATAATTCATTTTGTGATTAAATATGCGATTAATTAGAAAATTAAGTTAGAAGTTTCACTAGTCTGGCAACATCGCGTTAACACACTTCTCTTTCTTCTCGCAATACAGATTAAATAAGTTAACGAATTCAGGTCTGACTGCCTTAGTGAGCTACCTCCCATTTCCCTTTCTGGCTACAATGTTGTACGCTGGTTGCATTGGCCAAACGCCGAAAACCGTCTTTTTTTTTTTTTCTGAGAACACTATGGACTTTCTACCAATTCAGTATCAAAACTTTTTGTTACATACAGCATGATCTATTGATTCTGAAAGTCTGCAGGATTATTTCATTTCCACCCTCCACACCGATCTATATACTGAGTGCTTAAAAATTATGTGTTACTGTAAAATAAATAAACATTTAGGACAATTTCAAGATTTAAATATAGTATCGCATTTAATTAACGCCAGTTTGTTCTGTAATGAAGTCCTTGAGAGTAGCAATATTAGCGTAGACTTTAGGTTGGAACCTCTCGCCACATCCTAAACCCCAGGATATAATGCCGACCAGTTTTCCGTTGACGGTGAGGGGACCGCCAGAATCTGCTCCGCAGGCATCCTTCCCTCCTTCTTCCTCGCCGGCGCAGATCATATTGCCAGTTACGTTACCAAAAAAGTCATAATCTTGGACACATTCAGCATGATCCACAATGTGCACAGAGATGACTTGGAGCTCAAATGGAACTGAACCGCCGGGAAATGTGCTTCCCCAGCCACTGACCACTCCAGTTTCTCCAGTTGAAGGCTCGGAGGAAGTGAGACTGATGGGCTGGACTCCGACACCGAAGCTGAAGGGCGTGGAAACCTTTAAATAAAGGATGGGAATATTAAATATTCTGGATGTAGGCTGAGAATTATTGAAAAGTTTATTGTGCCTTTAAAACTGTTCAACAGATCATATTGATTGTATTGAAAACCTGACTTAAGACGTGAGATTGGTATGAAATTGCACAAACTTTTCTTTGCATATTTTATTAAAAAATGTAAACATTGTGTTATCACGCTATCACATCAATTGAACATTTATGGTTCAAACATACATAAAATTTGTCTTAATAGCTAAGAACATATCAGTTATTTAGTTTTATAAAATCTGTAGTGTAGGTATCTTCTGAATGTAACGTATCGTACTTGTCAACAATAAGTGGTTGTCATCCACTGTGATACTAGTACTCTTAATCAGGGTGCTAATTAACGGGAGGGGGATGGGGGATTTTCCCCTTTTGGAAAGTTATCTCCCTCTCATAAATTAATATTAACAACCCTGCCAGAGACAACTTCTAACCCCCTCACAAAATATAGCGATTTCTTTTAATATGAGTATAGGCTATGTACTTTATGAAGTATAAAGTATGCAACAAAAAATAATATTAATGTATTATCAACACCAGCAAGCTAACAACAATCAATAACTTAGGAATTACAAATCTGATCTTAAGCCTGCTCATGGATGTAATAATAATAATAATAATAATAATAATAATAATAATAATAATAATAATAATAATAATAATAATAGGTTATGTTATTATTATTATTATTATTATTATTATTATTATTATTATTATTATTATTATTATTATTATTATCAAGATTCAAGACAAGCAACTCAGTGCGACCAAGCGTTGAGCCGTATCGAATGGGGGTAATAATAATAATTTTATATATGGTACTCTCTGTCCAGAATTCTATCCCCTCCTCATCAGAAATCTTAATGAGCACCCTGCTCCTTATTACAGACAAAAATTTGCCGAAAAGTGTCGCCTTCTTTTTTTAATCAAATGCGATAAATCGCATCAATCTCATATAATTAAATGACCTAGCAATAATGATAAATATCTTACTGAAACTTATTTTGCTCTTTATATTTTTTATTCGGGCGGCCGGGTAGCTCAGTTGGTAGAGCAGCTGGCTACGGACTGGAAGGTCCGGGGTTCGATCCCAGGTGGTGACAGGATTTTTCTCGTTGCCAAACTTTCAGAACGGCCCCGAGGTTCACTCAGCCTCCTATAAAATTGAGTACCGCGTCTTTCCCGGGGGTTAAAGGCGGTCAGAGCGTGTGCCGACCACACCACCTCATTCTAGTGCCGAGGTCATGGAAAGCATGGGGCTCTACCTCCATGCCCCCCAAGTGCCTTCATGGCATGTGATGGGGATACCTTTACCTTTTACCTTTTACATGTTTTATTCTGATAACTTCAACTTACACTAAAAGTGGATGCCGAAAGACTAAGTGTACGAAACATGACATTTAAAGGTTAACATAGATAATTTGAAAATTACATAAAACAGTAAAGATGAAGGGTATATAAAAATAAATGCACGTTAAATACATTTTGAAAGTACATTATACAGTAAAGAGTAATAAGTAAGAACTAAAATTTATGAAATCATGTTAGGCAAGAATGAATTAAAACTAAATATAGTAGTAGCCCAGTCAAGTTTAGTAGGGCTTACCGAGAAGAGAAGATTGAAGATTAATTAGATATGTGTAAATGATTTTTCATTGTTGAAGACATCCGAAAAACTATGCAACTATCATGTACACGTCAAGAGCAAGGACTGCTTTGAACAAGGAGTGGCAAGAGATACGAGATCTGAGGGGAGTTTTATGCAACTGATACCATGGTTAATAGAAACTGGACAGGATCCAATCAGGAAGAAGCGCGATCACTTGACTATGGTTATCACCATAAATTCTAAAAAAAGAGATATTTCCATAATCCAAGTGAAAGTTGTGTGTGTGAACTATGTGGGGAAATGTGTGAAAGGTACCATTATGATAAATGCTTAAAACCAATGACGGCCGCTCTTTATGTGCTGCAGTACTGCAGCACACAGTTAATTTTCAGTCCCTAGCATAATCTTATTTAAAATTTCTTTCTTTCATTCGTGTTACGCGAAGAATTATTGGGAACTGCTATTGTCTATAGCTTGTGCGTCGTCTGCAAGTCCCAGTCGGTAATGTGTGCTGACTTCCTTATCGCAATGAACTTCTGTGAAATGCAGCGAAGCTTGCACATGCACAGAGAACTTACATTCGCTTGTTGTATGACATAATCTATGATTCCCATTATAAACAGTGTGAATTGCAAGGGAAAGCAGCGAGTTGAAATGACTCTTTCGCATTGGCGTTTTATAAAATCTATAACCAATCAGGAATGAGTGACTATTTGTATACATGGGTTGCAATCTACAAACAACGCGGACGTCACGACATCTCTAAGTCCTCCTTCAACCTTCCGAAAAAAAAAAAAAAAACAGATGACCTGAATGCACCAGAATGCTATTCGAATTCAAAATTTTTGTTGCTGGTTGCAGACATGGAGGGGTTAAACTTCAAAGTAACTGGCAGTAGTGTTTTCAACTGGGCAGAAATTCCGTCAGTTCCGTCAAAACTGACAGAATTTCAATGTAACGGACGGGAAAAGAATAGCTTTGACGGGTGACGGATTTTCAGGCGGAAATTACGATTTACATCGTCTTTTGACTTTTTTAGCTTCTGTCATTTTTAATTGTTTAATTTTTGAGGGAACGTAGACCAGACCAGCACATCAACTGCAGAATTAGAGGCAGATGATGTGGCTGAATTATTATTATTATTTTAATCAGGATTGATAAGGAAGTTGCGTTAATATTTGCTTTCATTTGTGTATAGATATATTGAAGGGGTGTTATTATTATTATTTTTTTTAATTTTAACGGATTCCGACGGATTTCCTTGTGTTAGACTGACTGGGATACAATTTATGTTTTGGGAATACTGATTGACAGATTCTGCAGCATGAACTTCACACTGTTTCACTAGTAAGTAGATCAACCAAATTTTAACGACTTTTTTAAAGTAAATTTTCCATATTGTAGCACACTCTCATTTTCAGCCACGAGCCGCCACTGCTTAAAACGCATAAAAACTTTAAGTGAATACAGCAAGGAAAAGAGTTAAACCCTTATACTATATTCAAGCATATTCATGCGCTTTATCTCCTATATATAAACTATTTCTAAGGATAGTCAATAAACTTTTAAGGGCAGATAAATATAGCTATTGAATTAATAAATGCATTTGTCAGCCCGAGATTCTGCAGAATGTTACAATGGTTCTGGGTATTGCTCCAATCATTAGACCAGAGCAGGGGTTAAGCCTATCTCTGAGCACGCTCACGCTCACAGAGAAACCAGAGCTGCGGCCAGGTGAATAGAAATGATAAACAACGTAGAGGTTCAGTGACGTGCCATTCACAATGAGTGCAAATGAACATAAATACCACATTTAATTTTCTGTTTATAAGAAATATAAATGTAGCTTACGCATTGCACGCCACTGATTGATTCCTATGTCCACGATGAAGACAATTGCGGGAGTAGAAGGAGACCATTATGTAAAGATCGCTCAAGCTACCGCATAAATCCCCCAGGTCTGCATTAGACCAAATTACTTCTATGAATAATAGATTATATTTGTCTAAGAAGTATGGACTTGTGGGTTTGCAGATTACGAATGTGTTATTATGGACGGCAATGGCTGGTTTTCGGATCCCTCGGTTATTATTGTGGGGTCAGTTATGTAACCTGCAGATGTATTTGGTGGACTTGCTGAATCATTTCAGTAAAGAATTATTCACGCGTGACATACTACTTCTTCGCATGCTTATATTGACTTTCCTTCATACTTACCTTAACAACAGCTATATCACAATCCATTGTATGGGAATTGTAATTTGGGTGTTGAATAAGCACTGATGCTGCATGTACGCTTCCTCCGCTGCCTCTGATACTACTTCCCGCACGGAATGAAATTGAGTCAACAGAAACACTGAAACACAAGAGAAACCAGTGGCGAAGAGTTCTATAATAATTAACTCTTGATGTCCCAATGTCACCTACAGGTGACGCTCCCTAACAAGCTGTCCAAAATTAGCAGTAAATATATTTAAACAAATCGCCGTCGACAATGCCTTATTAGACATCTGGTAACTGAATTTCAACCATTTTTGGCAACTAGTTCGTAAATCTGCAGCAGTAGAGAAGAAAACATGAGCGTGAATGCAGAAGAATCTCAATTTTGTGCGCACTTCACATAATGGCTTGTGAAAATAGTACTAATAGTTAAGTAGTTTTATTTTTGTTTCCATATATACATTACTAAATTATTGATATTGTATATGCAATTTTCAAAAACAAGAAAAAACGGTGCATATGGTGTATATAGGGACTACAAAGTGACATGTCACTCCAGGTGACATTGGTCAGATACATTAAACGTCCGATCTCATTATGTTAGTATAGTTATGTTACTTATTTTTCTTCTATAGTCTGACTGTGTATGAAATACTGGAGGTGATGGACGAAGATACAGTTGGAGCTTCGTC
Source organism: Periplaneta americana (assembly GCF_040183065.1). Classification (NCBI taxonomy): domain Eukaryota; kingdom Metazoa; phylum Arthropoda; class Insecta; order Blattodea; family Blattidae; genus Periplaneta; species Periplaneta americana. The sequence continues at coordinate 109,599,917 of NC_091120.1, read as the reverse complement.
TGTTATTGATATTACCATATTTTCACCGGCTGATGGACCAGTTATCGATTAGGAAAGTGGTGACGAAACAACCAGTGACATCAACCATCTTCCTGGAAGAATACTCAGACCTACATTTGAAGTCAACGTTACTTCTGCCAATGACGTACTAATAGATAATGATGAAGGAAGTAACCCGAAACTACCAACAATTGACTAGATAACAATGTCCAATTCTTATATTGAGGAAATAAACACTGAAGTTTCAACAGACAAGAGCAAACTACCGAATTCAGATATGAATATACATGGAAGAAATAATTATTATCTACGAAAGAACACAGAACATTTCTCGCGATGAAAGGCAATCTATTTCTAGTATTAGACTTCAGCAGAGAAAAAAAATTAATCTACTTCTAATATTTCTTTTCGTAATAAAGAGTGGTCTGACAAAGAAGAAATCTTTACTTGTAAATCTGGAAGAGGCGACTTAGATGAAACATTTACAGATTATAATGAATCAAAACTTACTCCTGTCTAATGTTTCGAGCTCCTGTTCAGTGAAGAAATACTCGCTGTCATGTGTAAAATGTCAAAATTGTTGCCCTCCAAAGGAATCATTCTACTGAATTGGACAAAAATGATATAAAAAGTTTACATTGCCATTCTCTTACTGACGGGCTACATGTCTCCCCAAAGCATAACAATGTTTTGCGAAACAAAATCAGATGTACACAATGAACTTGTATCCAATACCATGAGGAGAAGTAGGTTTACAGAAATCCACCAATATTTACATCCTTCGGACAATTTCAATCTTCCTCCTAATGATGAATTTGGGAAAGTCCGAAGATACTTCGAGATTCTAAATGGCAATTTTGGCCAACAGTTTGAAAAGATATGGTGGAGTCACAAATCTATTCATGAACAATGGTTCCCCGTTATTGAAGACAGTGACAATCAGCATATTCATATTCATGCGTTTTGGATATAAACTATGGTCAGCAGCTTGGCTACCTCGCTAAGCACATGAAAAAGCGCAATCGTGGTGCAGTATCTTTCGCTGTGACACAGGATGATGCTGTTGTTCGATGACATGATGATAATATTGTCACTCTTGCTTCAAACTGACACAATGTAACTCCAATTTCGAAAGCAGATCGAGTCAGTGCTATTACAGGGAAACGAAGCAAAATTCAAGTGGATTGCCCTTCGGTTATTGGATAGTACATCAAATACATGGAAGGAGTAGATAGATTTGACGAAAATGTTCATTCTTTGAAAGTGAGCTTTCATTTAACGAAATAGTGGTACACAATTTTGCATTTGATCTCGATGCAGACTGTCATAATGCGTGGTTAGTATCAAGAAGAGATGCAATACAAAAAGACTTGACATATTGAGAATTCCGGCGAAATATCGTGCAAGTATGTTGTGGTCTTTATGGGAAAGCTCCATACAGACATCCAGCCATCGATTCAGTCCCATCCAGTAGTATTATCACATATATGCTAACTTAAATATTCTCCACTGAATAAAATATTAAATGTGACAATTAGATTTATTGTCCAATGTCACCTACAGGTGACACCCCTACAGTTCGTTTGTAAATATGATTTTCCATGAATTCTCAATAAACAATACTTCTATAGGCTATAATAAACATTATTTAATCATTTATAAACAATTTGTACATCTGTAATGAGTTTGGGCTAAGACGGGTTAAAGAGGGTTGACAGTAGCACTTTACGCAAATCTATCTTTCAGGTATAGCTCCCTGTGAGGCTGATTTGAATAATTTCAAGGGAAAAATTAATTCGGGGCCGGGTGTCGAACCTTTGGCTAATCGCGCCAAGGCTGTACCATCTGAGCTACCCAGGAACTCTACCAGAACCCGATTCAATTTCTCCCTTTATATCCACGGACCTCAAAGTGACCTGACAACCGTCAAGCAACTAACATTGAGTGCACACAAACATTGTGTGACTTGAATTGTGGTTTCTGTTAACAAACAGTGACATGTATAATATAATACATAATACACGTCACTATTCGTTAACAGGTAGTAGATAGTAGATCAACACTGAACCGTATTCAGTATTATTTCAAAACAATGGGCGAATAATATTGTGACAGCGACGTGAGATTCGAACTCACGACCAGCGTCCCGCAAGAGAGAAGATCGCGCGGAGCACTTTGGGATGGCGCGCGGCGGAGAGGGGAAAGGGCCAACGCGGCGAGAGAGTGGAGAGAGAGTGCGCGCGCATCTGGTGCTGGTAGAGAGGAGAGGGCTCTGGATTTTTCTGGAGTGCCATCTCTAGAGACGCGTGGAACTTACGAGGCTACGTCGCTGTGGTTATAAATTAAGGACGCGAAGGAACGACAGCAGTTTTCAGTTGATTAGTCAGCCAGTCAGTGAGAAAGCCAGAGCATGCAAGCCACTCTTGTGTACCGGAATTCGACTCGAGTGTGCGTCCGCAACTGTATCAGCATCCGAAGGCCTGAGTTCGAGTGCAGTGGACCGCAGTTGGAGGGACCTGAGTTCGAGTACAGTGGACTGTCTCTGAAGGTCTGTGGTTCGAGATACTGTGAACTCGAGGGACTGCGCTAGAAGAACTGTGAACTGAGAACTGATAGTTCTGATTTGTAAATAGTGCTTTGTAAATATTAGTTGAGATTAACAGTTCATTGTTGTTCGTACTGGTCCAAGTAAATTGTCATTGTCGTCGGTGGAGTGCTATAACGAATACTGTGTTGAGTGAAAATCCAATTGTTGACGAGAGCGTTTAAGGCGAATTGTAGAAAGGAATCATTGTTGTGACGAATAAATTACATTGTTGTTACTAATAAAATTCACACTGGTGTCAGAATCGGGACATTATCGACAATGGAGAACCTACAGCAAATCCTGCAAGCCATCGCGGAAATGAAAGCTGAAATGAAAAACGACATAAGTGCAGTAAAAGCAGAAATGAAGAACGATATCAGTGAAGTAAAAGATAACACGAACAGGCACATTAGTGAGGTTAAGAACGATATAAGTGATGTGAAAACGGAGATGAAAAGTGACATAAGTGAAGTGAAAGGCGACATAAGCGGAGTGAAAGGCGACATAAGCGGAGTGAAAGGCAATATAAGCGGAGTGAAAGATGACGTCACTACGCAAATTGAAAGCGTTTCGGCCCACGTAGATGGAATTGTCGCCATCGTGAAAGACGAACTCAAAGCCGATCTTGACAACCTAAACAAGAATTTTACAACAATAAACGAGACAGTAGCCGAATTGAGACAGGAGGTAGACCATTTCGACGGCAAAATCCGCGATCCCGAGCGTCGTCAAGAGCAGACGAGCGAGTTGCTGGACAAGACGAGTCAGGTGATGGACAAACACGCCGAGGAAAACAAGCACATACTCACGTTGATGGACCGACATGCTGAAGAAAACAAGCACATCCTCGCGTTGGTGGATCGCCAGGCTAGAGAGCATAAACAGATAGTTGTCGAGGAAGTTCGACGTGCCGTGCAAGAAGCGGCCACAGAGTTGAGGACTCCATATTGTGGCCATGTGGAACCATCGCCTTCAGCCAGAGATTACAACGTCAAGACGCCGAAGTTCGACGGTACGACGTCTTGGGCGATATTCCGTCGCCAGTTCGAGGCCATCGCAGAGCACAATGGGTGGACGCCAGCAGAGAAAACCACTCAGCTGCTGGCCGCGCTTCAGGGACAGGCGTCGAAGATTCTTCACAGCGTTCCGGAAGATGGGTCAGCCGCTGAGATAATGGCGGCCCTGGAGGGACGTTATGGTGACCATCAACTTGCGGCAGCGTTCAGGACCCAACTAAAAACGAGGGTCCAACAGTCAGGCGAGTCCCTGCAAGAATTTGCGATGGCGGTGGAACAACTGGCCCATAAGGCCCTCAGGGGCCTACCTAATGACTTCATCGCTGGAGAGGCGGCCTACACCTTCGGCAGCGGAGTTCGAGACCCCGAAATAAGACAACAGCTACTCTTGACAGAGCATCGCACCATCAACGCAGCTCTGGCAGCGGCCCTCAGGATGGAGGAAGCAAAGTTGACGGCGAACGTCTCGACGTCGCACCGGATTAGGAGCGTCGCGGCTGCCGACGTCGAGGAGCGTCAACCGAAGTCACCCGAGCGCCGAAGACGAGGAGTGCCTACCTGCTGGTCCTGCGGCGAACCTGGACACCTGAGGAGGGACTGTAACCGATCTGGTCACAAACAGGAAAACTAAAAGGGGCCGATGCGTTGAGGGGCACGTCGGCGCCGTCATCACCATCCCCTCGGCTGATCTTGGTTAACAAAAGATGCGACGATGGGCTGATTGCTCACGGATGGATAAGAGGCCGCCCATGCAGAGTACTGGTAGACACCGGGGCGTCGCTCACCATCGCCAGACCGGAAGTCGTGCGTGGCCTACCTGGGATGACGCCGCTGCGCCGGTATGAGTTACGTACTGCCTCAGGCAAGAACCTGCCCATCCGGAAAGAGGTTTTCCTGGATTTGACCTTGGGAAAGAGGAGACTGGAGATGTGGGTGTTCGTCGCCAACATCACTGAAGACGTCAACCTGGGACTCGACGCCATGCGGATCTTCGATGCAACGGTGGACGTCAGGCGCTGTATCCTGCGTTTTGGTCAGGATGAAGTGTTCCTGAGGGACGTCGAAGACCAACCCAAGGCCAGCAGACTCACCTTGGAGAATCAAGTGACAATCCCAGCAGGCTGCGAGATGGTGGTGACGGCAAGACTGGACGGACAACCTAAGAGAAACCTGCTCGTCGATTCGGAAACAACTCCGATAGATGGGGTTTATGTGGCTAGAAACCTACTCCCGAATCAGAAGGTGGTACCGGTGAGGGTCCTGAATGTCACCAATCGGGACAAGGAGGTGCCTAGTGGAACTGTACTAGGTAGCGTCGAGCCGGTGGTGTCTGTGACGTCTCTGGCAGATGAGGAGTGTCACCGACCACATCCAGATCTACACCCATCACTGAAAGAGCTGGCTCGAGAATTGGCGGAGAATTTAAACAAAGGAGAAAGAAGACAAGTCCACGATCTACTGACAGAATTTCAAGACGTGTTCAGTCTGTCTGAAAACGACTACGGGAGAACGGAGAAAGTTCAGCACCGCATCGACACCGGAAATGCTCGCCCAATCAGACAACCTCCTCGACGCGTCCCTCTAGCTAAACAGAAGGAGATTGACAGCCAACTGGAGGGCATGAAAGCAAGAGGAGTCATCGAGGAATCCGACAGCCCTTGGTCATCACCTGTGGTGCTGGTGAAGAAGAAGAAGAATGGGGACCTGCGTTTCTGCGTGGACTACAGAAAACTGAATGACGTCACCAAGAAGGACTGCTTTCCCCTTCCACGAATTGACGACACCTTGGAAACCCTGGCCGGAGCAGAGTGGTTCTCGACGTTGGAACTCAAGTCAGGATACTGGCAGGTGGCGCTACATCCTGAGGACAAGGAGAAAACGGCATTCTCTACAGGCCAGGGACTATGGCAGTTCACCGTTATGCCGTTCGGCCTCTGCAATGCCCCGGCTACATTCCAGAGACTAATGGAATCCGTAATGAGAGGCCTGACATACGACACTTGTTTTCTGTACTTTGATGACGTCATCGTGTTGGGCAAGATTTTCGGCGAACAGCTGTTGAACCTGAGGAAAGTGTTCGAGAGACTGCGACAAGCCAGACTGAAGTTGAACCCGAAAAAATGTCATCTATTCCAGAAGAAGGTCAACTACTTGGGACACGTAGTAGGGACCAACGGAGTGGCCACGGACCCGGAGAAGCTACAAGCCGTCAGAGGATGGCCGAGACCGAGGGACAAGCAGGAGCTGCGCCGCTTTCTCGGCCTCTGCACTTATTACAGAAGGTTCGTAGCTGGGTACGCCAACATCGCTAAGCCTCTAACCCAGCTGACCGAGGAGAAACGACAATTCCAGTGGACAGACGAGGCGGAGTCATCCTTCCAGTCGCTGAAAGAGGCGCTCTGCACTGCTCCTGTACTGGGATATCCCATCCCTGGAAGGAAGTTCACGCTCGACACGGACGCTAGCAACGTAGGCATCGGCGGAGTACTCTCTCAGGAACAGGGCGGGCAAGAGAGGGTGATTGCCTACTTCAGCCGAACACTATCCAAGGCTGAGAGAAACTACTGTGTGACGCGTAGGGAACGTCTTGCCATTGTGGAAGCCCTGAAGCATTTCCACAAGTATTTGTATGGCCAGGAATTCCATCTGAGGACAGGCCATTCTGCACTCACCTGGCCATTGGGCTTCAAGAATCTGGAGCGGCAGACCGCCCGTTGGGTTCAACGTCTGCAGGAGTACAACTTCACCTCTGAACAATGACAAGGGAAGAAACATTCCAACGCTGATGCCCTATCACGACGTCCGTGCCCGGATGGCTGCAAACACTGCCTGAAAGTAGAAGAGCGGGATGGCGCCCACACAGTCCTTGCAATTGCCGCCCAGCCGAGCCCAGGATGGGATAATGCCGCCATAAGGAGGGAGCAGCTGGAGGACCCAAACATTGGACAGCTACTGCGTGATGTGGAGTCCGGCCAGAGACCAGTGTGGGCCGATATCGCAAACCGTAGCACCACTTACAAGAGCTACTGGGCCCAGTGGGAATCCTTCACTGTCAAGGACGGTATCCTGAAGAGGATTTGGGAGTCGGCCGATGGAAGGACCCGCATAGAACAACTTGTCCTGCCTAGGAGCAAGGTGAAGGAAGTGCTGGAGGAGACTCATGCTGGAGTGACTGGAGGACACCTGGGAGTCAACAAGACGCTGGACAAGTTAAGACAGAGGTTCTACTGGTTGCATCAGAGAACCGACACGGAACAATGGTGCCGAAGATGCGACACTTGTGCGGCCAGTCGCGGACGAAGGACACGCAGGAGGGGAGCCATGCAGCAGTACAACGTGGGTGCTCCTTTTGAGAGGATCGCCATCGACGTTGCTGGACCGTTCCCGGTCACGGATCGCGGGAACCGCTACCTGCTAGTCGCCATGGATTACTTCACAAAATGGCCAGAGGTGTACGCGATTCCCAACCAAGAGGCTTCGACGGTGGCCGACACGCTGCTTGACAAATTCATCTGCCGATTCGGGGTGCCCCGAGAATTGCATAGCGATCAGGGGCGCAACTTCGAATCCAACCTGATGGGAGAATTGCTCGAGCGTCTGGGGGTGCATAAAACCAGGACCACTCCCCTCCACCCACAGTCCGACGGCATGGTGGAACGATACATCAAAACCGTGGAGGAGCACCTGCGGAAGGTGGTGTCCAACCATCAGCGAGACTGGGATGCCAGAGTCCCACTGTTCCTCTTGGCCTACAGAGCTTCGGTCCACGATACAACAGGGATGACACCGGCAAACATGGTCTTCGGGAGAGAGCTGCGCCTGCCCTGTGATCTGCTGTTTGGCACGCCAACCAGCGCCGACCAGCCAGCGCCTGACTATGTGGCAGAAATCACCGAGAAGTTGAATGGAGTTCACCAACTGGCCAGAGAGCACCTCAAGATGGCCAGCGACAGGATGAAGGTGCGCTACGACAGATTAGCCAACTCTGCAGGATTCCAGGAGGGCGACCTGGTGTGGCTGTATCGACCTACCAGGACCAAAGGGAAATCACCAAAGCTGCAGCGTGCCTGGGATAGACCATACCGCGTGGTGACCCGGATCAACGACGTGGTGTACCGCATCCAGCGACAACCTCGAGGGAAGATGATGGTGGTGCATCTGGACCGATTAGGAGCCTACTAAGGGACTGCCCGGGACGAGCAGCCCTAAGGAGGGAGCAATGTGACAGCGACGTGAGATTCGAACTCACGACCAGCGTCCCGCAAGAGAGAAGATTGCGCGGAGCACTTTGGGATGGCGCGCGGCGGAGAGGGGAAAGGGCCAACGCGGCGAGAGAGTGGAGAGAGAGTGCGCGCGCATCTGGTGCTGGTAGAGAGGAGAGGGCTCTGGATTTTTCTGGAGTGCCATCTCTAGAGACGCGTGGAACTTTCGAGGCTACGTCGCTGTGGTTATAAATTAAGGACGCGAAGGAACGACAGCAGTTTTCAGTTGATTAGTCAGCCAGTCAGTGAGAAAGCCAGAGCAAGCAAGCCACTCTTGCGTACCGGAATTCGACTCGAGTGTGCGTCCGCAACTGTATCAGCATCCAAAGGCCTGAGTTCGAGTGCAGTGGACCGCAGTTGGAGGGACCTGAGTTCGAGTGCAGTGGACCGCAGTTGGAGGGACCTGAGTTCGAGTACAGTGGACTGTCTCTGAAGGTCTGTGGTTCGAGATACTGTGAACTGCGCTAGAAGAACTGTGAACTGAGAACTGATAGTTCTGATTTGTAAATAGTGCTTTGTAAATATTAGTTGAGATTAACAGTTCATTGTTGTTCGTACTAGTCCAAGTAAATTGTCATTGTCGTCGGTGGAGTGCTATAACGAATACTGTGTTGAGTGAAAATCCAATTGTTGACGAGAGCGTTTAAGGCGAATTGTAGAAAGGAATTATTGTTGGAAGAATAAAATCCTATTGTTGAGTTGAAAAAAATTCACAATATATAAAATGTAGGCTATGGGACAAGCATTGGAGTGTTCAAAATGAGAATAACTAAATAAGAGAAAATATATAACTTCGTGAGAAAGAAGAATAAAAATGGGCTATAGAACAATAATTATAGAAATGCTGTTAATAATCGGAAAATTGAAATGAATCATGGTCCAGTGAGCGAGACTAGCGAAATGTTGAGGGAAGTGTTTAGGGAAGAAATGAAAGTAGTATTCACAGAAATGAACAAAGAATAAATAAAAATACTGAGAATAGCAAAATTTCAATGACGTAAATGTTGAGAAAATAAGAAATAAGGGCTGTGGGTAGAATTATAAATATGATTACAGTTATTCCTGAAGAACAAATTAAAATAAGGGACATTAACAGATTTGATCTGTGGAGAGAAATAACATTTAGAACACATTAGTTATGCTGACAATAATAGTTTAGAAATTAAACGTTCCTGGAGTTAATTCCTCATCAGTTCGGGAGATAATTAAAATATGTACTAATTTATGTATGTATTAAATATGCTGATAGAATTCCTAAACTTAAGTTTCTTGAGTTTTTAAATAGAATTTTAAACGGAGAAACACCATCAAAGTCATTGCAATATTCATCTTCAAAAAAAGGAAACCTCACATATTATGAAAATTTCAGAGGAATAAGTCTCCTAAACAGTGGTTACAAAATTTTCCCCAGAATTATAGCTGCTAAATTAGAAACTCACTACATAAATATCACAGGTGAGGAACAAAATGGCTTCCGGAAAGGAAGATGATGTGCAAATGGCTACTTTATCGTAAAACTCCTTATTGCAAAGAACAGAGAATTTAACAAAGAAATTTATATGGGATTTATTGATTATAAAAAGGCATTCGATCTGATCAACAGAAACAAGCTCTTTGAAATTTTTGCTGATGATGAAGCTCCAATTCAAATAATATTGGCAATTTACAATTTATACAAGGAAAATTTAATTTTTAAATTAGTATTGGTTCAGATTGCTCAAAACGCAAAACAATAAATTGTGTAGTACGCTAGGGTTGCCCTTTATTGCCACTGTTACTCAATATTTACATTAATACTCTTATCAGACACTGGAGACTGATAATACATGGAAACATCCAGCTTTCAACCAATAGCACTCTTGACACTTTACTGTATGCAGACGACCAAGTTCTCCTTGCTAACACTGAAGATGAATTGCAATATTCTGTATACCAGCTTAATGTAATGGCACACAATTTTAACATGGGAATTTCTACAGTGAAAACAAATATAATTGCTTATCAAGATAAAATGCCGTTCAGAAGTAAAATTTGTATTGGGAACTCGATTTTCGAACAAGAATGCTCTTTAAAAAATAGGTTACGATTTAACATGAAGCAGAACAAGACATATCACAGAAAATTCAAAGTTCTTACAATGCCCTTAGAGTCATTAATCAAGTTGTAACAACAAATAAAGTACACAAACATACCAGACTGAAAGCATATAAAGTGTTGGCCTCACTGCCGTACATAATTGTGGGTACGGCAGTGAGACTTAGAATAGTGCTGCGCATGATTAGGTTGTATTCGGAGCAGTTGTTTGCGCATTTTCAATCGGAGGCCTCCGGATTACGTGTGATTGATGCCGCACAGGTTTATATAACCTGTGCTGCGGCGCAGACATGCACTTTTCGCTGAGCATTCCTTTATTCGGATCATGTAGTGGTTCGAACCTGAGTATTTTTTTTCAATACGTGTGTAATTTTTTGTCTATTCTCTCATTCTTTTACTCTCTTTCTCTTCTTTTTTGCCTGGAGTACTACTTTAGCCGACAGATTTTTTTCTACATTTCAAATTCATAGCATTTATGAAAGAGCGTGTTAGTTTTGTTATTGATCAAATTAATGTCATTAAATTCAATCATTGCGAAATGTACAGCAAAAGTAAAGTTCTTCAGTATCGAACCTAATGTAAACAATTTATTATAGTTCTTCTAGAAACATTAGTTTATTCACAAATATTTACTGCCAACATCAGTCTAATCGATTGAGTTTAACGTAAAATATATTAAATGGCATTTAAGAATACAACCGAAGATATGTTGGTATCAATGTGTTAAAGATCACTGTTTAAAAATAATTTATTCAGGCTCTTCTTCACCTTTAACTTTGGAAAACACTTTTACATAATATTCATGAATATGTTCTATTAGAACATAATATAATATTAATAAATATACCGTAATATAATAATAATAATAATAATAATAATAATAATAATAATAAAACACAAAATTCAAAGTACCGATACTGCAAATATTGTAAACAATTTTAATAATAACTCCCTTGACAAAAATCTTTCCAAATTAAAGACAGTCAAAGAATATCCTAGTGTCGTATATCGGCTTCAGTGTCATTTTATCTCACTGGCATCTACCGACAGACTCGCCGTTCAGTTGGCCTGCCGGTCGTCCTTGAGAATTCCCTCTTTGGATTGTCGCTTGCCTCCGGAGCTCCGCATCCCTCCGAATGCTTTCTCTACCACCTACGGTAGTAACGGATATCACTGGAGAACAGCTTTATTCATAGTATTCGATTCCTCCGTCAGTAGTATTCATTCGCTTAGCAGCAATATCTTGGACGATCCGAAATGAAGATACACAACGCCTAATAACAGCTGAAATGACATTTTTAAGAACTACTGGCTACAGTCTCTCAGGTCATAAAATAAATACCTTATAACAAAGAAATTAAACTTGACCCCCATTCACGAACACTTCAACAATTTCGGACAGTTATTCGCTCCAGTATGTCAACAGGATGGACTGTTTCAGATTGCCTAGATAGATCCTCAGGTACATATCTCGAGGGAAAAGATTTTTGCGTCGGCCCTTAAGAAGCTGGAAGGAGACCGCTAGGCTTACTACGTAAATGGCTGATGATAATGATGATGATGATGATGATGATTATGATGTATGAGCGATTCAAGAAGTTTTACCGCCACTAATTGAATATTTTCTCAAGTGGTTGGGAACATATTTTCCTAATAAAGTTTTTTTTTTCCTATTTCATGTAATGCAGGAATAATCGTTAATTTTCTAAACCTGTTGGCGGTCATACATTGTGGAGTTGGCAGCTTGTTAGTTGTCTCAAGATGCCGTATGAATTTACAATTGAGAAATATGCCGATATATCTATTTATGGTATGTGTGTGAGGGAAATGTAACAGCTCCTGCTGTCAGATATAACCGACGTTATCTTAATCATAGAATTCCAAGTACTAAAATTTAATTCTCATCATTTAACCAACTAGCTATCTCAACTTAATTATAATTATTTACATATTGCATATAGACTGAATTGAATTACATTAACTCATAAATTAAGTTATTACTTTTTCGTATAGGCTTTATCTCAGATTAAATATACATGTACTAGTCGTTAAAATATAACTTAAGAATACTCCTGGAGAATCTTTAGTTTATTGTAAATATTCATAATTAAAATATGTATGTCACCATTGTATTGATTAAGGCTGGTTGAGTGGAAGAGAAGGCCTTATGGTCTTAACTCTGCCAGCGAAAATAAAACTTTCTCATCTATTCTATGACTACTGAGCGCATTTCGAACTGGCGGATGAAGGTCAAGCAATGGACTGCATTTGCCACGTCTGCTAACCCCCAATCTTGGGCCATTCTCTTCGTTTGAAGTCAGCTGGGACAGCCGGGATTACCAGTGCTTTTGTTCAGAGTTCAGTTCAGTGACTCGTGCGTGGTTTGTACTTGATCTTTATCTGTCAGTTTGAAATGCGCTGAGTATAGTGAACATTTAACAAAGTAAGGCAAAATGGTTCAGCCCCTAGTATTCGTAACCAGTATGAAATACATCAACAACATGATGTAGCAGAACAAGAAAACATTCTTAACGCTATAGGCCTACAACACAGTCCTCGAACTTCAATCAGAAGTCTTGCTCGGCGACTCGGTGTTGTTAAGTTAAAGGTATGGAGGACACTCCATGTAAACGAATTATACCTTTATCATCTTCAAGAATTGCAACATTAAGAGCCACAAGATCATGCCCATTCTGTCAAGTTCTGCACCTGGTTAAACGGAAATGGTAGGGAGTTTTACCGCTGAGTTATGTTCACTGATGAGTCACATTGTGACGGAAAGGCATAATAACTTACTCGTACATAACTTACAGGAATAGGTAGGTATTAGCCCTAAAGACACGAAGAAAACCAGTTTTCAACATGGATTAAGTGTAAATGTATGGTGTTATATTCTGTATGAACAGCTGATAGGAACATTCATTTTAGCCGGAAAAGAAAATGGGGACATGTACCTACACTTTTTGCAAACCGAAATGACACAAATACAAGACGATGTCCCTCTTGTAGCGAGATGTCGTACGTATTTTCAACTTGATGGGATGTCTGCTCACTTCACCCTAGCAGTAAGAGATCATCTAAACTAGTAGCCTATATACCACACCGTTGGATTTGCCGCGAAGATGTTCATCCCTAGCCAGCCAGGTCCTCAGATTTGATACCCCTTGATTATTGCTTATGGGGGTGGATGAAAGATCTTGTATACCAGATCAAGATAAACACACGTGAAGAATTAATTGTGGGAATTATGGACGCCGCAGCAATCATCAGGAACAGCCCTGATAAGTTAAGGAATGCGACACGCGCGATTCATAAGCGTGAGACCAAGTGTGTGGAGGCAGGAGGAGACACGTTTGAAAATCTGTTATAAAACTAAGGAGTTGAGCAGAATAAAGTTTACAAAGAAGCAGTTACAAAAGTGGGAACTGTATCCATTTTTTTGTGTTCTCTGAAATAATATTATTAAATTTTGTATGTAATTTCAAATTTTCTACAACCTGTAGCGACTTAACTTTAAGCATGATCCTATGTTTTACTTAGATTTGCTCCATTTGCCCTAAGAAAGACCCTCTCTAAGTGACGTTAAAACTTCGTGAATCACCCTGAACATCATATCATATCATATCATATCATATCATATCATATCATATCATATCATATCATATCATATCATATCATATCATATCATATCATATATATCATATATATCATATCATACCATAACATATCATATATCATATCATATCTTATCATATATCATATCATATCATATCATATCATATCATATCATATCATATCATATCATATCATATCATATCATATCATATCATATCATATCATATCGATGGCTGAGAACCAGGCTGTTCTAAGTCCAATTTTTCATAAGAAAGAAATCTGTGTTTCATTGTGTTCCAGTACTTGTCTCCATATATGAATCGAACAAAATTGTAAATATTTCTCATCATAAGGTTGCTATGAAGCAATTCCAGTTTTGAATGTCAGGAGCTTAAAATAGCTCTCCTGAAAAAAAAATAGTAAAATGGACTTAGAACAATCTGGTTCTGGGCCATCGATATATATCATATCACATATCAAGTCATACATCATATCATATCGTATCGTATCGTATCGTATCGTATCATAGGCTATCATTTGTCATGTATCATATAGACAAAATATGTTTAAACATCAGCATTCGACTTTGAAGAGTTCAGAGAGGTTTATCATAAATTATATTGATGTATTTTGACTAATTGCGGTTACTTAACTTAAGCCTTTCACCCATATGAAGCCAGTTATGTAGACCAATCTACCAACAGAGTCGTTGGTCGGGGTTATTCTTTCAGTAGAATTTGGAGAATGACCGTGGTTCACTTAGACGCACGGCAGGTTACCTTTTCTCGCCAATTCACTGTGATAGTGAAGGATCTGATTTTATCGGTGTAATTAAAAAGTAAAATAAATGAATATATTATTATTATTGTTATTACGCAACGCACATTATATTTCACTTCTAAGTCTGTATTAGCATATTATGAATGCCCTAGAGTGATATTACATTGTAGACCTGTCTATAGGCATGTCAAGTTCCGATTACCGACGGCAGGAGTTCGAACTACTGAGCTCGTTGCATGTTTCCTGTTTGTAGCGATAGCAGCGACCTCATCGCCAGTTGGTAATAAAAAGTTTGTGGTCCTATACACTGTCTATCCGTACACCTTACTGTTGAGGGAAACTGTGTTCACTTATGTTGTAACTATAAAAGTTGTTAAAAAACAAATAGTCGGTAACTTGAAGTTATAACTTTAAATCATATTAGACCGGGATTTGTATAGAATATTTCAAAATTATTTGGTAACCAATTCCAAAAATTTCAAAAAATATTGATCATGGTTTTAAGTCTCTTCGTATTTAAAGAAATTATCACGATTAACAAATGTACATTGAATGTAGATGGTGTGCGAATCCCATTGCATGCATCTTTTGATTGATGTATGTGTTCGTTTATTTCACTTGTGTAGTTTTTAATTCCCACTTACATTACTATTAATCTTTCTGTTTGATAGTAAGTCAGTCGTAGGAAATTGGGTGCAGTTCTAATATTTTGATCTATTGATTTAAATATGTATTTTTTACCATTGGAACTTATACGTTACAATTTGGAGAGGCATTATTTTTTTTTTGACAAAAATAATGGTATGAAACTTTGGTGAATATTGACAAAGGAAGATGTATAAAGAGTTTCAATGTACAAGAAAATGATTATATGTAGTGTAGCTGTTTTAAATTTAGAATAAATGTTGTTAAGAACTTGAATTTAATAATGGGGAAATCAGGGTTGTTACCGAAATGTTTCATCATATTTATATTAATTAAACATAAATAAATCAATATTATAATATTTAATTAAATACGTACTTGAGTGTATCTAATACTATTATATAGCTAATATCCCCTTCTGGACGGCTATTAAATAATCAGTTATTTACTGTGCATATGCAACAAATAGGTAATATGTTTTAGAATTGTATGGTGTAGTACAGGAAATTAACTTAAGAGATTTGAGATTTTGTGATGACAATAATTATAAAAGTAAAAAATAATATACGTAAATAGTTCGATAATTAATAATATTTATAGATATTATGCACAAATAAAACTAATAAACCTATAGAAACGTAAACTGATTAAAATTTGGAATAAGTAAGGTACGATCAGTATATTTAACAAGTAAAACGAAAGTGCACGACGTTGTTACGTAAGTTATGCTAAAATTCATTTGAAGATTACTTCTACTATAATACATGATGGAATTCGTGGAGGATATTGCTAAAGAATCTTCCTGTTTAACGAAAAATTATAAACGAATTTCTGGAGAATTTAAAAGAACACACTAAAGTATACCATACAAGTAAAAATTAACTCTTACAAAAAGTTGTTTGCATGCATTCGTCAATGAAAAGAAGAAAAAATACTAGACTTTTAGATATAATGTGTTGCATCTTTCCTTAATTGATTTATTTTACGCAGCTTTATCAACTGCTACGGTTATCTAGCGTCTGAGTGAGATGAAGGTGATAATTCCATCGAAATGAGTCCAGGGTTCAGGGCCAAAAGTTACCCATCATTTGCTCTTAATGGGTTGAGGGAAAACTTAGGAAAAATCTTAATCAGGTAACTTGTTCCAACCGGGATTTGAACCCTGACCCGCTCGTATCATGATCAGACGCGCTAACCGTTGTTTCACATCGGTAGACTAAACTGTTACACAATGCCTATGAATTCTTTTGTTAACCATTCAATGAGAGTTATGGTCGTACAAGTCAAGAAGTAACTAGTCTACGAGAAATACCTCTGAACTTCGAAGCGATGATGATATTATAGTAGTGGTAGTGGTAGTGGTTGTGGTAGTGGTGGTTGTAGTAGTAATGATAGTGGTAGCGGTAGCGGCAGCGGTAAATATGGGTGAAAGAGACATATGCCAATCGCTACAAAAAGTTGCACATCAAAAACTCACCCGTCAAGACAGTGCGCAGCTGTTACTGCCCAGTTTTCACTGATGATTACTGCTCCACACATGTGCCCGTTCCAGTACTCTAATGAAAGCTGAAACAGAAAAAATACAAGTAATTATTTTGTATTAATAGAATTATATTATATTCAACTTGACAGTCTGAATGCTGTCTTTAAGTTGCGCTAATTTATTGAATGAATGAATGAATGAATGAATGAATGAATGAATGAATGAATGAATGAATGAATGAATGAATGAATGAATGAATGAATGAATGAATGAATGAATGAATGAATGAATGAATGAGTGAGTGAGTGAGTGATATCCCAAGTTGGGCACAGGCCTCCTGTGATGGAGTTAGAACCCCTTCGATAAGGATGGCTCAAGTGTACTCGCTTGGTGAGCCAGTCCAGGTGAGCTTGTCGTGTATACTACTTTCGTGACATGGTTAATAACCCTGTTAAACTTTAATTAGTATCTTCACTTTGTTCTTTGTTCATTTTATGCACTATCCACAATGCACTTTGACAAACACTGATTACTATTTACACTATTTAACTGACACTTTCTCAACACTGACTTCACTATTTACAAAATTTGTCTCACACTTTCACTAATACTGACTTTGCTATTTACAATATCTTAACACTAATTATTGTTATCTAGTTATCCCTAGTTCTTTCCACAAAACTCTGATCTTTGCTGTCCTCGACCATTGGTTACTCAACTTTTTGGCAAGCATGTCACATCATCTGAGCCGTGGTCTTCCCTATCCTCTATTTCCGATGTAGGGGTCCCACATCGTGACTGCATGGGTCCATCTTGTCTGGTGTAGTCTCGCCACATGTCCCCCCAGGTCCACTTCGTTGCCGTGGCTCGTTCTGCTGCGTCAATAGTGTTCGTCAGTCTTTGCAGTGTTTCGTTTGTCATTCTGTCTCGTAGCGTGATGCCAGTATTTTTCTTTGTATTTTCCTCTGGCATGTTCGTATACTTGAGCGTTGTCTCTCGGACAATGTTCAAGTTGCGCCGGGTATCGAACCCGGGACCCTCCATTCTATTCACTGGGCGCTCTAAGCACTGAGCTACGCGAAGGCTCAATCCAAGCACCGGATCGAATCTTTCTCCTTTGATATTTCCCTTAGTAACCTTACTCCGAGTTCGACATATATATTGATACATATATTAAATCAACAGTCACCACACAATGAACGCAATTATTTGAGTAACTTGGTGCCCGTGACTCCACAGTAGAATAATTTTTGGACTTATAGAATTATCTGTTGTGTTTATCATTGGTTATTAATGGAGAAAAATTTGTTCCGGCACGGCGCCGGACATTGAGCCTCGGCGTAGTTCAGTGGTAGAGCGACAAGTTCGTAGAACTGGGGGTCCCGGGTTCGATTCCTGGCGACTGAGCGAATTTTTCTCCCTTAATAACTAATGATAAATATAACAGATAATTCTGTAGGACTGAAAAATTAATCTTTACGTAGAGCTAATATAAGATTACTAACTTTATTATTTAAATTCCAAAACCCACATAAAAATAAATCCGCCGCACCACAGCTCGTTAAGAGCAAGGCTCGAACAACCGACTGCTGGTCTCACGTCGACATGCTTCCGCAGAGGTGAATGATCATACAACAACAACGGATGTATTCTGTGGTTAGCAAGATGATCCACCCATCTGTTATAGCTGATTCTAATCAGATTCCACTACCTATCGTAGCTCTCCAATTTCTTTCCCTTTGGGACTCCAACCAGCGCACATTCCGTAACGCGAGTCCTACACAGGATGGCATGGACCATACAGCCAGGGTGCTTAACTCTATAGCCCATAGTATTCTTAAAAATATTTTAATGAAAAACATTAACTTCTTTCTAATCTAATGATTATATTGCGATTGAGTTTTTCCTACCTGATATGGGTAATCAGCAATATCTCCAGGTTCACCACCTAGAATGCGGCTGCCAAAACCAGGATGCCTCATTTCAGGAACAGCGCCTGTAAAACGAACAATTGTACCTATATAAAAAATATTGCATTTTTCACATTCTTGGTCTAGTGCTAGAGACAATATTGTATTTGAGAACGCTTCCAGCTACAGTTTTAGCCAGACTCCGAAATTAACGTGCTGAAAAATGATCGACAAATTTTATCTACAGCCCTCTGTTGAAAACAGTGTTCATAATTCCCTCCCAGTGAAAGCCAAGCTGAAAATTACTTTATCGTACTTTAAAATTAATTGCCTTCAACGGGCTAAACCTACAGACATCGAATAATTGCTCAGCATGATAACCGAGAAATAACCCAAGACTGCTAGTTGGTCTACAGAGAGGCTGCCCTACAAAATGTAGTGATAAGCAAAGATGTTCTATATCTGGCATTGTCAGGAAACAATCTGACGCAGTACTCACTGACGCTGAAAGTGACGAGGAAAGCGAGTACCAAGAACCGAAGCATTTTGTTGCACAAGCTCTGATCACTGCAGGAGGTTTTGCTGAACTGTTGTCCGTTCTTTTATACTAGTTTCGAGTACTCCATCACGCCAATAATTAATGACCATGTGCGTATTTTATCTCGGTAATATGTTATTATCGATAGACTTATCTTTGTGGAAAAGTCCATTTTAATGTGTTTGTTAAAAATATAATTTCAATAGACTTTTATGCACTTTGTTAGAATTGAAATTACCAGTAAAATATTTAAAATAATCTTCTTTGTAAACTTCTAATTAAGTGATGTCTAACAAGTTTATTCGAATTTATTTTTAATCCAACATTTTGTAAGTTGTAAAGAATCGGTATAACGGACAAAAATTCTCTCCGGCACCGGGACTCCGTTCTACCGATTCTTCACCATATGAAAGTTCAGAATTACTGCACTGAAACTTAATCGGTACATCATAGTAATTTTATAAGTTTATGCCATTCCTATAAACTGCCACCTAGTTCCTTCACACTATTATGCACAGTTAAATAATAATTATATGATTATACATCATTCTTGCAGAACAAAATATTGTCATATAAATTTTAGAGTGTAAGACGAGAAACAACGAGTTTAGGCTTTTTGCTCGTAAAACAGAAGTGTATTTTTATTAACATAAAATTAATTCAATAGTATAATTCCAGTTTGCGTTCCATATTTCCTTTCGAACAACTTTATACACAATCTTGAATCATATTTACAGTTACATATTAAAGTGCGATATTAGAATTGACTCTAACAAAAATACATAATTTTGAAATATTAGTTCAGGTACTGATGCCTTTTATTGTAGTAGCTATTTCACTGCTCTGACGATTTAATTCCTTATATTGAGATATTTTACTAATACTAGTACCGACACTAATATTACTACTGCTACTAATACTATTGCTTGTATTAATATAACTATTGGAACTAATATTATTAGTAATTCTGGATATTTTCACTAATGTCAATAACTTTACTGATATTAAAACTGCAGTATTCCTCATAATGTACACCGCTGTGGAGTAACGGTTAGCACGTCTGATTTGAAGCCAACAGGCCCGGCTTCAAATCCTGTTTGGGATGGTTTACTTGGTTCAGGTTTTTTCTTGGAGGGCGGGGTTCCCTCAATCCATTAAATAACTACAGCAGTTGTTACAATTAAATTTATTCCTCATAATACAAATATTTTTGGAACTTATTGGTACTACTATTGCTGTTAATATAATTTCTGCTACAAATTTTGTTACAGGTAAGATGTCGGATACTAGTAGCATTTTTCTGACTATTACTATAGAGGGTATGGTATCTCTACACCATCATTTAAAAGGTTATATTTAACATTTAAAATCATAAAACTTTTATTACACTTTTCCTTCGATGAAGCATCGTTAAGCAGGAAAACAATAGTCTTGGCCTAACACTCTAGCGCTCTGTTACGTAATGACCTGAGAGAAATGGCTGATTGCTATACAAGCAGATAGGTAAAAATAATATTCATAGCAACACAACGATTTCCTCTAAAACGGTGAATGTTAGAGTATTTAGATTTTTCAAATCTCTCCTTATGATCTATTAGGCCTACCAGTTTCATTTGGTGCAGAGGATACCACCCACTCTGTATAGGCTATAATTTCATAATCATTTTACTGCAAACAAAATAATTGTTAAAAATGTTAATGTTAATAAAATTGTTTTCTACTATTTATAATACAGATATTTATTTTGCTATAGATTGTTCTTCATAGAATTTGATCATGTGAAAAACCCAGGCAGGTAGGCCAGCCCGGAATTAAAAAGCCGTGACGTTTTGAATAAGAGTCTCAAGGTACACTAGACACTGAGCTACCACACTGGTTCACAAATTTTATGAGGCCAACCTCGTTTCTTCTTACATAATTATTAAATGAGCTTCACTTTGTATAACAAGTAGCGGAAGCTATGTTTTCATTATTAACAACAGTATCTTTGAAGTGTATCTTAGAAAAAAAAGGTTTCAATTAAATAATTTTTGTATAGATTTTTAAAATTTTCCTAAAGTGCAACATACTGTCCCTAGGTACGTAAGGGTGAAGTACTTTGGGACACAGGGTGATGTACCTTGGGACATAGAATGACATATCTTGGGTCATGGTTGAACATAATATTAATGTAATTAATATTTTATTAAATTGATATTTCTAGAAAACACAGACAATTTACTGTTTTCTAATTATTATTAATGATAAATTTTGTCTTTAAATTTAATGTAATAACAATATTTATAATGGTGCTAAGTTTTAAAATAATTCTCAGTTTTCTTGACAAGAAACAATATTAGGCTTTCCAAATAAATGAATTGCTTATTATACAAGGGCGTATCCTTCAAATGACATTTTGAAAACATATTTCTTAGTGCCCCTTAGACTTGAATCTTTTCTTTGAGAAGTTGGGGAAGTTTGAACACGATATCCTCTGAAGGAAGCTCAACAATTTCAGATTGTTCATGATGTAAAAAAAAAAATAAATTGTCATATTTAGTAAACTCCTTTAGATACTGAACTTCAAATTCTGTTTCACAAATCTTCACACATATTCTATCGACAAAAAAGGTATAATTAGTCTGTCTTTCCTGCCACATAAATGAGAACAAAATTTTCTTCTCTTATTTCTTCAAAATTCGCTCGATAAGTGTAACTTAAAGTTTAAATGGCATTTTCATCATCATTATCATTATAACTAACACATTCCTCGGCTCATCTGCAGTATCTTCTGAATTATCTTCTGGAAACAGAAATTGTGGCTTCAACTTCTTCCGTTTCTGAACTTTATTCACTATATTTCTCTTCTCACTCAAATTTCTTTCTATTTCTTCTATTTCGGTTTTCTCTGACGTATCTGTTAAAGCACTTGTCTTTCCTTTTTTAGGATTATGAGTTATTCTTTTCCTGGGAGGAGAGTAATTTAATTTTGTCGGAGTTTGTCTCTTGAGTTATAATTCGCTTCGTGGCATTTCCGCTAAAGCTGAAACCACATAAAAGTCATTACTAGATACTGTTTTTGATTACTAATCAAAAGAGTAACTTTTTTACAAAAACATTTAATATGTAATGAGGTCTACCTGAAGACAGGCACATCAGGAATCAGTAAAATATAACTCAGCAAGTTTTCAAGACTGAGGTACCGAAAACAGGCCAATAACCACATGGATTCGTAGCTAGAATAATAATATATATTTAAGTTTTTAATCGTGTATCTAAAAAATCAATTAAAAATAACTAATTAATTTGACAATTACTTACTTTTAATTTTCGAAAATAGATTTTAAAATAAAATCTCTCCAGATTTCTTCAACAAAAAGTAAATCGTTCACAGAACAGCTGAATGATGAAATTAAAGTGGTCAACTGCGAAAAATTCCACCACACAACCTTGAAAATAAACGAAATGTCTCCAGGTACAACAGCTTCTCCTAGGCCTATGTGTTGTTAGCTTCTCCGAGTTTAGATATTAAAACGATCTTTTTATTTAATTTTGTGTTTAAATGTCAATTTCGGACATTTTGTGTATTTTTGTCTGCCTATTTTAAATTAAAAGTGCCTACATCTTTTGAGCTGTAGTAGTAACATTATATGAGACATAACATTTGAAATACACCTAAAGTTAGATAGCTTTTATGCATTTCACATATATTTATTTTTATTATATTGGGTTATTTTACGACGCTGTATCAACATCTCAGATTATTTAGCGTCTGAATGATATGCCGATGAAATGAGTCCGGGTCCATCACCGAAAGTTACCCGGCATTTGCTCGTATTTGTTTGAGGGAAAACCCCGGAAAAAACGTAAACCAGGTAACTTGCCCCGATCGGGATTCGAACCCGAGTCACCTGGCTTCGCGGCCAGACGCGCTGACCGTTACTACACAGGTGTGGACTTTTACACACACATTATATATGCACATGCATTTAATAAAATGGTTTGGCTAGTAATCGTTGTTGAATTTTCTGCTTGAATGCTGGTATGGTCAAATGTATGTCAAAATCTTCAAACATATACATAACTATCCTGAGTCGTAGATAGTCTACACAAGGGTGCATCATAAGTAAAGGCATTGTACACAATTTCTAAGTGAATAATATTCCTCATTCATCTTGATATATGTACATTAAAACTTTATAAATATAGTCTATAATTAAAAACTGCTATCATAATTTGTTCTAGAATGATTAAAAAGATTAAAAGAAGTTTATTTAGGAAATAACTATTATCACAATTGAAAAGGACGTACTAAATATACTTCCAAATAAAGCAAAATAAATATTTCTTATAAAATACATTGGAATTTTATCGACCAGACTTCTCATTAAAAGTAACACTATGGACAACCTGAACACAAACAATATGATCATTGTATTTTAACTTGGAAATCTAGATATCTTATTTAAACTGATTATTAATCACTGTGTTTTATCATCATTTCCGAAGAAACTATTGGCTTTATACCATATTAAGGCTGCATCAGTGGTACACTCTAAAGCAATTGCAATTCATTAAGATTTCTATGAGTTAATAAAAAAATTTAATTATCAACATAAATAATTTATTGAACATCAGCATTAAGATTTCTATGAGTTAATAAAAAAATTTAATTATCAACATAAATAATTTATTGAACATCAGCATTATTACATAAATCATTAATCATATTGAGAAACAAAAGGGCCCAAAATTGAACCCTAAGGCACACCATCATTTACCAAAACCAAATTAGAAAAAATACCATTAACTTCAACTCGTCGGCTTCGACCAGTTAAAAATATTAAAAGAAGCTATTATTTAATATTACAAATTAATATAAAATCTTAATTGCATTAACATTTGTAACACAGTAGCGGAAAAATTATCAATTGCATTCAGACTAGATCTACCTAAACAAATTCTGACTGTGATATGCTCTTCACACTATTTCCATCAAAATAATTTCTAAGTTGATTTAAAATAACACTTGAGTTAGAGTCCTGCATAATCGGTTACGAAAGATAGAACAGACAGATTGCTACTGAACGCCTGGCGCTGTAGACAGTATGCGAAACTCTTCCGTCTCGCGGAGTGGTCCAATGTTCGGTTTAACGAATGTCTGAGTCTGACTCGGTTGGACGGCTCTGGATCATGAACGACAGACAATATTGAGCGATCCAGGAGTTCCAAGAAACATTGTGAGGACGCGATTATCATCGTGTATCTTTCAAATGATATTTCCTTCTCTCTCATTGATTGAAGCATGCATCATGAAACTACAATCATTAGAATTGAGAGTGCTTTTATTTCTGTTAATAACTTATTTCCCTAAAAATGATTTATTAGAAAAATAATAATACATCCACTTATAATAATTAAAAGACATAAGCTGTATTAACAACTACTCTTTCGGAAGTAGCCTATTTTGAATTTAAAGTATGAACGTTACAATACTAAGTGTGCAAATATTTGCTCGTCTGTTTTGTAATTATTTGTAATTTATTTTATTCTTGTATTTGTTTACACGTCAGATTTCATCTATACATCACGCTTATTTCCTTTGTTGTTACCGTTGTCCATTAGTTGATTTACATATTAGTTATGAAGATAAATGTACCAAAATGCCCAATCAATTATAACCCTATTTCAAGCTAATTTGCTTACTTATGGTTTTTAAGGAACCCGCGGGTTCATTGCTGCTCTCACATAAGCCCGTCATCGGTCTCTATCCTATGCAAATTAATCCAGTCTCTATCCAACTTCCCTCAAATCCATTTTAATATTATCCTCCCATATATATATCTCGGCCTTGTTTAAAGGCCTTTTTCCCCTCCGGTCTACCAACTAACACTCTATATGCATTTCTGTATTCGCACATACGTGCTACATGCCCTGTCGATTTCAAACGTCTGGATTTGATGTTCCTAATTATGTCAGGTGAAGAATACAATGCATCTGTGTAACTAACTCCATTCTCCTCTAACTTCATCACACTTAGCCCCAAATATTTTCCTAAGAATTTCAAGCTAACTCATTTTATAATTAGAAAAACTAAATTTCCTTCAATTACTCCATTTGTGTAGTTGCAAAATGTCATCAGAGTTCCTGTATGGTGAAATGTGCTTGGTATTCTTTCCTCTATATCTGTGAATCTGTCTAGCCAGGCGCAACCGCTTCAAGACCGGATATTCGAACGAATGTGCAACCTCACCGATTGATCTGCAACCGGTCGAATATAAACCGGTTCTGCACTACTCTGACTGGAGTTACCTTGGCTGTTTTTGAACTACTGGGAAAAAAGCCAATAGTAACAACTATTAATAGAGCAAGTCAGTGGATGACTATGAAATGTATAAAAATTGTCATTATATAATTTGATAAATTATAAATGTATCTGGAATTAGAATTATTTAACATATTAACAATAACTAAATTCTCATAAGCAATAACTTCTCTAAAATTAAAATTGAGACCATGAGGAATTGATTTCATCTTTAAAATCCCTCAGAAGAGGATATATTCAGATCCATATTATGATTGGTATATAATTCATTAGCAGAATCAACAAAATAATCATTAAATTTATGAGGTGATATAGTGATATTTGGTTTACGACATTCTCTAATTTTTTACATAATTAACTACCACACAGCACCACACTTTTTTCTGCATCTACAATGAAAATGTAGACCTACTGTAATCCATTTCACCTGCGACGGTTTTACCTGGTGGCACGTGTTGGTTGCGCCAATTGCGATGGTTGCCCTCCTCTCTGTCTCGTCGCCGACAGATGAGAAGTCTACTAGCTCAGTCAGACGTCGGTAGAAGATCTTGTCCCCCGGTAGAGGCGATCTCTTCTCAGGGACCTTGTGGTTTTGTGGGTGTAGGATATAATGTGATGTTTGTCCTTCTCACGGAAAGAAACCAAGGAGTAAAGTTCCACTAAGTATATTTATTCGGCTCACGTCCCTTGCTTGAGTCCAAGCGACGGAATACTGGCTGTTGTCTTCCGTGTGATTTCGGCGTCTCGTCTAACGCCAGTTTAAAATCGCTGCTGTCACTTTTTGAGTAAATCACAAAGCTAAAAGGTGCGAAATTTACACTTTATCACTTCGATCGGCTGAAAAACTGAGAATGATAAGATATACACGATCGGAACAAGTGCCGGTAATATTATTAGTACTCACGCGATCGGCTCACAGGCCGTAGACTGTATAAGTGAGTAAACACGCCACTGGCCGGCAGTCTTCTGACCAAACACACGATCGGCTCACTGGCCGGTAATATTCTGAGGAAATACACGTACGGCTCACGGGCCGGCAATCTTCTGAGAAAATACACGCTCGGCTCACAGGCCGGCAATCGTCTGGGAAAATACACGCTCGGCTCACAGGCCGGCAATCGTCTGGGGGCGCGTCTCGGTACGCCGTCCTTTTAAATACTCACTAAGGTGACGCGCTCACCAGACGCTACTATTGTTTGCAAGCTTCAAGCAACGCTACAAGCGCGTTCCTAGACAGGAAAAACCCCTTTATGCTATACTAAAGTTCAGTAACCTACCTCGCGTCTACTGGTTTTAAATGCGTTAGGCGCCTGTCAGACTGAGTGAATAAAGAACCTATTACGCGCTTCGCTGATCCCCGTCGCGTAAGTTAAACATCTCAAAGAAATATAGAAATATCTAAAATGAAGCTATACTATAACTTATATAGGAGAAAAATATCTTCCTATCGCTGGACCACCCGACTACAGCTTCACAGCTTCTTTTAGTTTTTGTCTTCCAAAATACTTTTCGATCTTAAATATATTATAATGACTTATTTGGGCCTTTGTGCGCCTGTCATTCGTTATAGATGCTGTAATGAGCAAGACCAGTTATAAATTAAAAAATATAAAATAATTTTGCTGTGAGTTGCCTGTAATGGCTTACGTCTTGAACAGGTATTTTGGGCAGATAAATATCCTGCATAATGAAAATCTGTACATTCCTGTTTTCTTTTGATTCTTTGTTCGACTCTAAATTTTATTGTTAAAATAATCCTTTAGAAAATCTTGGATGCACAACTCTACCTCTTGAATGTATCATTCAGATGAGGAGTATGCACTTTTATTTTCCTTATTTCGTAGAGAAAAAAAACATGTGTTAGAAACAGACGTCAATGAGGACTCTCCCAACTTATACACTGTAGTTCAGAAATGTTTTGCAGTGTACCGTATGCAACATAAAGTGGAAAAAATTTATCTAAGTCATTGACATTATCACAATTTAATACTAAATTAAAAAGAAGTATTTTATTGCATGATCTCGAGCTGTAATAAGTGCCTAGATACTAGATGCCTATACTTTCGACACATAATACTAGTAATAAAGGAGGCCAAAAGGGCAAAGTCAAATATATAGTGACCAAATTCAGTAATTTATCACTTTCTACAATGTTTCTAAAATGCATGTAACTTCAAATGACTACAATATATTACGATGAACCGCAGTACATCCCGGCCGCTTAGTCACTCGTTAGAGCGCACCTTTGCATACTGTGTGTACATGGTACTACTGTAACACATCTGTGACGTAGTGCATGAAGGTTGGCCACTAGTAGGAATCTAAGAGATAGAACTTAAACTGAGAGGATTCTGTCCGGCATCGGAATGGGAATCCGATGCAGCTTAGTGGATATAGCGTCAACGCGTAGAGCTGGAAACCCGGGTTCAAATCCCGGTGCCGGAGAGAATTTCCTCCGTTCCACTCTCTCTTCTTCAAATGACCAATTTGATGATTTAGTCCATTTTACAATATCCAGTTTAATTATTTTCGTCAACTATGGTGATAAACTTGAAACTCGGAGCTTACGGGGTAATACGCACATACTCCATCATAACTCATCGACAGAGCAGCTCATGCGCACTTCGTATTCCACCATTGACTAAATTAGACTAGTTTATGTGCTAAGCTACCGTTTTTGTTACTAATAGGTACTACTTATTTTCCCTAGAAATACAAAGTATGCTAAATTGTTGTTGTTATTATTATTATTATTATTATTATTATTATTATTATTATTATTATTATTATTATTATTATTATAAGTACTAGTTTTACTAAAATACTATTTTATCACAAATATTATGCATGCTACAAACGCAATTTTTCTTCATATACTACTTTATTCATAATACTATTGTCTCCTATATATACACACCATATTTCACTGGTTAATTATTAAGTCCACTAAATCAAGAACAACTTCACTCTTTTACCATTTAAAATCATGGTGTCATTTGACCTGACTGACCAGTATCGATGTTATTTTCATCAACTTCCGAAACCTAGAGATTTCAAACTAGAAAACTAGTGGAAACTAGTCAATTAAATAATATAAAGCCATGATTTAAAATGTTAACACAGTGAAGTAATTTATTTATTTATTTATTTATTTATTTATTTATTTATTTATTTATTTACTTACTTAAATAATTTCACATTTCATAATGATTAAATATGGTAAGCATTAAAAGAGTGTATTCAAGAATTAAGATAAAATATTTGCTGAACACTATTTGCTAGAAATATTATTTCTAAGAAAATATCGTTTCGTTATTAATATGTATGGTAAAAATAATTTTCCTTAACATATTATATAATTAGCAAAGTCGTTTCTTCTAAAACACAATTTCGTTACTAATACTATATCTGCTACAAATGCAATTTCTCAAAATACTGTTTTATTACAATTTCTACTAAAACATAATTTTTACAAAGAATAATTTTATTAGAATACGATAATTTTACAGTCTCTGTTACTGTTAAACATATTATTTTTGTAACTAAGACTATATGTGCAGAACATAACATTTTTGATAAATATAATTTTCACAATATATTACTAGTTTTGTTAAAATATATTTTCGTTAATACAATTTTTGCTAAAAATACTAATATCTACTAATTAAAACTATTATTCTTGTTTCTAATACTATTTCTCCTACGATAACCATTCCTGCTAAAGTAATATTTTTGTTATAAATACTGTTTCTGCTGCGAATACAAATTTGTGCGAGGATATTCTTTTACCACAAATGCCATTTCTGTTATTAATAGAATTTATGCTAAATAATAATTATCTCACACAGACCATTTTCTCTTTACTAGGCCTACTGGTACTGACTATCTTCATTACTGGTACTAATGCAATTTCAATTTACAATTAATAAAATTTGTGCTGAAATGATAATTTTAGTACAAATACTACTTCTTCCACAAATAGGAATATCTACTGAAATACTATTTCTGTATATTATTTATGCTCCGAAACTATTTCCCTTAAAATCATATTTTTGTTACTTTTGCTATATACCTATTATGCGACTAATACCTACCATTTCTGTTACCACATTGTTTCTAACAATACTATATATTACAGGAATTGTCAAGTGATTACAGGCTTGGAGACAGTCTTTGTTTACTCTATTCCAGTTACGACACGCTGAGAGGAAGAATAATTATTGAAAACAAATAAAGATAGCATTGGCTTTTAATATTCAATATTGTTTCTGTGCGCATAATTGCCATTTATTCTCTTTCTCTACTCTCAAATACTCAATAAAACACTCGTCATATTAATTTAATGTAGGCCTATAATGAATATAAATGCTAATTGCAGTGCAATAATTGCTGAAGATGCTGATGTTCTCGATTTAACCCTTAACTTGGCAAAGCTTCATTTCTCACACTAGTTTATTAAACCTTGTCGGACCATAAAAGAAAACAACTGTCGCAATGTCCATATTTTTATATATTGTATAGTATTATAGTATTGTGAAATTTAATTTTCCTACCAATTTTTTTTCTATTGTTCTATTAAAATTATTGCATATAGTCTATTAACCTGTTGTATCCTATGGGATATATTGTCAATTTAAGGGTTAAAAATAATATAAAATCTATCCATAATATACAAAGAACATCCTTTTTTAATTCAATGAATAACTTATATCACTTTCGTATATGATACAGAATTAAGACAAAATTAAAATAAAATACATAGTATAATAAACTTGAATATATGACATATATGAACCGAAACTGAAACTTTTAAATTGATGACATCTAACAATCTACAGTATGTTTTATTGCAAAGTCATGCATTGAAAGAGGAGATAAATGAACTGGTTACCTGGACACGCTCTTTCTTCGGGGAAAATTGATACCTTTTTCCGAACATGATTGTATCCAAATTAGACGTCAACAAGTGTGATGCAGAAACTCTCATAAGATTACGAACATGTTTAAGACTTATGCGACTTCTGTATTTTGTTTTGTTCGAATTCATTACCGAGAAAAGTTGTTCGTACATAGGCTATATGGGAAACAGAATATACTGTAGCTATAATCTTTGTGGCACACTTATTAATTTCAGGAAATTTTGTCAAAAAAATAATTTATGACATATGATGGTTGGACCTCATGAGACGACTGTAAATAATAATAATAATAATAATAATAATAATAATAATAATAATAATAATAATA
Organism: Periplaneta americana; assembly: GCF_040183065.1. Taxonomy (NCBI): domain Eukaryota; kingdom Metazoa; phylum Arthropoda; class Insecta; order Blattodea; family Blattidae; genus Periplaneta; species Periplaneta americana. The sequence goes on along the minus strand of NC_091120.1, from coordinate 109,569,436 downwards.
ATAATAATATAACATTTTACACTACAACAAACACCGTTGTATGTATTGATGTTTTAATCTACAAAGTAAATCACGTCTTTTGTTTTCAAGAAGATGCCGACATTCAGATTAATGGTATCTGTCATAATGTCTACTAGTGTTACTAACCCTGATAATAATTGAAAGCGATTTCAGACATAGATGACAATACATTGCCATTCTCCTCTATAAATTAATACTTTATTCCCAGTGAAATTAAAAATATCTTTATTACACTTTCACCTGTTTTTTAACCGATCTGGAATTATTGGAGTCAGAAATTCTTTTATCCACCACTGAGCACACATAACTGACGGACTCCAACTAGTTCCGAACTCTGAGAATTCATGTCGCACCCCCAGTGAAATACTGTCGTATGTCGAAAATAGCATATTAGGTTCGTAAATTATTTCCAACGCCACGCCGTTTTCCTAACTAGATGTGTGAAATTCTAATAACGAAGTAGTAAATTATCAAAGGTATTGGTAATTATTTATTAAAATATTTTACACCAGTATACACTAGGAAATGGCATATCTTTACAAATCACGATTTTCGAGGTACGACACTATTTTACTGGGGGTGCGAATTGAGGAGTCTCATGACTGATATCGGGCCGCTGGGCATAGCTTGATTAATTAATATTGCTATTAATGCTAGTTAACTCTTGACAGTAATTCTCTATATATAATGTTACTGCTAATTATGAAAATACTGTCAATAATATTGTTATTATAGATATCAAATTCTCTACTGCTGCCATTTCTAATGTTTCTCGTACTAGTACCATTTTCAGTCCACTTATGTAATAGGGTAAATTAGGGTTTGTTGGACAGTCGGGCATGTTGGACACTTTGTACTTTTACTTGTTACCTCGCCACTGCTAGAAGTCAATGACAGAAGTAGCCACGAGTTGGGCTACTTCCGTCATTGACTTCTAGCAGAATGTGGTGCCCACAAGTGGCGAGGTAACGCGTTAAAGTACAAAGTGTCCAACATGCCCGACTGTCCAACAGACCCTAATTTACCCAATATAATTTACTACCAATATAATTTCTGCTATCCATACTAATATTGCTGCTAATATGTAATAAGTTTCTTATCATTATTACTGCAAATGCTAACTTTACTACCAATGAAATTTTTGCTGTGAAATAAATTTCTTCTATATTTGATTCGGAGTTTAGAAAATACCATTGGTACATGTCTTTAGCAGACATCCCTTCCCTTTATAATACAAATTAAATATGTTAATTACGTATTTTCTAAATATATAAAAAGAGAAGTAAATTTATTCAATTTCTTCGGTTATTGGAAATATAATTATCTTAATATATAAATGTATTTATAAGCAACATAAGTGTTTAGTCACAGTTTTAGGTTTATTTCTGTTATTGTATTTACGTTGTTAGAAAATACGTAAAATTTATTTTAGTTATATTACAATGAACGGAATCTCCGCTAAGAAGAAGTCTATATACTATTGTTATGGGATTTAATCCATTAATCTGATCGATTAATCGATCAATTTCTGTTGTAAGATTAATCAATCAAAAATATTTAATCGAATAACCCAATCGATTAAACTTGATCGGTTGTACTTGATATTAATTAATATTTTGTTAATGCAAACTCAGACTAAAAATTCTGACAATCTTCGTCTCTCAGGAATTGCTTACTTCAAAACACAATAGTACCGTTATTTTGTAACTGCAAAGCAGGTAGAAGGTAGCGTAGGGCAAATCTTTCCACAAACACTTCAGAAAGAGATGAGATATGAGGACAGTGACCTGGTCTATCCCTATTGAAATTTAAACACAATGCGAATCTCTTATTAAGTTTTATGGTTTGCCAAGAAAACTTACACCTTGTTGTCAGCTCATCTTTCTAGCATATGAAATACATACTTTCTTGGGATTCGTTCTCCTCATCCCATAGGCATGGCTACACTATGTACAGGTGAGGGAGTAACTATCTCCTTCTCTTTCTAAAATTTTGTAGAAATAATAATCTTTCCGATTACAATAGGGTACATTCTGCTGTTTTGGCCGCTGCATTGTTGCAGTTTCTTTGCTGAATCTGTAGATGAAGCTTGTGTGTTTAGTTTGCTAAAGAAAAAAACAAATTTCGTGGTATGTGAAAAGTAAAAACTCCATTATGACATATGAGAAGTTGAGAGGTAAACTCGGTGAAATATTTGGATTTAAATTGAACTATCGTGGAGAAGTTCTTTACAGAAAAAAAGCTTTATCGCGTTTAGTACTGCTGGAAAAATTGTTACTAAACGTAGAGCAGAACTTAATTCGGTATTAACTAGGTGAGTTTTCATATATATATATATTTTTTAATTTGTGTTTGTCAAAAAAATCTCCAGAGAAATTTACACAATAAATTATAAGCCTACATAATAAATATGCTAGTAAATTACTAAAATAGTATTGTTTTGTAATATAACGATACAGTATATACAGATATAGGTACAAAATTTTATACTTATGCTTATCACCGAATGCAAATTAAATTTAACAACAACTGTGTATTACAATACATTGAAACTTTTTCAAATCGATCAAAGCTCGATTAATCTATTGATTAACCGATTAAATTCAAATGGGTAATCGATTAAATTATTTTCATCGATCAACAGCACTGCTATATACTCAATGGTATTTTCTAAACTCTGAACGCTCTATACTAACATTCGTGTATAATTTTAATATAAAAATTAATATCTAATGAATGAATGAATGAATAATGAATGAATGAATTATGAATGAATGAATGAATATACATACAGGCGGTATATATGCATATATCCCATTAATTCGTAATAATTTTCTCGGTATTAGACAATATTGTGACTTACACGAATTGTGTTCCCTACTGATATTTCTGCCACTGGTGTTGTTTCTGGTCCTTACAAATGGCTTTTAGAGAACCCCCAGATTCATTTCCGTCCTTAAATAACCCAGTCGGTCTTATCCTGAGCAAGATTAATCCAGTCCCTACCATCATATCCTACTCCCTCAAATCCATTTTAATATTATCCTCCATCCACATCTCGGCCTCTCCGTAGGTGTTTTTCCCTCTATATGTATTTCTGGATTCGTTCTATACGTTCTACATGCTTGCCCACCTGAAACGTCTGGATTTAATGTTCTTAACTATCTTAAGTTTTGCATTATGTAACTTTCTCTATTCTCTTATAACTTCATCCTTTTTAGCCCGAAATATGTTTCTAGGCACCTTATTCTAAAACACCCTTAATCTCTGTACCTCTCTCAAAGTGAGTTTCCAAGTTTCACAACCGTGCAGTGCAACCGGTAATATAACTCTTTACAAATTCTAACTTTCCGCTTTTTTGATAACAAACTGAATGACTAAAGCTTCTCAAACGAATAATAACAGGCATTTCACATATTTATTCTGCCTTTAATTTTCTCACGAATGTCTTTTATATTGGTTATTGATGCTTCAAGATATTTGAATTTTTCGCGTTTTCAAATGATGAATTTCCATAATTTTTATATTTCCATTTCGTACAATATTCTGGTCAAGATACATAATCATATAATTTGGTTTTTCGGGATTTACTTCCAAACCTATCTCTTTACTTTCCTGAAGTAAAATTTCCGTATTTGTTGCTTTTCTCCTAACATATTCACATCATCCGCATAAATACGTAGTTTGCTTGTGTAACCCGTTCAATTTTAAACCCTCTCTGTTATCCTGGACTTTCCTAATGGCATATTCTAGAGCAAAGTTAAAATATGTTGCTGGAATTACAGAGAACAATATATCATGTGCCTCCCCGAAGAAGAACTTTATAAGACTGATGTGAAGTTTTTCGGTAATAGGAGAAAAAGCTATTGCTCTGAAATTAATTTGAAGTTGTAGATTATGAGCTAAAATTGTGTAAGAGAAGTTCGGTAGTTACAGGCAGACTTATAAATAGACAGATAAACAGACGACATACCCAAAGCCATTCTTTCACTATAATGGACACAAAATTTCTGAGATAGCCAGAGTGTTGTTATGGTTTCCCCTATGTGCAAAATTTAGTTTGATTTCGATAAGCTTCAAGGTAATAACAGTCGCGTGTCAAGCAGGTGAATTATTCTTGTGACGCACACTAACTCCGTGATAAGCAGGTGTAGGCAATAAAACAAGATAATTAATTAAGATCAAAAGTTGAGTTGTTGCTAAGGTAATTCTGCCAGTGCCCCTATGATGGCTGAGTGATCAGACCTTCTGGCAATCAGGAATGCTCTCCGGTTTCGAATTTCTGAGATTCTTAATTGAAAAATCCTGAGTGATTCTTGTGACGGACAAGGTCGCAGTTGATGTTTCTTCTCGGGGTTCTCAGGTTTCTTTATGTTAAGCATCTTACACTATTCCTTCAAGATCTCCATATCATTACCATTTAATAGCATTCTAAGACCACCTGCTGTCGAAGCTCATTGGAGGCTAATTCCGTCAGGAGTGAGGTCGCTTGCTCGCCACTGGAATACGCAACGAAACTTAGTGTCGATAAAAAATGTGCCAAGCTGGGGAATAATATAATACACGGTAGGTCGTACCGTGGTACAATAGGCTAAGGATGAGTTCTGTGCAATAAGTTACAAAAAATAAGAACAATATATCAGTGAATTATGTTTCGAGTTGTTTCGATTGTATAATTGGACGTATTATTCTTCCCCTCCAATTTACATCCTCCATTATGCATTAACATAAGCACACGTAATACTCGTATCATCAATGGGATCAGAGGCATTGAAGACTAGAATACTTATGACCTTAGGAGTTACTATTCGTTCTGTAGAACAACGAGTTTGTGTGTACTGAAGAATTCCATGCCAATCAAACAGTGGTTTAATCGCAACCCTTTAGATTATCTGGAAATATTTTTTGTAGATTCTGCCAGAAAATTCATTAGACCCGTAGTTTTATTTACGAAATTGCGACTATATTTGGGAAGTTACGGATTTTTTGTAGTTCCGTCTGAAAAGCCTAGATTGGAGCGCACCATAAAATTTAAATGACAGTAACTCTTGTTCTATCCATCGCAACAAAACAAATGATACCTCATTTTGAAGGAAATTAAACATTATTTCTTCCTGCATCTACCAAATTTTCATTGTGATATTTGTTTTTTTAATATTACCTTTTACACAAAAAGTTTAAGCGTCATTTTCGTTATGAATCCACTAAGACTTTTTTAAGATTCCACACAACACTCGTGATTAATTTCGTTTATGGGAAAAATTTGAAGTTTGAGAAACAATTAAGAATTATGTGACTTAATTATTATTGCATCTTCTCACCGAAATATGGCTGGGACTGTAGAATTTGTGCATCCTTAATATGGGCTTTATATAACAATTTTATGTTTATGTTAGTAACAGTCCGATAAGCAGGTAACTCTCACAATCATGTCTCATATCGTTGATCTGAAGGTCGCAAATATTGCCGAAAACTTTAATCCTTAATTTTTTATACTTGTATATGTATTATATTATTTAATGACTATTTTGTACCTTGATAAGCATATAGATGGCTGTTACATAAAATAAATAATAAATTTATATGACAAGTCATAACTTCACTAAAGTCACTATTAATTATTGTTTATTATACATAGAATTACGTCATAGTTTATATGTACAAATACTTTCACACATGAGTAATCTTCAACAATTTTTGAGTATCTGAATTCGAGTACACTTTCGCTGATATAATTTGTTTTGAGATTGGTGAGAATTCGTAATACCATTTCGTGATTGGTATTGAATTTTCATTAGAGATTTTTGAAATTCGTACGCGATAAGGATTACATATTTTCAAATGTGGGGCCAATTAAATAGGCCTCTCTGTTCTGTTCAACATTTGAAGCGTAACTTGAAGCACTCGTCTTAAATTTTTCGTACGTTTCTTTCCATGCTTTTCTAAATTAAATAATTATTATATTATAGGGTAAACATTGGTAATTTCGTGGGAGCGGTTATTTCGTGATACTTCATCTTTGCTCTTTCGTGAAATAATCAATGGTGTTACGAGATTCAAATCTCCGCCAAGGGATTGCATATGTTGTCCGGTTTCCAGAAACATACAGCTACGCTTTTTGTGATTATTGTAGCTGCTTCAGTGAGCTTTTGTGTTTGGAGAGAGCAAATTAGCGTCGTCTTCTCAGGCGTACAAGTTTTGTGGATGTTTGTAATTACATTACAGGCTTATTACTAAAGGTAAGCATATGATATTTGGTACAATGACTTATTATATCTTAATGAAATTTAGGAAATGTTTTTGGAATTTTAGATACAGCTATAGTCGCCATATAGGCTTAGCCTTAATGATAGAAATCTTAGCTGCTTGGGGCGAAATTTTGTTGAGCATTAAATGTTACATTTTATAATATTTTAAAAATTGTATTACAATACGATTTTTAGAAATCTGTAGATGTGATAACAGAAGGAAAAGGGGGACGCAATGGGTTCAGTGTAGCTTCTGTTTGATTTGTTTTCATGCTAAGTGCCAATGATAAGTGCTATATGACTTACTTGCAAGAATTGTGACAGAAGTTGAAACATGGCTCCACCATTTTGGACCGGAGACAGAGGCAGACAATGGAGTGGCATCATGCAAATTCACCAAAGAAATAGAAATTCAAAAGTGCACCTTCGGGAGGAAAAGTTATGGCTATTGTGTTTTTCGAATCAGAAGGATTCTTGCTTGTGGACATCATGCCACACGGAACCACCATTAATTCTGACGCGTATGTGACAACTCTCAAGAAACTTTACGCCCGACTGAGTCGTGTTCGACGACATCGGGAGAAGCAGGATGTTCTGCTATTGCAAGACAACGCACAGCCATTTATGCCAGTCACAAGACCACAGACCAGATAAGAAAATTCGGATAGATAACACTGAAACATCCGCCTTACAGTCCTGAATTGGGCACCGTGCGATTAACATCTCTTTTGTTAACAGAAGGATCCCTTCGCGGAACGAGGTTAGAAGATGACTCCTTTGTGAACGCTGCTAAAGAGTGGCTCAGAAGTGTTGGTCCAGACTTTTACCGTGCTGGTCTACAGGCTATCGTTCCTAGGTTACGTAAGGCAGTGGAAAGGGACGGGGATTATGTGGAAAAGTGACATTTTGTTCCTAAAGGATGTATCTACATTTTATGAAAATAGCAAAGCTGTAGGATAAAAATATAATTTTTAAACAAATGTTATGCATTACTTTTGAAGTTACACTAGTAATGTAAGCTATAATAAAGTCCGTAATAAAAGTGTTCACCCTTTCAGGGCAAAGAAGATCCCTTTTAAATTTCAATTTTTACTTTTATTTCATTCTTATTATGTGATGATATGTATTTCTATGTTTTCTTGGTATGAATATTAGACGGAATCACTACGTTTAAAGTCTTGTAACAATAAATGAGAATTTAATTTGACTTTAATGAATTTTTCCACAATTCTTCTACCTCTCACGAAATTATCAATGTAATACCACGAAATTACCAAGGTTATCACAAAATAACCAACCTTTTAGCTTAAGTTGTAAAAGTGGTTTTTGGCACATGTTCAAGAACGTGCCCAATCTTTTATGTCTCCAGAATTGTACAGCAAATTATCGTCTTTTAGATGAAAAATTCGGAATAAGGTTATATTTACACATTTGCATTTTAAATTAATTTTCATGAAATTATCACGAAATTACCAATGTTTACCCTATTATGTTAAAACAGATACCGAACCGAGACTGCTTGGCTCTCATTCTTCAATTTTAAAGTTAGAACACAATGATATCACACAAACTACCTGTATTTACGCACAAATCTCACACTAAACCAATGGTCTTGAGCAGTCGCTGAAATGGGTAAAGGGTAAGCGGAGCCGTCCCATGTGCCCCATCGTGCAGCAGGAAGAGGTGGAGAACATATCCGCTAGCAGCTACGAACGTACCATAGTGCACTGTGTTCTCCGCGGGTAACTGACGCTAGCTTCAGGGTGCTCTGTACTGATGATTGCTGCACTAAATCATATCACCTTTTTGAATTCCAAATATCATATTTGGAAATTTTGCGCAATTTACCTGGCAGATAGTTACTCACAAGGGAACCTTCTTTCATGATAATGCGGTATTGTCGTATATTTTTGGAAATAGGTAATTCAGCAGGTGAAATTTTTCCGCTTGAGCTCCATAGGGACAAAAGTTGTATGACAAAATGTGCACACTTAAAGGTTAAAATGAAGCTTTTTTGAAGTCACTGCATTGCAAATGAGTTATTACAGCTGTTGAGCATTTGAATTGCAAACATTATGGACATCGATCACAGAATGATGTAAATAGGAACATTTAGTGCATTGTGCATACCGTACATGTTTCCATGAAACCAAATAAATTACGAAGGCACTTAGGAACAAAACATTCAGATGTTAAAAATTAAAGTGAAAAATATTTCGCTCGCGCATTAATATGTTTTAAACGGGAAAATGTGTTGCATGTAAAGTAGAGTCAGTGAATTCAAAGGCTTTGGAATCATCATATTTGGTTTGTTTTCAAATTACTAAAGATGTAAAACCTCATTCTACATGTGAGAAACTGATCTTTCCTAGTTTAAGGATACTAATAAAGTTATGTTCGGTGAAAAAGAAGCAAAGCAGTTACATTTAATTCCCACGTCTAACGATACAGTGCATCGCTGTATCAATGAAATGGCTAGTGACTTAGAAATTTTGATCATGAGAATAAAAGACAGTAGATTTTTCGCATTACAAATTGATGAATCAACAGACATCTTTAATTGATCTCATGTCATTTGTTTCATTACGTGTGCATATCACGGTACCGTTAATGAAGATATTTCTTTTCTGTGAAAACTTGTCAGCAGAATGTATTTTCGAAGTTCTTAATTTATATATGATTAAACACAGCATTGATTGACAAAACGTGTTGGGCTAAATTCCGATGGGTATCAAGCAGTGTGTGGACGGCACAGTCTGTTTAACGCGTGTTCATAAAGTGGCACCAGATGTGATTTGAGTACACTGCTTTATTCACAGGAAAGCATTGGCTAGTAAGACCATGCCAAGTGTTATGAAACCGTTTTCTACACTGCAGTTAAAGTGATGAATGTCATAAACGCTCGCCCATTGAGACTTTTTTCTTTGTTTTGCTGTAAAACTGGTAGTAAACCTAAGCACCTCCTGCTTCCACAGGATTGCGCTGGTTTCCAAGAGGTAAAGTCCTTGTAAGACACGATGTTTTACTAGTTTTGAATGACTGAAGTACATGGGTGTGTTTTTAGATAACAACTGGGTGGTTACATTTGCTTATATGGCAGATAAATTTTCCAAACTAAATGAACTCGATTTATCCCTTCAAGGCCCAACTGTCACTGTGCTTAAAGTTTATGATAAACTCAAGTCATTCCAGAAAAGTTCGATCTGTGGTTAGAGTACGTCAAAAGTAATATTTTTTTTTGTCTTTCCTATCTTTAATTATTTTCTAAGTTAAAATGATTTTTCCTTACCTTCTGATATTTGTGATTCTAGTATCCTATCTCTCAATAATGAGATTGAAGGTTATTTTCCAGAAAATTACAGTGAATTCAATTGGATTCCAAGCCCCCTCCTATATTTTGAAAGTTCAAACTTTTCAGTGAAACAAAGAGAACAATTGTGTGATATTTGCTGTGATTCTGACACTGAAATTAAATTTTTACATTCAGATATATCAACATTTTGGATATCACTAAGGCATGAATATCCTGAATGGAGCATTAAAGTTGCTCATGTCGTTCGCAACATCATATCTTTGTGAAAATGGATTTACCTCGTTATTTCAAGTGACGCAAGCTCTGATTTACGACTCAAGTTAACTGCACTTGAACCCAACAGACATCAGTTTATGCAGATACGACAGGCCCATCCATCAAATTAGTTCAGTGAGTACAAAATGTTTTAACAAAATTTCAACATGTGCTCAATTAGAGTAATTTAGTATTTTTTATTAACTTATAATAGCATAGTATTTACTTTTCATCAGTGATTAGACTCTATTTATTTAATCTATTGGTCGTGTGAAGTTTAATTTCCTTCAAAGTTGGTCCCGGACTTAAAAAGTTTGAGAAACAATGTTATAATATACGACGCAGGATTTTAACAAGGTGTCTAAATTCTATTATATGGCAAAAATATATGAAAAAGTACAAAGAATAACATACTGCAAATGTACCGTTCAGAGTGCAGTAAAATATGTAGCAGAAGAATGAGGAGTAGAGAGAGGGACAGGAAGAATCTACCGGATGAAGAGATTGATTTTATTAGATATTGTAGATTTAAAAAAAAATACATAATTTCAAACGAAACAATCAGAGAAATTGTGGAAGTAGATAGGAATATTATTGACATAGTGAAGAAAAGAGAGTTAAATTGATATAGATACAGATCTAAAGGCTGCCCTTTATCACCTACACTCTTCAACATCTACTTGGAGGGTTTAGTGAAGAACTGTTTTCAGAACATGGGAGGAGTGACAGTAGGAGGAAGAAGAATAACGTGTATAAGATTTGCTGATGATATGGCGTTGTTAGCAGAAGAGGAGATGATACTAAGGAATGTGCCACTATAGCTAAGTGACAGCTGTGAACAGTATGGAATGAACATAAATGGCTACAATACGAAAACCATGGCCTTAGTAAGAAAAGTAAAGAAGGTAAACTTGCAAATTCTAAATGAGGCAGTACAGCAAGTGGACAACTTCAAATACTTGGGGTTTACTATAAGCAGTAACGTGAGCTGCTGCCAAGATGTCAAAAGGAGAATAGCAATGGCAAAGAAGCTTTTAATAGAAAAAGGAGCATCTTCTGGGGACCTCTGGAAAAAGAATTAAGGAAGAAACTAGTGAAGTGCTTTGTATGAAGTATGGCATCGTATGGGGCAGAAACATGGACATTATGACGAAATGAAGAGAAGCTACTAGAAACATTTGAAATGTGAATATGGAGAAGGATGAAGTGTGTGAAATGGACAGAGATAATAAGAAATAAAGTTGTGTTGGAAAGAGTAGATAAGAAAGAATGTTGCTGAAACTGATCAGATAGAGGAAAAGGAATTAGCTGGGTCACTGGTTGAGAAGAAACTGCCTTCTGAAGGATGCATTGGAAGGAATAGTGAACGGGAGAAGAGTTCGTCGCAAAAGAAGATATGAAATCATAGACTACATTATTATATGGATCATATGAGGTGACAAAGAGGAGGGCAAAAAATAGGAAAGATTGGAGAATTCTGGGTTTTGCAGTGAAAGACCTGCCCTTGGGCATAACACAATGAATGAATGAATGAATGCATGAATACAGATCTAAGATGGATAAATCCAAATGTCCTATTAAAATTCTAGTGGTGTGAATAACACCAAACAATTAATAAAATAAAGGACATAAAGACACTAACAGAGCCATGCAGTGAAGGGAAATTAATGATGAAGACTGCTTGCATAAGACGCATTACAAATTAGTGCCGGATAAACGTCTGTTACAGCACTTCGACAAGTATGAATCGGAGGAAATACATAAGAATTAACCTATATCGAGTAACCGATTTGAGTAATGTGTTGTCTTGTATTTTAAGAAATCAATTCCAAGAACGTAATTACTCTGATACCTGTCATACCATTTCTCAAGTGATAAAAATAGACCTTAGTGTGCTTCATATTTTATTATTCCTCAGTTCAGAAGTAATACAGCATTATTGATACAGAACAAAATAGTTTTAACTTGTGCTTGTCACATAAATATGAATGTGTAATATGTAATAAAGGAACGCATATAGTGGAATTAGTTGACGCCAGTTTGTTCTGAGATGAACCCTTTCAGAGTAGCAATGTTAGAGTAGATTCCGGGATATCCTTGCATTCCGCATCCTGCACCCCAGGATATAATGCCGGCCAGTTTTCCGTTGATAGTGAGAGGACCGCCCATATCACCATGACAGGTATCTTTTCCTCCCTCTTGCTCACCGGCACAGATCATGTTGGCGGTGATGCCACCTAGAAGAGCATAAGCTCGGTCACATATGACGTGGTCTACGATGGGCATTGTGACGACTTGGAGCTGAGATGATTCTGGTCCAATTTCAGTTGTGGATCCCCAACCAGTGACGACCGCAAGTTCTCCGGTTGAAGGCTCGGAGGAAGTAAGAGTGATAGGCTGGACTCCAGTACCGAAGCTCAAGAGGGTGATAACCTTTAAACGTAGTCAAACAAATAATGTGGTCACAGTTCTATGTGGATGTTAAAATTATTAAATTTCTCATTCCATTCCCCCTTCCTCTCCTCATTTTACCGTCACTGTCTATTAGAGTGACTTGAAATCTTGAAAATCAAACATTCAACAGTAATGTCGATATGGAATTAGTAGAAAATTTCTCTCATATATTATTCAATAAATAACATATTTAAAATTGATATTATGCATGTTCTACATATATGAAAATCTGGTACACAGTAATCGTAAAATGCTCGATGTCAGTTTCAGTGTAAGTAATGCGATTAAGAACAGTAAATTATAACAAATAGAGTTGTGCACTGTTACACTAATGCAGGACCTAGCAATAGAGCAGTGTGTGTTACAGCGCTAGTAGGCGGCAACAAAGAGAGCGATGTTAGTTATGTTCCGTGGTCAGAGGTGGATTCCAACATTTGACTGTAGTATGACAGCACTTTGAGATTGAACATGATGTCATACGTTCTTCCAATTATTGGAGAAGAAAACTTGTTGAAATGAAAAAACTTCGTAATCAATCAAATAAAAGTTCATAGATTTTCTTAATTACTTAGAAAGTGATTGATTTAAAATTATTAATGACAAAATAAATATTTCTACCACTAGAAACTGCAAATTCTTTTAATGTTTTATTGAAAATATTTAGATATTTAACAAGACGTATATAGTTGTCTATATTTAGGATGTAGCAGATATTTACGTTTATGATTGTCTCATATTCTTACGATAGGTCAGACTCGGTAAAAAAAAAATATAGGTTTTGTGCTTACTCGATTATTTCATGAATTTATATCAATATTAGGCACTATTTTGAAGTTATTTATTTAAAATTGATGGGATAATTATTAATATCCTGTCCAACTAGGTAATGAGATATTTTTACCAACACTTCTTAGTTAACTATTGTAAATATTTAGATTATAAACATCTAGGAGTACATTTCTCTCATATTCTTAGGAGATACAAACTAGATTTGGTCATGGATTTTTCCATGGATCTAATATTTAAGGCCGCATTAAGGCTATTGAGCATCTAACAGAAATGACTATCAGGAGAATTTCCTTCGGAGTAAAGGCGGCGGTCACGTAGGACACACATATCTATTGCCATTAAATGCCGATTGTCTGTAGAAGTGGAAACCTTAACCTCTCGCCACACTCTGGGCCGAATTGGCCTGTAATATAGTTAGTTTACTTTAGTTTTAACAAAATCAGTGAAAAATTTTTTCCCAGACAGTAACAAAGATAAACGGAATTACTTTTAGCGTTGCCACTTATCTTGAGAAAAAAAGGAAAAAGAAAACTTTCAATAGTTTGTAGTGGTAATAGTGGAAAAATTAATGCTCAGTTCTCGTCCAGTGTTGAATTTTGACGCTACATAACACAATTGCTGAAAAGTGTCGTAAGATAAGTCAATACCAAATACCACGGATATTTAGGGCCTGTAATATAATGACTATTCTTACAAACAAACATTCTGAGGGAGGCAGATAAAAAAGTTTTTTTTCTTCCACCGTGTTAGGCTATTAATGTCAAAGGAAGTGCTTACACAAATTTTGGCCACTCGACCGCAATTACGAGGCCATCCAGAAAGTGATTTTCCTTCGGGCCGTTTACAGAAAAAAGCACAATTGCATGGAAAGATATTTATTGAAACAGATACAGAATTGTGACTTTGTGAAACTGTTCACCTTACAAACTTATAACATTTATGGCAGCAAAAGAGAATAATAATTAGGCCTATTTACTTTCTACGAGATAAATTCTAGTCTATTTTACTGATGAATCTCATCCTGGGCAGGAATTTCCTTCTGTTTTCCACACGACTGATTTCAAAACCGATTTTAATCAAACAGAATTTAACCGGTGTTTTCATTTACTTTCCCCGTTCACGAACAAATTTTTTATGATATAAGCAACTATTTGTACTGTTTATTATAATTGGGGTTTTCCCTGTTAGTGATAAATAAATAAGTAAATAAATAAATAAATAAATAAATAAATAAATACACAATTAAGAAAAGAAATAAATAACAATCCTGTACGTTCAGTGGCAAGATTAAAAAGCTGAAATACGAGTACATAAGAACAACGTATTATGTATTGTTGTAAATACGTTCTTTTGACTTTCAATAAATTGTTCTTTCTGAAAGTCACGTTTGATTTTATTATTAATAACAGCACAAAATATAATGCACTCAAATATATAATATTATTGTTTAATTACATATAATATTGTTATGAAACAGTTTTATCTTTCTTCTTATATTGATTAGTAAGATGTCTGGATAATATGTCAAAATGTTTAAAACACTAAATCGAAGGCAATATAAAAATTACTATAACTATCTGTAATGACTTGTACACAGATCGGTATCACTGAAACAATAGTACACAATCCTTATATTGAAAAAGGAATACGTCTCAATAATAATAATAATAATAATAATAACAATAATAATAGTAGTAAACTGCCCCCATTAAGGGTAGCCCTTACGGACTCAGTATATCCTTAAAAAAATTTTATACATATGTAAACATAGATATTAAATTTTAAAGAAGGGAAACAAAGTAAAGGGCGTGAAAAATTACAATTGCTATTAATGTGGCACCATGTGATTAATTAGGATTTGGCAGGATTTTTTTAACACAATTTTCACAATGTCATCCCTCAGAGATGTTGGCAGAGCAAACTGCCGTCGAAATTCTTCGAAAAAAGCTGGTATAGTCCCTCGAGCACCTATGAGCAAGCCGAATACCTCAAAGTGAATTAAGGCATATTTCAGCTTGAAATAGTTGACTGTAGGCTCATAGATCGACTTCTTCTCAAGGTGGACCTCGGCTGACTGATGATATTCTACTTCGAAACGTATCGTGGGGTCCACAATGATGCCATGTTTAGTGTCAGCATTGTACGCTAAAATATCTACTCGTCTCGTTGACCCATTTTCAGCTAGACAGGAGATTTCTTCTTCTACTATCCAGTCCTTATTTCTTAATGCGGCAGCAATTTTGGATCTTACAAGATGATGTCTAGAGTTCCTCAAGAGCAATCCTTGTTCACAGAATCCCAAGACGTGTGCTAAAGTTTCAATCTCCGGGCAGCCATGTCTGCACCGGGTACCGTCGAGAGATCTGCCTGGAACGGAACGAACAGCTGCTAAATTTGCTGTCATTTTCAGGCTAGATATCCATTCACTAGTCGAAAGTCCTTTCTTGTTTGCAATCCAACTGTTGGCGGCTGTTTCTTCGCTATACATCTGAACACCTTTTCCCCGTCCTGAAACGGTCTTCCATGATTCATATTCACGACCTCTCAATTCTTCTCGAAAATTTCGAATTGCAGCTTTAGTAAAGTCTTCGGGAAAAGAAAGGCAGAGGGAATCACACGACGATCTGAGTTCGACATCTGTCTCATCATGTTAACATGCGGATTATCTGCTCTGATTAATGATAGACAGATGTTATTTCTAATAATAATAATAATAATAATAATAATAATAATAATAATAATAATAATAATAATAATAATAATAATAATAATAATATCCGTGGTGCTACAACCCTTTAAGGACCCAGACCGACCAGCCGATTTCTGATCTCACTCCCACATGCTTAAGGAGAGGTGGACGATCATCTTACCAAAAATCGAAATATTGTATAGTTAGCACGATGATCCCTCCAGTTGTTATTAGCTGACTTTCGTAACTGAATTTTTTTACCTATCGTAGCTTCCCAAAAGCATCACGATGCTGGATGGACGCCACTCCCATACACTGGACGAAATTTCATGAAAAATTTTAATTCCCCACAACTTGAACAAGCGTACATTCCTAAGCAAGATACCTTAGATCACGACGCCACATGGCGGAACAATAATAGTAATAATCATCTCCATCATTAACGGAATGAGTTTTTCCAGGTTCAGCTTCCGCCCTAATGTCGTCTTTTGTATCACTGGCTAAACAGTTCCGTTCAATGTGAGCATCTTGATCTTGACAGTGAATTTCTTTTTCTGTGACATTCATATGAGAAATCTGTAGCATGTATCGTACAAATTATTTTTAGGTACATAAAAAGGTATGTTAAATTCTGTGTTGAATATAGGCCTAATTCAATAAAATAGTTATTTTCAATAGTGATGCCATCATTTTCATATTTTTCAACGTACAATTGTACATATTCCTAAAATATTTAACTCATGAGGTAAGTACTCATTCTCTTAATCTTTCTGGCATAATGTGATAGTAGTTTTAGAAAACTATTAACGTGAGATATAGGCTAATTCATTTCTTTTATACAGCATTTCACTTATGGACGATTCAGACAAGTCGAAATTTGCAAGAAAAAAGGCCAGAATCTTACACTTTTGCACCTTCTTTGGTTAAAAATTATTTATTTGTGAATTTTCTTCTATATGATACCGGAAAAGTGCATTTTATTTCTACTCCTTTTCCACAAGGTAACTTAAGTATGCTATAACCGCTTCTTATCTATACCGCTTACTGAAAATGTCAAAATTCATCATGAAGTGCCAGCCATTCAGCACGAGTAAGTTTGAAACTGCATTTCCTTACACATTTTTAGTAATCTTGCGATTTAATTGATCGTTCAGGAATAGATTTGCGTTTGGTCGATATTCTGAAGTATTATTTCGAACATAGTCGTAATTCTCTGCAGTAATAATATTCATAAAAATATCTCAAAGTATTGCTATACGCTAGGCCTGCAGAACTCGTAAGTAGGGGAAATATGACGTCAGCCTCACTCCAATTCCATTGGGGATGATCGACTTCCGCGTAGAGTTATTTACCTTCTCTTGTCGTCAAAGATCCATCAGTGGGTGCATGTAATTTTGAAAAAGAATTGTAATAAATTCATTGTTTTTATAATGCGTTATTTCGTTTCAAGGTTTACAATTATGCTAGGTTTCCTGTCGGTAGTTTCTTTGAGATTTCTTTACACCTAACCTGTTTTAGATTTTCGAAAACTTTCCTCCTATCATCACATACGGAATCATAAATGTATAGCATTTAAGTAATGAACCTTGAAAGTCACTATTAATTTCAATTCAAAATGAACACAACGAGTGACGCCCTTAATTTTACAGTATATAAACAAATAATCAATATACAGTTCGTAATAATGAACTTACCCGAAAGTTTGTGCAGTCCATAATTCTTAATATGAACCTTGTTGAAATGTGGTTTAATATTGAAATGACGAGTGGAAATAAATTGGATGGGACACAGTAAACAAGCAATTCTTTCGTCTTCAACAACAAAATAATCATATTCCCATTTCCTTTGGAAGTAGTATTCCTGCACGGGTTTAGATTTTGCCATGTTCCAGTTCTCTTTAAACTTCAGTACGTGTATTATTTGTTTGTTTGTTTATTTATTTACTTATTTACGTACTTATTTAGGTTTACTTATTTACTTATTTAGGCCTACTTATTTTCTTACTTAATAAATTATTTATTTATTTATTTACTTATTTATTTGTTTAGTTATTACTTATTTAGGCCTACTGATTTACTTACTTCATTATTTATTTATTTATTTATTTATTTACTCACTTATTCGCTTATTTACTTATTTATTTACTTACTTACTTTCTTACTTACTTATTCACTTATGTATTTACTTATATATTTATTTATTTATTTACATATTTATTTATTTATTTACATATTTATTTATTTATTTACATATTTATTTATTGGGCTGGAGTGCGTTACAAACTTGAATGACAGCACTGACATCCGATCAAATAGCTATCACTCACTTATCAATGTACAATTTATTTCTCGTCCTAATAATACTAAAACCAGTTAAGACCAGTAATATAAGTTTTGTAAAAACAGGAATTGAAACTTTATTAATGCACGAAATATCATAATAAATTCTTCAAATAAAGTAATTGGTTGTTTCCTGCAAGCAACATTTCGGACTTATTTCATTTTAGTAGAATACAGAGCACGGAAAGACATGTCGGGGACTGTACTTCACTTATTTTACACAAAAAGTGGATTTAATCGGCTTTACCAGTAATAGGACGATATATACATTGGTAGACCTTCTTACATTATGCACACACACATTTTTAAATTTATTTTACATATCTTTTAATGTGTTTATTTCCCTCATTCATTTTTCTCTTACTTTCTAAAGGTATGTTCCTAAGGATTTTATTATCTGTTCATTTGCAATTTTTGATAGCGTATTGTAGCCTATACCTGCCGCCGCGAATGAATGTTAATGCAGCCAAGCGTAACTAGAATGTCATGACCGCACTGGTAGAAAAGGTGGGTGGGGTAAGAAAGGGGAATATAGCAGTCGCTCTCAGGAGCTACAGTTCTGCAGGCCTGCTATAAGTAGATGATATAGCAATAATACAAAACAGTGAAGAGAATTTACAACGTTCCGTATATAAGCTGAATCAAATTGGAATAGAATATATCGTAATTTAAAAATATCCATAAGAAGAACAAAAGTTATGGCCAATCGAATTAAACACTCTGTGCGCTAAAAAATAATAGGCTGTATGTAAGTTCGAAAATTTCTCAAAACCCGTAACCAACAACTGTTTTTTTATCGTCATATTCGTATTCAGGAGACTCAAATTATAAAGAAAACGTATATCACATGCCCAGCGCAGTGTAATTAATTCATTCATTCATCCGTCCATCCGTAGTGTTCTGCCTAAGAACATGTCTTCCACTCAAAACCAGTATTTTCCAATCTTTCCTATTTTCCTGCTTCCTCTTAGGCTCCACATAATGAAGGTTGCTCTGCAATAACAAGGTATGTGCACATACCTAGGTATAGTCGCCACAATTAATGTATCAATATAACAAATTCAATAACGAGATTTTGATGAACAATACATGAAACTTATACATAAAAACTATCAATAATACTAATTCAAAAATACAGATTTGCAAAGACCTTTCTTTGTTAATGAGAACAATGCTACTTTTACTTATTGCCAAACACCCACTTCTTACACATACCTTGTCATTGCAGAGTACCCCTCATATGATCCATGTATCTTAATGTTGTCTATCATCTGATATTTTCTTCTGCACCGAACGTTTCTTCCTTTCACCATTTCTTCCAGTGCATGTTTCAGTTGACAGTTTCTTCTTAGCCCATGTCCCAGCCAATAGGTTTCTTGGGAAAATAATTTCAGTGATTTCCGTTTTCTTTCCCCACTTCACTCTCCATCGCATCTTAAAAGATCTAAGGAAACCCTAGCGTGAGTGGATTTGACTAATTGGGTCCTCTGGATTTCATCGAAATTTGTCACCGGGGGTTTAGAGTCATAACAACGTATTGAAAGAATTTGCCATTTTTACATACCTATATCATTATTGACTTGGGGAACTAATCTATTTAATGACAAAACAACGGAACGTCTATATTAAACCGTTACGGAAATACTCTTTTGCGTCTCTACAAATACACGTGATTATTTAATGTCATAACGAAGTATTACCTTATACGAGTTGGCTACATTATTGTAGTTTTAATTACGCTATAGTGTTGAATGTCATAGCAGCGTTGTTTTGTCTCTAAATGTGGACTATTTATTTTTAGATGTGAGATAAAATTGCAGTGTATCTGCAGCCATATATTCATTCGTTGTTTTTCGTAACCCTTGAAATAAAGCATTTTAGCAATGATGGTTATCCGTAGCACACTATATGTTGCACTGGGAAAAAATGGCACACAATATTATTGTCAGTCTTGCAATTATATCATTGATTGGTGTTGAGCAATCAATCCTTGAGGAAAAAAGATTCTAGATCTGCTGAGAAGTCGACCAGGTGTGCTTAAATGCGACAGGCTCATGTCAGTAGATTTACTGGCATGTAAAAGAACTCCTGCGGGACAAAAGTCCGGCACATCCGGCGACGCTGATATAACCTCTGCAGTTGCGAGCGTCGTTAAATAAAACATAACATTTTAACGTTCTGCTGAGAAATGAAAAGTGTGTTACTGAAGAGAATTCAGATTGTTAATTTC
This sequence comes from Periplaneta americana, assembly GCF_040183065.1. Taxonomy (NCBI): domain Eukaryota; kingdom Metazoa; phylum Arthropoda; class Insecta; order Blattodea; family Blattidae; genus Periplaneta; species Periplaneta americana. Next base: position 109,549,098 of record NC_091120.1, on the reverse strand, counting down.
CGAAATATCTTTTCAACATCAAGGACCAATACTGAAGCATGTAATGATAGGATTATAATTTATAATGTTGTTTCATTACTCGTAGTTAATATTAAATTTTGAATTTTGATAGAATCAACAGATGTAAAATGCATTATAAATGATTTTAATTAAAAATGAGTACGTAGATAGTTCAAGTCAAAACTATCCCTTTATCATCATCATCAATCTTGCAGGGATTAGACGTCTTGCCTGTCCCGTCTTCACAGTGTTAAAACCATCTTTTCCTCGGGCGCCCTATACCTGTTCTTCCTTGAGGCTGGTAATTATTTACAAGGACTGGGATTCTTTCATTATTCATACGACCCAAATGGTGTCTCTAATTATCCTTAAACCCTTATATTTTTTCATTTATGCGGTATATATTTAATTATTCTCGTACAACTTCATTTTGTATCCGATCCATCTTTGTACAGCTTTCATCCTACGTAAAAATCTCACTTCAGCTGACTGAATCTTGCTTCTATCTCTGTCTTGTAATACCAAAGACTCACTTCCAAACATTAAAATTGCTACAGCCATAATCTTATAAAAATTCAACTTTGTGTCATTTCGAGTTTTATTTTGCAGAGTTCTATTTATTCTCCCACATATTAATTGAAATTTATTCAATTTATTTTCAATGTCCCTGTCCCTTTCATAACTTACATTGCATCCCAGATAATCAAAATAAGATACTTATTCAAATATTTTGTTTTCTATTATTATTTTTTAGCGCACAGAGTGTTTAATTCGATTGGCCATAACTTTTATTCTTCTTATGGACATTTTTAAATTACGGTATATTCTTTTTTCAATTTGATTCAGCTTATATACGGAATGACGATAAGGTTAAATATTCACTGTTAGAAGATTACAGCTTTCTTTTTCTGCATTTTCTTTTATACTGGGCATCAGGTAAATCACAAGATAAAGTTCAATAATAGTCTGCTGGCATATAGGTACACCACTGTCCTTGGTATCTTTTTTCTACAGTTGAAATTACTTAAAGAAAGCGCTCACTATGCTCATCACTGAAATCGTCACAATTTTCGGGGAAGAAGTCAAGATGGAAGTGAAGGAAATGAATTTTCAGGCACATGTTACAACCCATAGTTTCATACGCCAACAGTAAATTTTGCACTAGTTCTTCATAGTTCTCACTTCTACGTTTACCAAGAAAATTTAAAACAGCCTCCTTGAATGCAACCCAGGCGGCTTTCTCTTTTCCTTCCAACAAAGATTCGAAGTGATTGTCCTTCATTATTTCTCTAATTTGTGCTCCATTGAAAACTCTCTCTTTTATTTTCCAGTCAAATAGCAGGAAATGTTTCCTGGATATTTTAAATGCTTCAGTTTTATTATTCATCCCTCTAACAAAATTCTTTATTAACACTAACTTAATGTATAAAGGGGGTAAAATTTACTTTACTTTGAGGTACAAGGGGTTGATGTGTAATATTTTTCTTCCCTGGCTCTAGTGATTGTCGTTTTATTTTATAATGCTTATCTCGAGCGTGACTGTTCCATTTGAACAGAAACCAGCAAAATTGTGTGTAGCCTAATTACATTCCAAGAAGCAATGCTACAACCACAAATCCGCACATATAAACCATTCGTAATTTGAATATTATTATTAAAGTACACTTTAAAGAAATAGACGTCTTACACAGAATACTAATACCATGGAAATCTGATACACTGAACCGATTTTATATAGCGAATCTGTTTTGGCCCCCCTCCAAATGGAACCGAAAAGGGTAATCTAATAACTTCCCCATCTGGAAGTCGTTTTGACAAGGTGGTCTATTTTAAAATATAAACTACATTAATGTCATTAAAACTCACAGTGAAAGAATTGCACATCTCAAATAAAATCGGGTAAACTGAAGCAAATTCATATCGCGAACCTTTCCCCCCCCCCTCCAAATAGACTCGTAAAAGGACAATAAAATAATTTCCGTTTCTACAAGTGCTTCTAACATGGTTGCCTAATTATAATAATTTTGTTTTCACATAATGGATCGTCGCATTTGTAAAAAAATAGTTACACACGATACTGCGATTTTTTAAAATAGAATGCATATAAAATTAATTATATTGTGCATCTCGAAAACCCAAACTGATGGAACTTTCGCTTGTCATTTTTGAATTCAGGATGTCTAAATTAGTAAGAATTTGTAAGTTTTATGTCTGGCGCAAAATGGCTGTTGACCAGTGTTATTTAATGTGTAAGTTTATTTTCCATATTATGAAAGTTATAATTATTTTAAATACTCGTATGTTTAGTTCAAACCCGCTCAAAACGTATTAATTGTAGAGCGAATGAATATGATCCCTATTACATCCATGCGCGGTAAATATAATTCTGTAATTTGTAATCCGCCTCTGCTCAGCTGTTTTACACTGGAGAGCTGACAGTCGTATTTCGCGCGCAAGAGCCTCTTTCCGCTGCTTCACGGAGCGTAGAGTTACCTGTCCCTGCGCTAATGGTATGGAAATCCGACGAAAAATTTTTCAACAAATAGACTAGCTCTGTCATTGTTACGATTATCATATTCTTTCAACTTACCATGATATAATAATAGGTTCAGTCTAAGTTATAAGTAATTATTATTTACATCAAATTTACATTTCTCAAGATGTTTAGTCAACTGATCATATTCAAGTTTGAACCTCATAAGTGACACCATTAATGCATCACTCGTGAGGCAACTAAACAAGGGGCTGTGGTAAGGTGGCCAGTTCTCAAGATGAATAACTTTTATTAAGTACAGTATAATAATAAATATAGGCCTATTTTTATGAAAATAATAATACGCGATGGTTTTAATTCTATTTAGCTTCTGAACCAAAATTCCGGTGTTGCAGAAACGCCAATTAAATCGTATAAATTAAAAAACTCGTTAAAGAAGTGAGATCTAGTTTTTTTCATAAATTGTAATTAGCTTCGTAATATGCAAATATTAGGAAAAAGAAATTTATATACCTAAGATTTCTTTCCCTTGCTGTCAAACGAGCAAAGCAATATATTGTTACGTCCTTCTAATAAGGTATGCCATTTTATTCAATAAAACATATTGAAAATATTTAAATAAATGTCATCGAAGTCATGGTTATAAGTATAGGAAAATCACGTAATGAATTCCACAACACACAAGTTCTTCGTGATTATGTGTAACATAACTTTACTTGTTACGGATAAATATACATCCAATAAATTAAAGTGAAATTAAATGTGCTTTGTTCGGATATAATTGTAAATTAATTTTGCATAGAAGGATATTATGTAAGTTAAAACTCAAATTTCGAACACAAATTTGTCTGAGTATTACGGATATACGATCATGAATTAGTTATTTTTCATGCATACCCAGATACGGTGTAGTCAGGTTACTCACGTTTTCTGAAAATCGTACCCACATTGGGTACTGACAACTTATGAAATATTAAATTGAGAAAAATTAAAGCGCTGTTATTTATTTTTGTATACTAGAGCCGGAAATATTTAAGACTGTATTTAAATATCGTCGCTTAAGAACCAATACCGCGTAACTGACATTTTTGGTCCAAACTGTTTTTTTGCACAGATGGTACCTCCACTGTCATCTGCATGCATTGACAAGCGCGGGAATTTGATTACATGAATGGCCTGCGTGCGAAGGAGGGGGGTACAATACCGCGTATCTGAAGTCACGAGAAGTCTGTAGGAAATACCGCGCATCTGACAACAGATATTATGTCTACTCCCTGCGCGCCCTCCGTACGGAAGCTGGTTCTCGTTACTGCCTTGTAAAATTGTATCAACAGTGTGTAATATTCTGAGAAGATTAAAGAAGTGTTCAGTTTCAATTATTTAAAAGGTAAATATAATAGAATTATTTCACTAATGTCAATTGAATGTTAGTTGAGCTGAATTCCCGCAGAATCTCCAAGTTCATTCACTGAAATATAGTAATTTAATATTTTATTATTATATAGGCCTACAGATACAAGAAAAGAAATGGACAATGAATCAGACGACAGTCAGTTTAGCGAGAACGAAATCCTATCTGTGCTATGTTCTGCATTCAAGACGGGAGAAACTTCTGTGAACATTAACAAAGGTATGGCATAAGAAGTATCACAGTTATTAAACGTTTATTTTTCTTCAGTTACGGAATCATAACAGCAAACTTAATTTAAGTACTTAATATAAATAATCATGAATGGGGCCGCTAAAATAATTTGCGCTACATTTAGTGGTGCTGAGCTTCGTTCCTTCCATTTCCTCCGGTAGGAGGAAGATCTAAATTGATGATAATATTTACTACACATGTTTTTAAGCCATTTATATCACATTTATAAACACTAGTAATCTCATCTTATTCGTAGGTGTACTGCCTGATAATTCAAATGCAAAAGAAAACCGTCCTTCTGGAAATGGGCTGCTGCAGATCAGGGATTATCCGTCCAGTGTTACCGGTAATGTTATGATCGTATTATGCAGTCTGGTATGATTTAAAGCAACGCTATTAAAATAATACAGCTAGAAATAGGATAGGACAGAAACTGAAGACAATACCCTGTCAATGAAGGATCTACACCAAATTTCGGAAGCGTTTTCATATGTAGACGACCCCGAAGAATTCGTGAGTGCTACTTATTATACATCTTTACATTCGTCAGAAAAATGTAAAGAGAAGAATCTACAAGCGTTTCATGGAAATTTGACACAAAAGAAAAAGAAGTTCAAAGCCACAAAAGGGTAAGTGGAAGAAAATGAAAAATAGAAAACTTAGAATGGAAGAGGAAGCTTATCTTAGCTACAAGAAATCGAAAGATGGCAAAGTAACACATGATACGGAAAGAGATGCAAGGAATTTGGGGCCAGAGTGTAGTTATAAAATGTGCCAAAATTCTAAAGTAATGGGCTGTAATTTAATTTCTAATGAGAGAAGACATCTTTCAGGCATTCTGGAAATCTATGACTTGGGAACAGAGGACCGTTTACGTATCAAATCTACGAAAAGACCTGACAGTACAAATTCTGAATCGAGAAGAAAGAGAACATTTGTCTACAACCTGAAAGTTGATGAGAAAAAAATTCAGGTTTGCAAAAAGATGTTCCTGTGTACATTGGGAATTAAAGAATGAACTGTGCAATATTGGTTAGCTAATAGTACTGATGGCGTCCCTTCAGTAAAAAAAAAAAAAGTCATGTTCTCGTGCAAAAGCACAGAAAAAAAAAAGCATTAGTAGCCTGCCTAAATTACCGTCACATTATTGTATATAGAACCGATTGTGCCATAGTTTTTATGATAGTATTCCATACTAGGGTTACTAAAGGATTAGTTTTTGTGATTTCAGCATAGACCTATAATTATTTCTTTATTGTGTTTAACGAATATTGTGCCTGAAAAATTGTCATCATTATTATATTTTTATATGATTTTCTTTTCATTATTCGCAAGTCAGTCAAGTACATTGTCAGTAATAATAATAATAATAATAATAATAATAATAATAATAATAATAATAATAATAATAATAATAATAATAATAATAATAATATTATTATTATTATTAATTATTTTATTATAAAATTATATTTGTCAGCAACGTTTTAGCTACAATTCTACTTACCTATTCATATACGTAGTGTGAAAATAAAGTACCTGGTATCAGATTGTCATTATTATTATTATTATTATTATTATTATTATTATTATTATTATTTACTTACTTACTTACAAATGGCTTTTAAGGAACCCGAAGGTTCATTGCCGCCCTCACATAAGCCCGCCATCGGTCCCTATTATTATTATTATTATTATTATTATTATTATTATTATAACAATAAACATTGAACTGTGTCTTCTTTTTCCTTTCCCATAGTTTCAGCATTTGATTGATTAAGAATGCAGCAATCATTGTCTGGAACGTAATCTACTGCTGATTCAAGCTACAGCCTACCGACCTTGACCTCAAGTCAGATGGTAGGACAACAATTCAGATAACACATTGACATATACAAGAGCACGAATAATATTCCCAGAAGGCAGTTTTCACGCAAAGAAAACGCTTGTCAGCATGTGTCCTGAAGCTGCTAAAGTTGCCTCACAATACCGCGTAACTAACAAAATGTAGTCAACGGCAGAGTTCCAATACCGCGTAAGTCACATGGCCAAATGTCTACGGCCATGATCATCCATTTTCACTTAGTTACAAATTAGTTATGCTATTTCATAGCCATACACCACTTTTCAAGACTATTGCGTTATTTTTATGGTTTTTATTCGGTTTTTTCCTTCTCCTGTAAAATTTACATTTTGTCAGTTACGCGGTATTGGTTCTTAAGCGACGATATGTTTGGTTTCTTTATTTAATAATATTTTTAAGTAAGATGTGTAAGAGTCATTACATAGGACTATTATGCTCATTCTTTTAATGATCATATGATTATTTATCTTCTGAGTTTCTACAGTATTTCTACACATCACAAGGCATTTCCATATTGAATTTCGAATCTCCCTTTCTTCACACTCACCTTTGCTACAGCTACGTCGCAGTCCATGAAGTAGAAACCGTAATTTGGATGCACAATCAGTTCAGAGGCTTCATGTACACTACCACCGCATTCTTTGATACTGCTACCGACTCGAAATGAAGTGGAGTTAGCAGGAATTCTGAAATGCACAAAAATAAAAATAAATTGCCGTTTTATGATAAGCTTATAATGTCAACACATTATGAGAAAATCTATGGTTAATTTGGAATTATTACTTTTAGAAAAATTATGGCTTTCAATAAAATATGGAGCACACTTTTCAGAGAAACTCTAAAACTGCGTATTGCCTAATTGCAAAGCCTTCAATGTCTTCCTCGCAGTATGTTATACTCATTTCAAAATTTTAGACTGCATAATGTTGCTGTTGAACTTCCGTGACGTATGGAGTTTATATAATAATTTAATATGTACAATTAAAATATCATAAAAAGTCGATATTCTTGATGTTATATTGTAGGGTAAGGTTACCAAATTCCGTGACATATTTAATAAAGTCTATATTTATGCAAAAATTGTAATACAATTTTCAAATAACACCTAGATGATGTTATTTGGACCTTTAGCTACAGTTTTTACAACAATCAGTTCAATAGTTTCACAAGTTTGGCTTATAATATATAATTCTTTATTGTTATACAGTGGTTCCTAAATCCGTGACAGGGATCCAAATTCCGTGATAGTGGTTTCCTAATTCCGTGATTGATATCCTAATTCCTTGATACTAAAATAATCCTCATTAACTGCTCAGAAAACAAACGTGTATTTGGAAAAAAAAATTAAAGTCATGGTATATTGTTTCAATCTGGATTAAGCAAGAAATTACAACATAGAAAAAGGCCCTAGGTGACAAATTTCATAGAAAATACTTGTGTAAATACAGGAATACATATTACATATTAATATATTATAAACAAATTAAACTGAAAGTTAAATTCAATACAAGTTTAGCTTTGAATAAATTTAATTGTCACACAATTATTTCTCATCATTTATATTCCTAATATCAACAGTAATTAAGTTAAATATATGCCATATATTATTATAATTATAATTGATGTTTTTATAACTTAGGCCTATTTCTATTATTATTTCCACGAACTATTTTCTTTTATAGACATTGATTATCGCAATTTAGCGTTGGCATCACTAGCCGAGTGAGTCAGGAAGGATAAATATGATAATAAATCCGAAAATGGGAAAGCACCTTTGGCATTGTTATTGTCTCATAATGTTTAAATAATCATACACATTGATTCAGCTGACTATAATCTACAGTAATATATTATTTTTATAATGCTATATTAATTCTTACCTCAAATATAAAATGTTTGTTCAGGAGCGGTCACAAGAGAAAGAAAAACTTACTGATCAACCACCTTTCACTGAACAAAAGCTTCTGCAGTCGACTGCTTCTATTCAAAAGGCGGATAGTCAATAGAATTGAAAAAAAGATCTCTTCTGGCATCTGTTAGGTATTTTAAAAACTTAAAAGTCAGAGATCACAACTCCATGTCAGTCAATTCAAATTTTATCACGGGATTAGGGATATCACGGAATTAGGACCTTTACCCTACATCTTTGATACTGAAGCAAATAAGCAAGTAGACAGGAACAGTTGTCTATTGACGAAATAAATTTACGCGGGTATTTCTTAACGTAATAGAAACATCCTTATTATAGGTTAGAAAAATAATAATTTGATCATTTTAAACTCATGAATTTCTGGGAAATCTTGTAAATGCGATGGTTACAGAATTCAAACGTAGCATAAAATTGTCTGCATATGAGATATCTTACGTTAAAAAATTATGTTGGTCGCAAAAATGAAAAAAAAAATATTGAATGATGTAGTTGAACCAGATGTGAGAAACTCAAGTAATGACAGAAAATAATAAAGATTATGATAATGAAATGATAACGGGTACATGAAATAATAAAGATTTGTAGATGCATTAAAAGAAATACAGGTATCGTATTCTTATATCAGTGTTATAATCACCTACTAACCCATCAAGACAACTTGCGGCTGTTACCACCCAGCTGTCGCTGATGATTGACGCTCCGCAAGTGTGCTCACCATTGTACTGTAGTGAAACCTGTAAAGGAAACGCAATGTCGTGTAACTGTTTTAAATTGATAGCTGAGCCTCATTTATAACTTCGCATTTTGTATATTATCGTTAATATAATAATTTAAAATGTTATATATACTTAAATGTAAACCCATAGAATGCCTTCAAAATTGTACTGTTTCTTAGTTGAAATGTCATATTTATACCATATAAATATATTGCGAACGTGATTTTCATTACCTGGTACGGGTAATCTTGAATGTCGGCAGATTCTCCGCCTATTATGCGGCCGTCAAGATGGGGACGCCTGGGTTTAGGAACAGCGCCTTTGAAACCAACGATCTCAATAAACAAAACTTGTATCTTTAAAACACAGGGAATGAAGAGTTTGCGTCTAAAGTAACAAATAAGGAATAGCAATGTTCTGTATTTGTGAAATTTTATGTTTATAGTATCCAAATTCTAATACTCACAGAGGCTACAGGCAAAAAGAGAAGCCAGTACCACAAAGCGAAACATGTTTTAGGTCTGATGGCCGAAGTGTATCTTGCTATACCGTTTTCAGCTGTTTTATATTCCTATTTCAAGTACTCACATCTTCCAAGTAACTACTTATGATGTGTTTATTTATCTCGAAAAAAATCATGCTATCGAGAGACTTATCTATGTAGGGAAAATAACAATTCGTATATAATACTGAAATATTGTCATATCAAACGTCATATTCTCTTTCTTTAATTTATTTTCAACTAAATTCAGTTAAGATATAGTTATCGCAAACATTTCATCTCTCTTCATAGATATTTCTTTCCAACTAATAGATATCATTTTCTGGATATTATAATACACAATTACAATCTCGGAATTGTTATTTGGCTTATGTTTTATTAAAATGTTTATTATTTCCACAACACATAGCGGAAAATAACTGAATAGAAATCATCGTTATCATGAAGACGTAAAACTTAATAAACATTGATTTAGTTATCTGTATGGATTCAAAATAGCCATACTTCTAAACCAGGCCTCCAGAAGTCGGAAGTAGGGGAAATATGACGTCAGCCTCACTCCACTTCTATTGGGATTATCGACTTCCGCCGCGAGAATAATTGTTGATGCAGCCGAACGTAACAAGAACTCCGTGACCGCACAGGTAGAAAAGGTGGGTAGGGTAAGAAAGGGGAGGAAAGCAGTCGCTCTCAAGAGCTACAGTTCTGCAGGTCTGTTCTAAACTGTCACAGAAAAAAACTCTTCGGAAATTTTTAAATAAGATAATTTTATACAGTCGAAATAAAAATATCTTTCCACATTAAAATTTCCTTTCTTAAAGACATCATGCCACTATCTCAAAAATAGCATGTATCTTCTTGTAGGAAGATATATTTGATATTAATTTGTGATTTGTTTCGAATGTGAAAAAAGTGCAATCTTCATACCGTAATATTTTATATTTATTTATTTATTTATTTATTTATTTATTTATTTATTTATTTATTTATTTATTTATTTACTTATTTATTTATTTATTTATTTATTTATTTATTTATTTATTTATTTATTTATTTATTTATTTATGCGAATGACAGGTACATAGATAACTTATCTTTTACCTATACACAACCTCAAAATTAAAACAATTAACTTAATACAACTTAAAATTAAATCTAATGAAGGAACTGAACAAAATCCTTAAAGAACTAAAAACTAAGAACTAAACAGAGGCATGAGGCTTCTCGCTTCTTTTATATTGGAACTGTTATTTGCCGCAATAAAATTAATTCATGTTGTGATATATGTAGCGTATACATATGAGAGAAAATTTCAATATATATTGCATTCAGTTTTCTGGAAAAATTCCTTTATCAAACATGTTTGTATTGTAAGCTAGTGCACCTGAAGTAAATATTGCACTAACATACAGATATCCCAATATTGACACACAAAATCGTGTGGACATATAGTTCAGTGCATTATTTTACAGCGCTGTATCAATATCTCAGGACTCCATAGGTGTGGATTCGTGTGGATAAAATGGATGCGAAAATATTAGTGAGTAAATTTTGTGCGAAGAATTTGCAATAAAATTTCATAAATTGGCAATTATGCACAGCATATAATGTCTTAGTAGTTTATTGTTATTTAATATTCACTGCATTTGTCCATTGTTGCTTAGAAAGGATAAAATAATAATAGATCAATATACAACAATTCTGTTTCTTGGAAAGTTGTAAAGATACATACCACAGAAAGAAAGCGAATATTAGATACAGGTAATTAAAATGAGGAAATAGAGGAAGAAAGAAAAATTTGAATAAATTACTCTGTACCATGAACGTCTAATTTTCAAGCACCCTTCTGATAGCTTAAGACAGTGATGTCAAAGGCAAGCGCATTTTTCTGACCTTGACGTCGTGCGCGGGCATCAAGCGCTAGGTACGGAAGGAGGAAGGATTATGTATATAAATAAGCAGCCTGTTGGATTAAGAAGACCGTGGTGTATAAATTTTAAACGGAACGTGAAATTTTATATCGTTATTTCTATATGGCTTTTTTCTGTTTGATATTATCTATATTGTTTGTGAAACAAATGCACTAGCACCAATTTCTTAATATTGGAGTTGTGTTTTAAACGTTAAAAACATAATAAAGATTTAAGAAGGAATATTCACATAAATTTCATAGTAGGTTAACTATGATGTACTAAGTGAATGAGTGAATGAATGAATGAAACACATCATTAATAAAGAAAGTGATATCCCAAGAAAAAGGATTGAGTATGACAAGGTAAGTTGGAATTGATATTGATTGTATCTTTAGCCTTTTAAAAGTAATCAATAAACTAATCACAACAATATTACAGTACAAAGCAAAGTTTCCTAGGTTTATGTTTTAACTGTAGGCCTAACTAATATTACATAACAAAACTCTTATTGCATTATGCCTTTCAAGTGATATTGATGCGCAACTTCCTATCATCAGTACATTAAATTATTTTCTTGAAATCCCCTGAAACTATAGAGCTGACGTTATTACAACACATCGGCACATATCTTTTGTGTATGTTGTAACAGTAATTGCTTTCTTAATTCATTTCCTTAGAAACATTTTCCATGCGAATATTTTCAAAATTTGTAATGTACTATCTTCAGTTATACGTATTTACGAGATATTAATTTTACGAAAACATTGTTTCAGTACCTGTAAGGCTACTAAAATGAATCGGATAATTTCACTTTTCTGTAAAAGAAGTAGAGAAACTATTTCTTTTGAATAAAAAAGGAAACTTGTGAAAAATAAGCATTAAAATTAAAACTTACATTCTTATAATGCAATTATACTTCTTAGACAAATCTAAATATTAACACGGATATAGTTTTAATAGGTTCTCTTCCCTTTATCCATTGAATCAGTGCTGACCATCCCTGTATACAGCTCAACCAAACGGCATATACTACCTCTTTCGTCTGTGTCTTTCTTTTCCGTTGTAAAGCGCTCAATCTCTTCTGATTCTAAAGCGCGAGCTTGCGCCTATGGACATCAGTTGACATGACTGGCTTAAGGAATTAACACGGTTGTGAGATTTATTCGAAAAATTGAATGATGTCGTACTAAGTAAGTAAGATTCAGTCGAAATTTTGTCAGTAACATTTTCGTGTCCATTTTCATTCAGCATTCATATGTGTAGTCCGTTTACGCCAATTTTGAAACATTCTGTATATTGTTTCCCCATCAATTTGAAAGGAATAATAAATGTTCACATTAGCTGCCTCTTTCTGTCTTATTTTTCAATACCTTTAAATAAACAAACATAAATTTTATTGTCATATAGGATTTTTTTCCATATGGATACCTTCATAACTGTACAGAATAGTTCGTATGACAAATATCGGAAATAGAATGTCTATAAGAAAATCTTAGTAAACATGCATGCATTTCTTACATTTCAAGTAATACAATATTTTCGACAAGCAGGAGCAACAAAACACATATTAGCGTGTAGGTTTGAAGTTGCAGGTTTTCTTTTATTAAGAGTAGAACATTTACACAACGCAGAACTGCACGCGTTGTATTCTTCACCTGATATTATTAGGAACAATAAATCCAGGCATTTAAGATGGGCAGGGCGTCTAGCACGTATGGGCGAATCCAGAAATGCATATAGAGTGTTAGTTGGGAGGTCGGAGGGAAAAAAACCTTTCGGGAAGCCGAGACGTAGATTGGGAGGATAATATAAAAATTGATTTAAAGGAGGTGGGGTATGATGATAGAAACTGGATTAATCTTGCACGAGATAAGGACCAATGGGGGTTTATGTGAGGGTGGCAATAAAGCTGCGGGTTCCTTAAAAGTCATATGTAAGTAAGTAAGAGTAGAACATTTCGTATTTACGTACATAATTTTCTTCTCGTGCTACAGAATTATTGTGTTTTCTTAGTTTCGAACTTTTGTATAATATTTTGAAACACTTTCTAAGAATTATAACATATTATATTGCTCACCTGTATGGCCACGCTCACACCACCTATCCTACAAAGCGAAGTAAGATCTGCAATCACCGAATTGAAGAACGGGAAAACCCCCGGCGAGGACGGAATATGCAACGAAATGCTGAAACTAGCGGAGAACCAACTAACTCCTATATTATGCAGAATATTCAATAGAATCATGGAAACAGAGACCATTCCAGAGCAATGGAAAACAAGCACCATCTTCCTTCTCCACAAAAAAGGTACAAGAGACGACATAATCAACTGTAGGCCTATAAGCTTGATGTCAAACCTCTATAAAATATACCCAAAACTTCTGACAAGAAGAATAACCAAACCTCTCGACGAAAACCAACCACCTGAACAAGCGGGCTTCCGCACTGGACTCTGTACGATCGACCATCTACAAGCTATAAACCAACTGATGGAGAAAGCGGGGGAATTTCAGCTGACGCTGTACCTCGCCTTTGTAGATTATAGCAAGGCATCCGACTCCGTTGAACATATAAACATATTGCAGGCACTGGACACACAAGGGATAGAAGCAAAGTATATTCGCATACTACAAGAAATCTACAGCAACAGTTTCGCGAAAGTGAGAACAGAAAGAGAAGGCCAACCATTCCGACTGAAGAGAGGAGTACGTCAGGGCGATCCGATTTCTCCCAAACTGTTCACGTGCGTATTAGAGGACATATTTCGCAAAGTAAACTGGAGCAATAACCATGGAATTAATTTAAACGGAAGCCGACTAACAAATCTGCGATTTGTTGACGACGTGGTCATGTTTGTGAAATCACCACAAGAATTACAGTTAATGTTACAACAATTGTGCTTACACAGCAAAGCAGCAGGACTGAAAATGAACATGCTAAAACCGCAGATAATGTCAAACGGACCAACAATCCCAGTATCAGTGGATGGACAACCACTTCAATACGTGGATGAATAAACTTATCTGGGACAACTAATCTCTTTCAAGGACAGAACAGAAAAGGGCCCTTAAATTCATTCTGCTTGACAAAACCTTAAGCAGAAAAACTAAGATACAGGCACTGTGTTTATCCTGTACTACTTTACGGGTGCCAAACTGGTCGCTAACAGGGAAACAGAGGACCAAACTGCAAACGTGTCAAAGGAAAATGATGCGCAAAATTATGGGCATATCACTGAAGGAGAAAATCCCAAATGCGACACTGTACCAACTGGCAGATACACAGGACATCACACATGCAGCCATTACATCCAAATGGAAATGGGGTGGACACGTGGCCAGGCTACCAGGCGACAGATGGACATACCGAGCACCGTGTGGGGTCCTTGTATAGGAAGGAGACTTCAAGGCAGACCTCGGCGCAGATGGGCAGACTTCTTCAAAGAACAGGCAGGTCAACACTGGTCCAGAGAGGCAAGAGACAGAAGAAAGTGGGAACTACTCGAGGGACATTTGTGCATAGACAGGAAGTTGTGAGAGGCAGTGAGAGAATCATTGTTAAAGAAATTCAAATTCCTAGACTTAAATATCACGTCTAACGTGAACTAGCTCATCACGTTAGGCAAATAGAGCTTTCCTTTATTTAAGGAGGCCTTTGCCCTTCATGGGACACAATAGGCTATCTTTATCTTTATCTTTATATTTATTATATTGCTCACCTTCTAAGTACAAAACTAAATAAAACTTCTAAAATACATCTTATAATTATACATTCTGACAATTATAACGAAATCTATATCACTAATATTACCTCAAGAGCATCTCTATTTCGGTACATATCTGGTGGAAATAAAAGCTATGGTGTTTCTACATACTGAGTTTTTTGAATTGGCTCATTTCAAGAAAGAAAAAATAATAGCACGTATTCATTGAAAGATTACTTACAATTAGGAATTTTAAGTTATCTAATCAGCATTTAATTTGTTAATACTGTAAATACTGATCCTCCAATATTCCGATACAAATATCTCTTTCAAAAGTCGCTTCGAGTTTCTAAGCATTTATTTACAGTTTGCCAAATGGATTTGGGTTTGATATTTATTTATCAAACTTCTGTTTGTGATGTACTTGAGTATCTTAATATTCAATTTAAAATATCTCTAAATCTTCAAAAATTTATTCTGTAATTCTCCTTTGAACCGTTAGTGATAATATTGTTAATAATATAATTAGAATTAGGAATCCTACAACATCTTTAATTGTGAAATAAGGATGGAATGGAATTTTATCAATATTTCTATTCAATGCTGTTGGATTATTTGATCCTGTTTGGTGTAGGAATAGCAAATGGACTATTACAGCTGCTGTTACAATAAATGGGAGTAAAAAATGGATTCTGTGCAAGACAATCACGCCTGAGAATATATCCTATGAAAATGCCTATTAATGACACGAACGCCAAAGTCCTGTCTAATTAATTATTTTAGGAGGTATAGAATAGACCAGCGGTTGCCAAAGTGTGGGCCACGACACCCAGGAGGGTCGTGCAAAGGGTGAGAGGGGTCGCGACTTGATTTTCAAAATAATTTTAAAAGTCTCTTATTAACATTTATTCTGTATTAAAACATAAACAATATTGAACATAAAAACATTTCAGTAATTATAAAGTAAAAAATAATTAATGTGATTAATGTGCCTGTTTTTCAGAAGTAGCTTCTCAAATCTGGACTCAGCACTCCATACACACAGTGATATCATTTTCTAAAGTTCAAGGAAACGTCTCACTTTTGTTTTGATGGTGAACATAGACGAGAAACTCATTTTGCATAAATACAAGTTTACAAATATTTTAAAATTTAAATATTGTGTATTTTTGCAAGCTCGAGGTACTTTTTGCATTCTTTGATCGAAAATTCTGTGGCTTGGTTCTAAAAGGGCCAATGTCAAAAATGTTAGTTTTGAGATAAATGGGTTTGAAGTTTGCTTATTTTGTACAGTGAACCTATGACTTGGCTTGTGAATGCTCTGTACCTTCCACATTAACTGCAGCAGACATTGGCCCTTTTAGTATATGGAAGAACAGACCGAGATAAGCTCGAAAGTGTATAAAACTCAAAAGTGCAAAAAATTGACATTGGCCCTTTTAGAACCAAGCCACAGAATTGGTCTACGCTCTTCGTAAAAAGCATAATTTAAACATTCCATTTCTAGGTACGTGTTACATGAGTTTTTCCTTCATAGATTCTGGAATTTCAACCAGGTGAACGCAACTGTCTGAAAACGGATTCACCATCTTTGTGATAGTCGTAATTGTTTTGAGTTTCTTCCGGAATGTACTCAAAAAGTTGTTGATTAAAATTGTGGAAACTTTGTTTCATGTCCGCAAAAACACAGTATTTGCCTATCATTTATATCAAAATTTTCCATGAGCTCTTTAATACACTGGAATGAATCAAATAAATTTTCGTCCAATTATATCACAAGAAATCAAATTTCTTTGTAAACCCGTAAGTTTTATCCCCGGCTCTTGTAATGTTAACATCTTGGCCTTGCAAACTATTATTCACAAAGCGTTCAGTCAATTTTGTGAAAAGACTGGGCTAATAGTTTTTATACACCTGTCTACAGACTGAGCTTATTTTCAAGTGTTCACAATAACACAAACTTCACGCAAGGATTGGCGTTGTTTTAGAGGAAAAGAAGCTTAATATATTATAATGATAGAAATATAAAAAAAAAAGAAAGAACATACTCGTATATAATATATGTATAATTAATAAAATAGACTGAGTGAGTTCTAGGTTCATCATCATCATTATCATCATCATCATCATCATCATCATCATCATCATCATCATCATCATCATCGGCGTGTTGGTCCTTTTAGTTTGACCTCAGTCTCCCTTTCAATAGCCACCCATTCACTTCGGTTTATGGTTCTTGCTTCCCATCTGTCATAAGTCTGTCTGTACATCATCCGGCCATCATAACTGGGTCTCCCGACTTTCCTCTTGCCATCTAATTCAGCTTTAATATGATTGTGAGCAAACGTGTATCGTTCATTTTGCATGTATTATCTTTATATATATTTTGTGATAGTTTTGGGACAATATTCTTCAATTGGAAAATATGTTTGCATATATTTCGATTTCTCGTCTTGTACAAACAGGTATATTAAAACTTTTGTTCTCAACTGTAAAACTATTTTCAACACGTTACCCCAAGAAAGCCATCTTCCGTGTGATAAAGAGTATTTTCATATTACAAACCCATACCTTCACAAATTTTGCTGAAAATACGAGTTTCCAACTCCCTTCCTTTGATTGAATTTACCACTTTATATTAAAATATTACCGTAGCGCCAAGGTGGTAATGGTTTGAAGTACTAGAAATGATGTTTACTTGTGTAATTGTTGCACCATATATAATTAAATTTGGTCATACTTTGGATGCTATCCACTGATTTTGAGTAAAATTTTAATCATTTTCGATTTTGCAAGGATTTACATTTTTTGAAAGGGTTTTAGTACCGTTAAGGGAGTGGGGGGAGGGGATCGCAAACAAAAGTCTCGCCCAAAAGTGTGTCGCGCCTTCAGACAATTTTGAAACCACTGGAATAGACGATATGAGGCGGTGTGTGATCTTGCAAGATGATTATGTTTTCCAGGTCGTTATTTAGGCCTAGAACGACGAAGTTATGTAGCATACTGCAGTAACTCTCCCCGTTTACTATAACCGTTTATATTATTCTGTTGTCTTCTCCGAAGAAATAATGGGCCAATGATGAATAGCGCAGTGAAGCTATAGAATACAGTTATTTTAAAATCACGAAGAACTTGTGGAATTAAAACCTAGGGCCATATTCAGATTAAATGCTGGAATTATTTGCGTTAAATCTACCATTAAGAAAGAAGAATGCAGATAGATTACTAAATTAATGGGAATAATTTTGATTTCGCAAACAGTCGAGACAAATGACGGTTGAGTATGTGAAGAATCATATCTATAAAAATAAATTAAATGTGGTTGTAAACCAGGGAGATGAAACTGGGATAGGAGTTTCCGGTAGCAAGACTGTCCAGGCCGTTGTTTTGTTGCCCGGTCTCCAGTAGCGCTAAACGTTTCAATTGAATTTCCTGATTAGATACTGGTGAAAAAGCACGTTAGCTATGAGATAATGCCTAAGACATATTAGAATGTCAATGACCAATTGCTTGTTTCGAAAAAAAAATAACTGCCTGAAAGTTTTTAAGTTTATTCTCTTTCCTATCTACGTATATTTTCTTACTCTACTTTTGCATAGATGCTACAAATTGAATCCTGTTAACTTTTGTAGAAGTATGGAGTGCAATTTTGAATCCTGTTAACTTTTGTAGAAGTATGGAGTGCAATTTTGTAAGCATTGTTTGTTTATAAGAGGAAAGGATTTGCAGTTAGAATCTTGTCAGTCGTAGGAAAGCAAATCTCTTTGCAATACAAGGTTCTAACTGCAATTTTTAATAACACACTATGAAATATAACTTGGTAAATACTCGTAATTTAGATGGACCGCAAAGTAATTTTGTTTACCTATCTCCTACTCCTACATTATTCATCATTTTAATGCTGGTGGCGATCTAAAATCTTTTGTATGTTTGTTAATTTAATAAAATTACTGGCATTTCTTTAATTGTTATACAACCTACATGGACAAAATGAAATATCTGAAACAATCACTGCAAATCTTACAACTAAAAATGCAATAGGCTATTCTAATATTTCCTGTCTTACTCTGGCATTTATTTGAACATTTACTTAAAATCTATTTTTTTTCTTCTTTGGAGAAACGATATATGATATTTTACTTGTTGATTTTGGTGTGACCATTGTAATGTGTTGAACTAATATGCCTATGCTTTTTGTTCTTCTGCGCCTGTTTGTGAACAATTTTAAATTATTCGTAGTTGTTTTTTCATTTTTATTACATGGCAACTTGAAAGCCAATGAGTAAATTTTATGGTTGATATTTTTTAGACTGATACAAGTTGTAATTCAGTAATTGGGCAGTTGAAAAAATTTGAAAACTGGAACTTTTAACTGATTCACTTCGTAAGGACTAGGTTTATTTGTTTCAGTAATCCAACTAGACCCAAAGGTGGAAAAAAATGCTCAGTTTTTCATAGTGTTTTCAATTAAACTGTGTGATGTGTCGATTTCGTGGCAGGAAGAATGACCGGGTGCAGAACATTTATGGTTACAATACTTATTCCAAGGCTTTCTATCAGATTTTGAAGTACGGTATTGCATTCGATAAATATGAATTACAGTTCTGTAAAGGACAAAAATCATCCCATGTAACCAAGTCAGTAAATTAATTTTCACAAGCAACTGCATCTACTAACTTCTTAAAGCCACTAGCCAAGTCATTAGCACTTCTGTTAGACTGTGGTCGTTCCATAAATTGCAATTTGCTCTGGTAAAGTAACCTTTCAGATTGTAAATATTTAACTTCTTTCTGTAAAAAGAACTTATCTTATCCCCTGTGAAGTTAGTGACATTTTGAAGGTAAAAAATTAAGAATGACACATCGCACTTCTTATTTTGTTATCTTCTGTAGCTGTTACTATTCACCTCTTGGACGTTACGTTAAGAAACAACAAGTTGAAAGAATGTCGCTTTTCATTAGTATAAATTTTATAATTGGAGTAGTGTGGAGTAACGGTTAGCGCGTCTAGCCGCGAAACCAGGTGGCTCGGGTTCGATTCCCGGTCGGGGCAAGTTACCTGGTTGAGGTTATTTCCTGGGTTTTCCCTCAATCCAATACGAGTAAATGCTGGGTAACTTTCGGTGCTGGACCCCGGACTCATTTCACCGGCATTATCAGCTTCATCTCATTCGGACGCTAAATAATCTATAGTGATAAAGCGTCGTAAAAATAACGTACTAAAATAAATATAATAGGAGTAATAAATTATTTCATTTCATTACCATTTATTTTTGGTGCATTTTAGATTACATTTCACTTTACAATCCTTGTTTTTCTTGCTATTATCTTTCCTCTTCTACTTATTTATCATTCGCTAGCTTCGTGTTTCTGTTTTCTGATTGTGCTCTGCCATTTAATTTTGTCCCCTAGCTTCTTTATAATTCTTTTCGTGAAATGGTTCCGCAATTCATGCAGAATATCACATAAATACATTCTTATATGATACTAAGTGAAACAAAACACAGTCATTCACATAGCCTCTGAAAACAAGCAATGGCTGGTTACTGAGTCAATATTACAGAAATTGCAGCAGTTATAACTTTGTCATTCCAAATACAGGATCTTTTCTAGGGCAGATACAACCTTGGCATTCTTCTACATTGCATTGCTATTCAACAAATGTCAGCTACATTGTTACATATAGAAGATCACTCTAAGTGTAATCTAAGGCAAATTTACACATACAGATTGTTTTAAATTTTGGTTGTTAGAACCTTGTCATTCCAAGTCAACGATGTATCAATAGACAAAGGAAAGCCACACAGAACAACAAAATAGCCACCATATTTGTTTTGAAATGAGAGCCTCATGATGATGTTATCTGTTGTTTGTGTGGTATGTTATTTAATTAAGGAATTAAATGAAAACTACATCAGAATATTTAATGTTTAGTTTATACTTGTTATGAAACTTTTACTTATTATCTTAATAAAACAACATGCACACAGAAATGATAAAATTAATATTTAACAATCTTTATAACTTGACCAACAAAGCCACCAATTTCGCGTCCAAATGTTCAAGTATTAAGCTTCATAGCCAGGCCATCAAGAGCGCATCAGTTGTTCTCTGCGACCCTGTCGTAACATGCGCGTGCACTTTTATTATTTTGTTGTGTGATTTAAATCGTTCTTTCGTTTGCAAGCATACATATGAGGAGACGTATTTTATTTTGTGGACGTACTCTACATGCAGTACAAACTCTCTCTCATTCTTTTTTTCTTTCTCTCTTCTCAGCATTGAGTTTTGGATTGCATACTAATTCTACAAACACACCCACATGATTTCCTAAATTGTTGAAAGGTAACTTCAATCTGGTACTACAATTATGCTATTATGTTGACAACAAAGCTTTATACCACTCTTTTCAATAGACTCTAAACACAAGAATATTAATGATTAAATTCAAATGATCTGGGGTGCCAACTTACAAGCTCACATCGTTCTCTTTGCATTATCATCGTTATAGTTTGACAATAGTCTTCTTTAGTATAATATTTCCGCTTTACGTATGGTACATAATTTTTTACTTTTTAATTTTTATTTATTTTAATGTATTTTCAATAATAAAAGCTGAAACGAAATATAACAGATGACGTTTACATTATAAAGCTTCCGACTTTAAATACCAAATCAGATTGTATTTTCCTTAAAGGGAATCGAATGTTTTTTGTTACTCTTATGTTGTTTTCTATTATGTTAGGACTTAAGTGAATCGTTAATTGTGACATACCTCCAGTTTTTCAATGAAGTAAGAATAAGCTACAAGGATACTGATGGTAAAGAATATCTTTGAAGTTGTATAGGTTCGCAAAAACAAACACATTGAGAGAACGAATTATACCAATTTTTCTCATCCTATTCCTCTTTTTCTCCAGTCCACGGACTGGTTTTATTGCCTCTTTCAATTTACAGTCATGACTTTATTGTTGGTCCTTCCATCTTTCCTTCGGTCTCTTCACACCTCTCTTTCCCGAAGCGTTTGTAGTTAAGGAAATACCATTGGGTGTATAGACGTCTTATTGTCAGCTAAAATCCTCTCTATATATAATATAACTAAGAATAGTAATATGCGTTACTAGAGTGGTATGTTGATGTTTTCATGTTCGAGGAAAAGATTGAAAAAGCGAAACGTAGTTGAGCTTTTTTAATTTCCGAGATCATTTATTACATTCCTGAAAGAGGAATTTCTAATTAGTTGCAATGAAATCTCCATCTTGGTTTCTGTTCAATGACGGGAACTTTTAAAAATAAAAATATCTATCTTCAACAATGTTGCTGTAAAATGTTTTCTGTGTTTACTATATTCCAGCAGGCCGTGATATACGCCTGTCTTCTTTTTCCCCCAGTCTATAAATGCGAACTTAAAACAAACCGTAAGGTTATGTAATGATTTATTTTTCATTTTAATATTTTAACAGTATTATTTATATAACATATTGCAGTAATAACATCGGCATCTGGAATCTTGTTGATTTTTTCACGGCTCCCTTAATGTTACTTGCATTACAAATTCAGTAACTTTTGTGGTGTTGTAGAGTTAGTAAATTTTTGCAAATATTTAAAAACAATAATTAACAGTGCAATTTAGGTGAAATTGCAGTGGTAAGTTTCCAATTTATAATTATTACTATGTTAAACGTCTCTAAAAATAATATGTTAAAAGCCTAAAGCAGTAAAATGAATATGGCGCTTAAGCGGTTAGAAGAGGGAAATTGTTATGTGTGTTACGTTGGGAATACTGAATGTGGTATTTCACACTTACCGCGTATAGGTTTTGTGCGGAAAGCAAGCAAATACGCACGATCTCGCACAAAAGTTATTTACGTATTTTGTAACGTATATAAAATAATAGAAGTAAATCTGTTCTATTTATTCGTTTATTGGAAATACAACAAACTAATATATAACTTTATTCATAAGCGATATAAAGCTTTTATATTTGAAGCAATGCTTGGTTACAGTAAAAAAGTGAAAGTAAATCCATGGCACTACAACCCTGAAGGGCCAAGTCCGACCGGCCGGCTGCTGGCCTCACGTTCATATGCCGAAGCAGAGGTGGACGATCATCCAACCAGAATGGAGGTATCGTGTAGTTAGCACGATGATCCCCCCAGCCGTTATAGCTGGTTTGCTAAACCGGATTTTCGCTACCTATCGTAGCTCCCCAAGTGCATCACGATGCTGGGTGGGTACCGGTCCCATACACTGGCCGAAATTTCATGAGAAAATTTCCCCTATGAGGACTAGAACCAGCGCGCATTCCGTAACTCGAGTTCTAGGCAGGATGCCTTAGACCGCGACGCCACGGCGCGGGACCTTGGTTACAGTACTAAATATAATTCTGTTATTTTACATACATTAGAAAACACCTAAATAATTATTTCATTATATTACAAAGAAGGGGGATGTCCTCTATGAAGACACTTATATAAAGTGGTGGATTCCAAACTGGCCTAAGTTATGAGAAAAATGACAAAACCTGATTAATCAAATTTTACGTTCCCAGTTTCTGCATTTGTTTTTTAAACGGATCTAAACCAAGATTTAGGAGATTCTGTTAAATACACTTATATAGTTATAATGACACTGAACAACAAATTTTTACTTTTTGTATTGCTCCGAAATAAAAATAGGTGAATATTACTAATATGTGTGCCCTAAATCTGAATTTAAAATTCAAATTGCCCCATCACATACCATTTTTCGGGGAAAGCGAATTGAATTTTTTTATTAAAAACTTATTATTTATTTATTTGTCACTGCGACTGATAAAATTACAACAGACTAGGGATTCAGAATTCCTCATAATATAATTGAAAAATGTGTACTGGTTACAAAAATGATGTTACACAGTTTAAAACACAAAAAACACAACAACAATTAAAATATTACATATGTTGAATGGAGAAAATCTCGGAATTTGGACTTATCATTTAAAAAGATTTTTTGTATGACTTCTGTTTATAACTAGACCCGGGACTGTCTTTTACAAGGAACCAAGAATAGCGTGCAAGCATGCTGATTGATAATCTTTCTTTATATCGCCTTTCCATTTCAGATATTTCTTTATGAAATCTTTCCCCATGTTGGTCGCTTACCTCTCCAAGGTTAAGAGGAAAGAAATCCAAATGAGAATGTAAAAGGTGAATTTTGAGAGACATATTACGCCCCATTTTCTCATATTCACTTAACATGGTTTCCACAAATTCGATGTAGTTGTCTGTCCTAGAATTTCCAAGGAAATTTGAGCAACCATCTTTGAAAGCGCGCTATGCCATTTTTTTCTATAAGGGAAAGTTTTCCCTCAAACAAAAAGTCAGCCAAACTCTGCGAATATGTGGACCGACGAAAATGTCTTCTTTTAATTTGTCTTCACTGAAACTGGTAAACTATTATTTTAAATATTGAAAACCATACCCTTGTTTGTTCATTGCGGAGACCTCACTGAACTCTTATGAAATTTACTGAATAGAAGAGATCAATATCTGTTTATTTATTAGAAGTGCAAAGGAACATGTCAACAACCATAAGAAACCGGCATAAAATGTATTAGCTTTTCGTTTTGGTTTACAACCCTTAACCCGTAACAGATGTTACCTGGGAGAGAGCTTATCGAAAAGTGAAATCACAGTATATTTTAATAACCTTACGTTATACGAAGAAAGTAGATGCATTTTTGGATTCACCGCACACCAAACCCTAATGGACATATTGTTTTATGCCGGAGCAAAATTCTTGTAATTCAGTGTCATTATACGGCTTGAAAATTATAAATTATAACGAAAATAAAACAATTTTAAATCTAAAAAAAATACTTAAAATGTATTGATAGATATGCAGGTCTAGGTTGTGTAGACTGCGAACATACAAATAAGTAAATAAATAAATAAATAAATAAATAAATAAATAAATAAATAAATAAATAAATAAATAAATAAATAAATAAATAAATAAATAAATAAATAAATAAATAAATAAATAAGTTTCTTTCCCCTTCCATTATATATATCACCGACTATGCAACGAAATATGTGAGAAAGGCGAATGACCTGAAGATTTTACGGACATAATCTTGATGCCAATATCGAAGAAAAATAATGCTAAGAGATGTAACGACTTCAGGACTATCAGCCTGATATTGCACTCGGCGAAGTTTCTTCTGCGAATACTAAATCGACGATTATATTCTAAGATGGAAGGACAGTTGGAAGAAGAGCAGTGTTTGATAGAGTGGAGTGGAAAAAACTGATGAGAATCCTGAAGATAATAGGTGTGGATTGGAAAGAGAGGAGAGTCTTCAGTAATCTTTATATGTAACGTTGACTCATAATCCGAATACGAGAAGAAAATGTCACAAGGGAATGAAATAGGGAGAGGAGTACGACAAGATAAGATTTGCTGATGACAAGGCGTTGTTAGCAGAAGAGAAGGCGATAATGAGGGATATTTTAAGTGACAGCTGTGAACAGTATGGGATGAAGATAAATCC
Source organism: Periplaneta americana (assembly GCF_040183065.1). Taxonomy (NCBI): domain Eukaryota; kingdom Metazoa; phylum Arthropoda; class Insecta; order Blattodea; family Blattidae; genus Periplaneta; species Periplaneta americana. The sequence continues at coordinate 109,523,801 of NC_091120.1, read as the reverse complement.
ACACTAGAAGAAAACCATGGTTGACGGAAGAAAAGTAAAGGAGATAAACTTTGAATACAAAATGATGCAGTACAGCAAGTGAACAGCTTCAAATATTTGGGGATGTAGTACATGAGCTGCTGCCGGGAAGTCAAAAGGAGGATAGCAATGGCCAAGGAAGCTTTTAATACAAACAGGAGAATCTTCTGCGAACATGTGGGAAAAGAACTAAAGAAGAGATTAGTGAAATTATTTGTTTGGAGTGTGACAATTTATGGAGCAGAAACATGGACATTACGACGAAGTGAAGAAAGCGATTAGAAACATTTGAAATGTGGATATGGAGAAGAATGGAGCGTGGGAAATGGACAGACAGAATAAGAACTAAAGCTGTATTGGAAAGAGTTGGTGAAGAAAGAATGATGCCGAAACTAATCAGGAAGAGAAATAGGAATTGGGTGGGTCACTGGCTGAGAAGAAACTGTCTACTGAAGGAAGCACTGGAAGGAATGGTGAATGGGGGAGAGTTAGGGGCAGAAGAAGATGATAGACGACATTAAGATAATATGGACCATATGCGGAGACTAACGGGAAAGGCAGAAAATAGGAAAGACTGGAGAATTTTGGGTTTGCAGTAAAAGACCTGCCATTTGGCAGAACATAATGTTTGCATGATATTTGACTTGATATTTTATTTACTATTACAATATAAATTATTGTGTGAAATAATATGTAATCACTGAAAGTCAACGTTGCATTTAGTTAACTCCAGTCTCTTGTGTAATGAAGCTCTTGAGAGAAGCGACATTGGCGTAGACACCAGGGTAACCCTTCTCGGCGCATCCCACACCCCAGGATACAATGCCGGTCAATTTTCCGTTCACAGTGAGAGGACCACCAGAGTCTCCTTGGCAGGAATCTTTTCCTCCCTCTGCCTCAGCGGCGCAGATCATGTTGTCAGTGATGCCACCATAATCAGCATAATCCTGGCTACATTCACCATGGTCCACAATGGGCAGAGAGACTACCTGTAGTTGAGTTGGCAGTGATCCGCCAGAAGATGTGGTTCCCCAGCCAGTGACCACTGCAGTTTGTCCAGCAGAAGGCTCAGAGGAAGTAAGAGCAATAGGTTGAACTCCGGTACCAAAGCTGAAGGGGGTGGACACCTTTAAACAGATACAAGTTATAAGCTTACTTATACGCCTAGTTGCACTACGTACACATTAAGAACTCTAACATCTTTTTATTGAAAAGTAATGTCCGTAATTATTTTGTATAATTGTTCAGGAAAGTGTTGTGGCTGTTACAAAACCTTGCTTTGTATAGTAAAATTATTTTAGTAGGTATAAATTATTTGTCTTAAAGCTGCCTCTCAACAGACTTCACCAAATTATTTAGGAGGTAGTGAAAATTGTTCGTACATCTTTCATATTTATGTGATGAACCACAAAGCACGTTTCATCAGTGACTAATGTACTACGTGAGTCAATGAAGATAAAAATTGTAGCATCACCAAGAAACAATGTGTTTCATAAAACAAAGGAAATACTTTTATAAAATAATCTACTATCGTATGTGCTTTCAGAATATTACTATTTCCTGGGATTATGACCTTGAAAATACAATTTTCTGACATACGTTTAACATAATAGGCTATATACTCTAATTTCGTAAAGTATATGAAAATGCACCGCATTCAGGGACTTCCAAATATTTACTATTTTCATATCGTCGGCTTAGAGTATAAACCTGCTAACCGCCAAAAAGTAAATTTTACAAGGGAAGCAAAAAACTGAGTTTAAATTAACTCTGAAACTTTAGGATCAAATCCAGAATGCAGGTGGCATTTGCTCCTGTACTTTGGATTTGGTTCTAAAGTAAGCAAAAGTTTAGGATACCAGAGAGGGTTTGGAATTGAATGGGTTACATCAGCTGCTTGTCTATCCGGATGACGTGAATATGTTAGGAGAAAATCCACAAACGATTAAGGAAAATTCGGGAATTTTACTTGAAGCAAGTAAAGCGATAGGTTTGGAAGTAAATCCCGAAAAGACAAAGTTTATGATTATGTTTCGAGACCAGAATATTGTACGAAATAGAAATACAAATATTGGAGATTTATCCTCGGAAGAGGTGCAAAAATTCAAATATCTTGTAGCAACTGTAACAAATATAAATGACACTCGGGAGGAAATTAAACACAGATTAAATATGGGAAAAGCCTGTTATTATTCGGTTGAGCTTTTGTCATCTAGTCGCCTGTCAAAAAATCTGAAAGTTAGAATTTATAAAACAGTTACATTACCGGTTGTTCTGTATGATTGTGAAACTTGGACTCTCACTTTGAGAGAGGAACAGAGGTTAAGGATCTTTGAGAATAAGATTCTTAGGAAAATATTTGGGGCTGAGAGGGATGAAGTTACAGGATAATGGAGAAAGTTACACAACGCAGAACTGCACGCATTGTTTTCTTCACCTGACATAATTAGGAACATTAAATCCAGATATTTGAGATGGGCAGGGCATGTAGCACGTATGGGCGAATCCATAAATGCATATAGAGTGTTAGTTGGGGAGGCCGAGACGTAGATGGGAGGATAATATTAAAATGGATTTGAGGGGGGTGGGGTATGATGACAGATACTGGATTAATCTTGCACAGTATAGGATCGATGGCGGGCTTATGTGAGGGCGGCTGTGGGTTTCTTAAAAGCCTTTTGTAAGTAAGTTGAGTTGATTATTTATCACTAACAGTGTAATTAAGAACATGGCATTCATTAGTTGGTAACCTTTCCATCCTCATATTTTGTTGTGACAATACAAACACAGAACACGATTGTATTGGCCTTCCTTCTTACTCACCTTAGCGACAGCTACATCGAAGTCAATCGTATAATAATCATAGTTTGGATTTGCTATCAGAGCTGAAGCTTGATGAACGCTGCCTCCACTTCCCCTGATACTGCTACCGGCGCGAAATGACGCAGAGCTAGGACTAACACTGAAATTAGAAAATTAAAATTTTATTTGTTTCAAAACAATAACACATTCGTAATAATTTGGCGGACCATTTCAAATTGTATTGTGAAAGCATTTTCCTTTTCACAAATATTGCAATGAATTTTGGTATGTAATTGATTGTTATATATGTTACATATTACACACACAAATATATATATACATACATATATACCCTATAGAAAGAGAGGTTTAATTTCCTTGCTTCTCGGAGTCTATTTCTAAGAAATTCTTCTAGTTTTGCAAATTATATTCAGTGGGGATACAATGGGGTTCATTAGACGTGAATTTTCCTATAATCATTTCATTCTCATAGTGTTCAAATGTTAATAGTCCATACTACTACACAAGTTTCGTTTTGAAATAAACGAATATTTTAAAATCTCAAACGTTATAAATTTAGTATGTACTACAATCATTTCAAATATATGCTGTGTTTTCGAATGAAAAGCATCCTAAATTAAATTATAAGAAGATTTAGGAACGTATATATTATATGCAATTCTGGTTTGCCGTATCGTAAAGGAATTTTCTGTTTACCCCAACCAGCTGAAGCGAATGCCCCAGCTGGTGGCCTTCGTAGAGTTTAATAAGTTATATCGACACTGTAGGAGAAGATCTTACACGTATTGTAGCTCGCTGTGTTAAATTCTGTTACGGTTTTTCAGCGTTGTTTAGGATGCAATATGGACGTGAACTTGCAACACGAGAAAGTATCCTGCTCGGAGACACCAAACTGAAGACCATATGAAGGCACGTTTTCGGACACCATTCCTCTAGCTGCAAAGACATACTGTTACATATGGGAATAATAATTTCATTATTTTTGTTTAGGATATTTCTTGAACTTATTTTTATTGGACAGATTTTCATGTGCAGTGATACATAGTTGAAGTTCTGTTTGGGTGCGAACAGTTGTGTGAAATTGTTTTACAGGTTAAGTACTAATCGATAGAGAACATTGTACAATATGTGAACAAATATTTCAATGTTACAACTTCAAGTATTGTATAGATTATTTACTTCATGAAATTTGTATAATGTTGAGAGAATGACACACCTACAGGCTATTTTGAATCCAATAAATTATATATATATATATATATTTATTTATTTATATATATTTACATATTTTACTTGGAAAAACAGTGGATGAATAATTCAAGCAAATGTTATAGAGATCAGAAGTCTAATTTAATACCACTAGGTTTAAATATAATATTAGCCAATAGTAACTTATTAAGCAGACCTATTGATGTAATGCACTCATCCCAACCTGCTAACGTTTAAATATATACAACTCACCCAATAACGAATAATAACAATGTTGTTGTTTAGTAAACTGTCCCAAAAGACAGGTTTGGATTTTATAAGTGACACCAATAAGGCACCACTCATGAGGTAACTAAGCCAGGAAATGATGCGGTAGTATGGCTAATTCCTTTTCAATTCCATTCTATACATCACTGACTAGTAACACATAACACTAATCACATTTAAAATGTTTACTAACAATTTTTCTCCCTCTGACACGCATCGTCAAGCCTGATAAGATGTGCAGTCGTTAAAAAAAAATTAGGGAAAGAATGTTTATTTTGCACCTTATTTACTCCTTGAATATAATATCTTCGTTATAGATTATTCATAACACTTTACTGATAAACAGACAGAGAAAGCAACAAACAAACTAACAAAACAAAGCGAAACCAGAGCGGAGTCATGCATAAAAAATTCCTTCATGTGTAAACATACGCTCTTACGGAATCAACCGAAGTCTTCCGAAGAGGACTTAGGTATAACAGTCGGTCATATTTTGTGTCTAAGACTGTACATGTACCTAACCTAGCGAAATGTCTATGCATAGCACCATATATGTTTAATTTATGATTTTTAATTAATAATTTAAGATCTTAAATTTAAATATTATGTGTATATACACAAAAAATACTCCATATCAAAATATTTTCACTTTAATTAGTTGACTTACACTAAATAAAATATGTGGGAAGTATGCGGCATTATTAAAATTTCTGTAGATAATAATTTATGTTATAGATTCAATTTTTGGGTAAAAGAAGCAATGATATAACAATACCACAAGTTATTTAAAATAAATATTTGTATAAATTGAAAATATTATAAAATGTTAATATAATTAAAAATTAAACCGTGGAAACATATTTACATCTCTGTTTTCATTATATAATAGATTGGTTGTACTGTACATGTGAGGATGGTATAATGAAATGAGCGGAATGTGATCCTGAAGTGTGAAGTGAAGATGAAAAGAGTGAAAATCTTTATGATTGACATTTAAAGGGATAAAACAAACACACTGGTATCAGTTAAACAATCACAAACTCACTCGTCAACGCAATGTGCTGCTGTTACCACCCAGATCTCGCTGATGATGGACGCTCCACACATGTGGCTACCTAAGTACTGGAATGATAGCTGAAAGAGATGAGAATGTCTCATATATTTACTTTTATTCATCACTTGGTCTCATAATTTAGTAAGCGACTTCAGAAATAAATACAAATCTCTCTTATCTATTTTTATTTACCACTTAATCTCATAATTGACATAGAAACAGAAAGAGATGAAAGTGTAAGATATTTATTTTATTTACCAATTGATTAGAAATCATAATTGATTAGAAATTTCTCATATTTATTTTTATTTGCAACTTAATCTCATAATTGACTAGACTGCTATAGAAAGAGATGAAAATGTCCCACATTTACTTTGATTTACCAATTTTGACTAAATAGCTTTAGAAAGAAATGCAAATATCTCATATTCATTTTATTTATCACTTAATCTCATAATTGACTAGACAGCCTCAGAAAGAGATACAAATCTCTCACACTTACCTTTAATTATATCACTTAAACTCATAACAATTGTTTATGCGGCTTTAGAAAGAAAGACGTAAGTCTCATAATTAGTTGTCGGCTTTAATACTACCGCTGAGAAAAAACCACTTTGTTAAATTTATATTAATTTCATAATACCTATATGTTCACGAATATTCTTAAAATAATTGCTGCCTAACATAGCTTAATGTGTTCTTTGAAGAGCTTTTGTACTATTGAACATAAGTAGAATGAGAATTTAGTTACTTGGTAAGGGTAATCGGCTATGTCGGCAGGTTGACCACCTACAATACGGCCATCAAGACGGGGGCGTCTGATCCTAGGAACAGCGCCTGCAAAACGAAGGTTCTCACATAAATTACAAATTCTATACTTTCCACATTATATTAAGTTTAAAGATAGGTTCTGAGAGTCTGCCCTGTAATTTTAAAATTGAATATTTTTCTTTATTTCTAATATCAGACAATATTTACAATGTGTGAACAACAATACTCACAAAGGCTGCAGGCAATGAGGGAAGCCAGTACCAGGAAGCGAAGCATGTTGTAGCTCTGATCACAGCAGGATGCCCTGGTATAATATCGTCCATTCTTTTATACTATCACCTCTAAGTACACACACTGCGCGTCGCTCAGTGCGCATTGTCTTGATAAGAAGAATTATAATATTATCAAACGACAAATCTCTAAGGGAAATCCAGTATATTATATGTAATTAATTAAATTATAATTTAGAATTTTTTTTTCTTCTTTTACAATTGAAAAACTTTCGCCTAATTTTATGAAGATTTATACTCTTCAATAATGAATTATAAATATAAAATATATAATTAATTATAAACATACTTCATTCATTAAAGAATTATAAGAAGTTCAATGAACAACGTAACTTTGTTTCCTTAGTATTAGATGTTTCACATAAGAGTTATCGCTATCCGAATATTATGCTCCCGTAAAAGCTATTAAAATTACATACAGTACTCCTTCATTCAAAATATTATCTCGGATATGTTTTTAATAACAATAAGAATAGCGAATTTGGACACACTTAAAAGCATAGGCCTACACAAAAATTACGACCTTCGTTATAGTGTTTAGATTTACAAAAGTATTTAATAAATTTTAAAATAGGAAAAGTTCGTCTACAGGGCTGGATTCGCGAAGAGTACCTAAAATGCTCATTGCATTTCCGCGTTGAATAGCTATACTTGATGTTGGTACAGCGTCGTAAAATAACCGACTGCTATACTAAAGCGTTGACGCAAATAAATAATTAGTACAATGGCGATCACCAGTAATGGAAATCAAAATTTAGCCGATTTGAGGTACCAAATCTTTAGCATCATGACTGCAAGAACCGAAAGTCTCCACAGCAAAGAGGATAAAGATATAATTTTCTAACAGATGTGCATATTTATTGATTTTTTCTTCACTGATAATTCAGCAGGAGATGCTGAGCGTCTGGAGGTATTCGGCAAGTGAGTTGGAGCTAGAGTGTCAACGCAAGTGGAGTCCAAAATTAAAGATTTTCCTCTAGACAGTGGTCATCAGCACAGTGTATCCTCGGACTAGCGTATCTTAAATCTTGTTTTTTTCTGAACAGACGCATGCGAGTTGCGAAGTGCGAGGCCCGCCTCTCATAAATCTGGACTACACGAGAGATAGTGAGTGGTTTCAATAACTGCGAGATGCGAGGTCTGCGTACTTTGCATGTATAGAAACCACTCACTATCTCTTGTGTAGTCCGGATTTGTGTGCCTCGCACTTCTTAACTCTCATGCGTCAGTTTAGAAAACCAAGTCTTTACCAGCATGCATCCGTGGCTGGTGGCGGGTATGCTTCATCCCTCTCCCTTCTGCACGACGGTGTATATTCAGATAGACTTCTTACCCGTTACCCATTTCAGCGAGTGCTGATGACCACTGCTCTAGATCATGGGATTAAGGTAAGACCATCAGGTCGTTCACCATTCACGCGACTAATACCTGGTGGTTCCAAATGAGACGGGATGCCTCAAGAAGTCAGAGATCATTTGATGATATCATTGAGTGATATACGTGGTACAGTCATTAAGTTCTAATACTGAGCGCATAGTGGCGTTGTGGTGCACTATAGCGCATAGGTGGCGCCATGGTATGATACCTTGTCAGATAGTCTCTCGACCCAACAAGAGACAGTTGAGTGCATGCACTGTAAGCAGAACTACGGTCTTTGTTGTCACGGTGATTTGAATGCGCGCGTCGGAACTCGAGTATGTTGCAGTTTGAGCAACGGGCAAACGTCAAGTTCTGTCAGAAATTAGGCGAAACTGCTATAACCGATCATAACTGGAGACGAAACATGGTGTTTCCTTTACGATCCGCAACTGAAGCGACAATCCGCCACCTGGAAAACGCCATTATTTCCACGACAGAAAAATCCGCAACAAGACAGGTCAAAAGGCAAGGTGATGCTTTAACAGTTTTTTTTATTTAAATGGAATTGTTCACATAGAATTCATCCCACAAGGTGCAACTGTAGACAAGATCCTCTACAAAGAGATTCTTGGCCGTTTAAGCAATTCAATTCGTCGTAAGCGTCCTGAGCTTTGGCATAGGAAGAATTGGCTGTTGCTACACGACAACGCCCCAGCACATCGCTCCATCCTTGTCCAAGAGGAACTTGCAAGGCAACAGGTCGCTGTTTTGCCACACCCTCCGTACTCACCTGATCTCGCACCATGCGATTTTTTTTCTCTTTCCCCTCATGAAATCAATCCTACGAGGGCGTAATTTTTATGCGGCCGAAAAGGTCATGACTGCCACAAGAGAAGCCGTGCGGCATCTTCCTGCCAACATCTTTCAGCGGTGCTTCCAGCAGCTACACCAACGTTGGCAGACGTGCATAGCGGCCAACGGCGACTATATTGAGGGAGGATGTCGATCTGTTTAAGTGTAAGCCGTATCACGCGGCATCTTCTGAGACATCCAGATTCTTGTGGGTGCCTACCCTTCAGGCGTCAGTGTCAGAACTTAATGACTGTACCACGTATGTCTGGGAATGCGACCCTTGCTCCTCGCATAGTTGAGTGCTTGGTGGCCGTCATAGTGGTAATATTTTTTAATCGTCTTAAATACTCAAAAAAATTACGTGCATAATTATACTCGTACTTACTTTTATATAATCTTCAATATCTCAGTAGATATTGTGTTAACGGTGGATTACTATATTTTATACTACAAAATTTTTTAGTAAAAATAATTCTTATGTTCATTGAAAGTTAATTTCACTGGAAGAGATAAATCCAACTGTGATTCGCATGTGAGATATGAGAATTTCAATGACTGTTATATGTGTAGGCCTAGGTTATATGTTTAGTTTTAATTACCATAATTAATTCTTTCAGTACGTTCTACTGGAAACCTGTAACTTATATAGTTTATGTTTGTTTCTTAATGAACCTTCTGTTTAGGTAAATACACAAATATATGTAGATATATACGTACACACACAGACCCTTATTCATTCCTCGTAAACATTGGCTTATACATACTACTAGTAGACACTGCGGAAAAAACGTACCTGTGAACTCGGGAACTAGGCTACAATGTATACTTCATGCTTCGTCCACAAGTATCCTCAGTTCCAGTCAATAGTGGAGCAAAACATTATGTCGAATTCAGGAAAGGTAATTCATAGTGAAGCTAGACAAATATGAGAAAGAAACTGGTATACCGTAACTATATCCAACGCAACGGAACATGCTGATGCATTACCTAGCATAAATAAAGCCACTGTTTCTAAGATACGGAAAGAAGTTAAGCTAAGTGAAAAACAAGAGTCTAATATTAAAACTCCCTAGAAATGTCGACTAGCTCCTGCAAATAAAATTGACGTTAACGATACGAATAAATGCATTATTACTATTATTTATTAGACGTCATATTCAGAAATATTATTGTAATCGTAAAAAAGTACATACCGACATTACGAAAATTACATAAATTGTGTCAGAACTAGGCAGGGTTCAAAGGTAGTGGTGGCAAAACTGAGAAGATTTCTTAAAGCTATAGGATTGAAATTCAGAAAGTGTAAAAACAAACGTCACAGAGATATTGCGGCTGAACTTGATGCATACCTTCGTTTCATGAGTAAGAATGATAAAAGTGAACAGAAGTCAGTTCTCTACATCGACGAAAAGTGGTTTCATACGCATTCTACCTTCTACAAATGTTGGCAAGATGTGAATGAGTCTGGTATGTGCACTAATTAAGGAGTAATAGCAGTGCGGAGCAGAGAATGATTGTCGTACATGCAGGTGGTGATATGGGATTTATTTCGAGGGCAGTTTTGGTATACCAAGCCAAAACAAAATGTGACGATTATCATAACGTAATGAATAATAAAAATTGTCTAAATGGTTGACCACACAGTTAATCCCACGATTCTCAAAAGCGAGCATTGTATGAGTAGTTACACATAATACTCCTTATCATAATAAATAAGATAACAGACCTCCAACACGTAACTCCGTGAACAGTGATAGGCAACAGTGGTTTACTGACCGCGGTGTAGCTTTTGATACCGCCAAAGAGTGCACATTATATTATTTGATGGGAGGAGTTGAATTACTTCAGGAACAAATAGATTTCGTAAGTTACTATGTTTACTAAGTTACGTTTAAATGTTATATCAATATGTGTTAAAGTTCAGAGTCATATAAAAACAATTAGACATCTTGATTACACAACTTTTAACACTATATCACTTCGGAAAACGTATTATATGTCTTTCACGTATTACATTTTATGCTACCTTGTTAACAAAGCTCGGCCTGCTATTGGCCATCATCAGAACTGGTTGTTGCTGGTCTTGTCGCCTTTTGTTTTGATTCCTGTGGGGGTGTGTTTGTGTAGTGTAACCCAATATGAGCAAATGCTGGGTAAATAACCTAAGATGTTGATAAAGCGTCGTAAAATAATCTACTAAAATAAATAAAAATTCTCTATATTTAAATCTCCATCTCCACATCTATATCTCTACATCTCTACATCTACATCTCTATATATACAACTCTATATATGCATCTCTACATGTACAGTTACCCTGAAAAAGAATGAGACGATTCTTGGTCGTCGGAAGTTAAAGTTCTACAGCGCGGTTCACTCGATATCGACGTAGGGATACATAACATGACAGATAATACAAGAATTGTTACAAGGACCACAACAAGGACAAGGACCAGAATAAGGATCACGAAGAAGACTGCCATTTAAGGCCAGGATTTCACAACATAGCTCGAGTCCCAAAATATCATTGCTTCACTGTACCGAATGGCAAATGCCTGATAAGGGATCTACATTCTGGACTGCTGCTATCACTGTCTCGTCTCGGTAGCTCATATAGTAGCGTGCCGGTTCCATGTATAACCGAAACGTCTCGTGTTCGATCCCAGGTAAAACTTTTTTTTTTTATTGAGGTGTAATTAATTTGTTCAGAGTTCCTCGACTGTCTAATTTGTCGAAAAATATGGAATAATTTATGCCCAATTTCTGGGTCTTACAAGTGGGCTGAACCTCGTCAAAAAAATAAATCTTACTTGGAAGTTAAAAGTATTCTTCCTCAAACAAAAATCATAAGAAAAAAAAAAGAGACCTGTTAACTTAAAATCTTGTCCACATGCCATCAGCTTCTATTACAGCTCTAAGTCGATCCGGCATGGATGTCACGAGATTGTGGAATAAGTTCTGATCCCCGGCGAGATCTTCCCAGGTGTCAACAACTTGATCCCACAATTCGTCTCGATTTCAAGGGCGTCGGTGGGCATAGGTGGCTATCCTTCTCTTTTTCAATTCCGCCCATAAATTTTCGATGACATTCAAATCAGGTGACTTCGGAGGCCAATTAATGATTTCGATCTCGGGTCTCCTTTGAAACCATCTTTGAATGCTTGCAGCATAGTGCACGGGATGGTTATCCTGCTGGAACAGCAATGTTCCTTCGGGAAAACGTTCTCGGGCAGAGGGAAGGAATATATTTTCCAGAATGTGCTCGTAAGTTTCCTCATTAAACCGGCCATCGATGCGTTCTATAACGCCAGGTCCAGCGTAAGACATCCACCCCCAACACGATATGCTAAAGCGCCCCGATCTTTCACGTTGGTGCACATAGCGCTGATCATGTCGGAGACCATCCTCACGATAGACACGGACAGGACCTTCGTAATCACTCGAGATGGTTATTTCGTCGGAGAAAATTACATTTCTCCAATCGAAATCCACTCGATTGGTAGCGAAGGCAAGACGGTCGACAGCTTGTGCTTCCCCCAATATTTCCATTTGCGCAGCCCTCCGGCTCCTAATACCGCGGTTCCTCAACCTGCTGATCACAGTCTGTGAAGAGCCGGGAAAGTTAGATGCTGCTCTTATTTCGTTAGCAGTCAGAAAGGGGTCCTGTCGAACTGTCTCGAATAAAAGAGCATCCTCTTCCAATGAAGAAATCCGCGGACGCCCAGGAATAGGGCGATTTTCGACCTCCCCAAAATTTTGGTAACGATGAACCCATCTCGCGGCTGTACTTCCAGGAACACCGACCACACGGCCAGCAGATCTAGCCCCATATCCAGCCTCAACTAGAGCTATAACTCGCTTTCTCATGTCACGTCGGTTCGCCATTACGATGAGAAATGAGAGATGACGATAATACTTTAGTGTAGACAATGACTATTTAACATGATATAGAATTATTGAAATAAGAGGCATCTTGCATAGTAAGAGTTAATAAATCAACCCTAAATTAAATATCTAAATAACAGGATATAACAGGAAGTCCAATTGTTGCGAAACTAATCAAATTAAATCTAATTACATTAAATAAACAAACCCCAAGTTATGACACCACATTGCTACAGCTAAATTGTATGTTATTAACATAAGCATTGAATAGGTCCGTGGTTGTGCGTTGGACGACAAAACCAAACATCGAAAGTTCGAATCTTGCCGAGGAATGTAACTTCTTGCTTTTTATAATGTAAATCAGACTTATAACTACAATCATTCATATTTCTTACATTATTTATTAATATTTATAGCCAACATTGAATTTGTAAAGAAAAGACTTTAGAAATCTCATATGGAATTTGTGATCTGTAGTGACATAAACATAGATTATCTCTCGGAACTTTTCCGTAAAAGTAAATTAAATTCACTCCTTGAAACTGGAAACCTTATTCGTAGGGTCATTTTCCCATAGCATACAAGCTGAAGTAACACAACCATTGATAAACGTTTTGTACACAGAATTAGACTGAATTCCTATTTGACAGAACCTATAATCAATGGCTTGTCTGACCATGATAAACAAATCCTATGTGTTTCCAATGTCACTGAACAATTTCAAAATATTAATTTAAAAACTAAGAAAGGATCGTAATTGCTGTATCTAGTGATTATTTACATTTATGTCTACAATATGAATCTTGGAAAAACATATTTGATACTGGTACTACTGATATTAAGAGTAAATATATTGAATTTTTCACTTAATTTCATAATCACTTCAGTGGATGTTCTCCACTCAATGTTGTGAAAAAATTCAAAAGTTAAAACATGTAGATAACGCAGGGACTTCAAAATCTCATGTATTAAAAAGAAGAATCTATATGTAATGAGTTGCAATGTAATGATCTTCATGTTCTTAAATACTGCAAGAAGTACAGAGTAATTTATCAAAAATTATGAAAGAGGGAAATAGAATATATTTGAGTAGAAAAGTACAAAATTCAGATAATGCAATTAAACCTATTCGTAATATTATTAAATTTAAACTTGTAGATATCCTAAGAAAGAAAATATTTTTTCATTAAAACCAATGATTATAAAGTAGAGGATCCCAAATCTATTGCAAATTCTTTTAACGTATTATAGTATATAGTACAGAAATATTATTGACAACTTAAACATTCAAGATTTTGCAAAAGATACTGCAATTGGTTACTTAACAGATGTATTTAATAATTATTATTAATATATGTAATTAGTCAATAACTGCAACAGTGCTTATACATTCAATCATAACATGAATAAAATTGAATGCAAACACGTAGATAAAATAGTTAAAATTAACTGCAGGGGTGAGAATGAAATAATCCAAAGCCATACTTTTAACAAAAATTGTTTTTTGCGAGTGCATTTCTTAGACATATGGGAAAGCTATTAATAAATTATTGTAATAATTACTCAACAAATGACATAGCCTAAGGACTCTAAACCTTTGTAAAAGTTTGTCTATTATTATATATTTTTTAAATTTCATTTTAATTGTTAGTTTTTAATATATATGTATTTACATTGTATATATGTGTGTGTATAAATGCATTCATTAGATTAACGTTTATAATATTATAACTTGTAATTTTGTATTGTTTGCGATCATTAACACTTAATCTCAGGACTTTGTAAAACTATATTTCAACTTGACTTAGCTATTTCAACGTTATTTAGACAAAAAAAAATTGTTGTGTAGACTAAGAATCGAACTCGCACTCTTCTACACAACACGCAGAAGTCTTACCGTCTGAGCTATTGAAACGACATGAAAGCTTTCCTTTCTGTGCGGAGTGTCGATCTAGTCATGAAGGTCCATTGTCGATTTAACTACACGATTTATGTATATATTTATCTTTTATTTACGTAATATTATCATATTTTTTGCAGTTTTTTAATTGAATTTCGGAACGATGCTAGTAACAAACCAAATAGCCTGAATTTAAGTAACTCAATATTCGTTATCTTGTGTATCGGTGCTCTGGTCTCCGATCATGCGCAGTGTCTTAAATCTGAGACTTAGGAATATTCAATCGTCTCATCCTTTTCCAGGGAAACTGTACATCCCTACATCTATATTTCTCCATCTATACCCATCTATACCTCTACATTTCTACATCTACATCTATATATCTCTATATCTCTACATCTCTGCATCTATATCTCCAACTCTATATCTCTACAACTACATCTCTCCATCTATATCTCTACATCTACATCTCTATATCTCTACATCTACATCTCTCCAGCTATACCTCTATATCTCTACATCTACATCTCAACATCTCTATCTCTACATCTCTATATATACATCTCTACATCTACATCTCTATATCTACATCTCTATCTCTATATATATCTACATCTCTGTCTCTATATATCTATCTACATATCTATATCTATAGCTGTCTCTCTACGTCAGTCAGTCAGTCAGTCTGCCTATCTATCCTCCTGAGGTATGAAATGAAGGTACACTACATTATCGTCACAAGTTCTGACTTTGTGAAAATGTTCACCTTACATACTTATAACATTTATGGCAGCAAAAGAGAATAATACAGTAATTAGGCCTATTTACTTTCTACGAGATAAATTCTAGTCTATTTTACTGATGAATCTCATCCTGGGCAGGAATTTTCTTCTGTTTTCCACATGACTGATTTCAAAACCGATTTTAATCGAACAGAATTTAACCGGTGTTTTCATTTACTTTCCCCGTTCACGAACAAATTTTTTATGATATAAGCTACTATTTGTACCGTTTATTGTAATTGGGGTTTTCCCTGTTAGAGAAAAATAAATAAATAAATAAATAAATAAATAAATAAATAAATAAATAAATGAAGAAATGAATAAATAAATACACAATTAAGAAAACAAATAAATAACAATCCTGTACGTTCATGGCAAGATTAAAAAACTGAAATATCTTGGAACAAGAGTAACAAATATAAATGACACTAGGGAGAAAATTAAGCGCAGAAAAAATATGGGAAATACCTGCAATTATATTGTTGAAAAGGTTTTGCCATCCATTCTGCTTTGAAAAAACTGAAAATTAGTATTCGTAAAAGAGTTATACAGTATATTACCGGTTCATCCGTAACTTAGACTCACAATTTGAGAGAGAAACAGAGGTCAAGGATATTTATATACATTCAATTGCAAAATTCTTTTACTCTGTCTCCGTCATCTTCCATTAGCTCCTGCAAGGGCTGCACTTTATGAAGATGGTATTACGACACAGCAGTCTCCAGATGGTTGTTGTCGATACATCAAATGTAGATAGTAATTCAGTAAGTGAATAATGTGGATTATCTTTGACTGTTATCAAAATGTCTACCTCCAATTCTTCAGTAGTTGGTGATGATCTATCAGAGCTTTAGACATCTCTTACGTTATGTCCCTCTTCATGCAATTTGTTTTGTATTCTACTCACAGTAGATTGATAATTAGGAGGTCGACCTGGGTGTGTTTAATTGAAAAGTGCACATACTTCATCTTGTATACGTTTCTTTTTCACCTTATCCAATCATCATTAAAATCTCAATTCTCTCACTTTCACTCAATAACGTCGTTACTTTCTGTTAATTTCTACGAATAAACTGCTTCCATACCATCAGGAAATCCAACTACTTATTTTGTTACCATAGCAATGTTTGTTTTAAAAACAACTGATATCTTGTGTAACATTGAACAATAATAACATCTTTCAGATGTTATACAGAAAAATACGGAGTGTAATTTAAAAATGTTTCCGATGGCGTTATTATCCGCACAACAATGATATCAAGAATGCTTTGTTTCTGTGAAAAACTGTTTATTTTTTATATTGTTTGATGTGTCGGAGCGTTTTTCGAAAAAAAAAAAAAACATTTCCATTTAGCTGTAGCAGAAAATATGAGTGACTTTTGAACACTCAGTATTTATTGTAGAAATTCAGTATATAAGCCTACTCCGCACCATATAAAAACTGAAGCACATAAATGAATCCGTGAAATTTGCCGCAAAGCTATACACAGTTAGTGTTAAATAAATAACTTATTATTATTGTTATCACTTTCTTTATTTTTCTCATTAATATTAATTATGATTATTAGAACTTGTTTTTATATTGTTTTCGACTCTCCATCCTTTAAATTTGCTCCAAAAAAGAATTATAAAAATTTGTCTATATAAACCTTTTGATTACCCAACAAAATTAATTTTTCAGGAATTTGGTGTATCAAACCTAGAACAAATTTATAAACAAACATTGCTGATTTACTTCCATAAAAACCACAATAAATTTAAATTTGATCGTCACGAATACCATACCAGACAAATTTACAGTTTCTTTCTAAATATTCCGAAATGCCACACAACTGCCGGATTAAAACACACCAGAAGTTTCGGACCCAAAATATATAATGAATTAATTAGAGCTTACCCTGAGCTAAGTACACTTAACTCACATAGATTTAAGAAACAAATCAGATTAATTATTTAATTTTTTAAGCTAATTGAGTTAAAAATTGAAACTCTAATATTTATGTACCTGTGTATTTTCTATTTGTATATAGACCCTATTATTACATGCTGTATTATTTTACCACTTATTAATGTTATTGTGCTCAATGAACTCTCTTAATTTTGTGATATATTTTGTATAACTGATCTGAACTACGCCCGAGCACGAGCTTCTGCTCTTTCGGGCTGCAATGCCTAATGTAGCTCAAGTGTAAAGTATTAAATAAATTATTACTATTATTATTATTATTATTATTATATACTTAAAGATCATACGTAAAGATTAATTTTTGGTCCTACAGAATATAATATCTGTTATGGTAACAATTCTTTTTAGAAAACGTATTTGGTGTCTTTGAGGGAAAACCCCGGAAAAAACCTCAACCGGGTAACTTGTCCCGACCGGGAATCGAACCCGGGCCACCTGGTTTCGCGGCCAGACGCGCTAACCGTTACGCCACAGGTGTGGACAGATATAGAGATGTAGATATAGAGATGTAGATATACAGAGCGTTCGCCTACGGGTGAGGCCAGGAAAGCGGCATGTACTGATACGCCGTTTTTTTTCGCGCAGTTGTTGAGACACGCTCGACAATCAAGGACATCAAGGTCGACATGTTATCAGTTGTGAGCCAGATGTTGCAGTATTTAACACGTACAGTGCAGTTTCTTGACACAGTTGCTTAAATATATTCAGCGTGTGTGTAAAATTTGTTAACAATGCAAAACGCAAAATTCACGCTTGGACAGAGAGTTTTATGTATGATGCATATGTGAAAACAAGAGTCATATAGGCGTAGGCAATTTGAAGTGAAATATCCGGGTGCTCCAATTCAGGGTAGAGAAACTGTTAGACGTCTTGTTAACAAATTAAGGACAATAGGGTCGATAAATGCTACAATTCCTAAGCGAAAACAAAGAATATTGACGGGAGAAAAACAATTGATGAAATCAGTGCATCATTTACACGCTCTCCTAATAAATCTCTAATGCCCGTGGTGTGCACCATTCTCGATTAAAATTTGACTTGGTTAAGTCGGCACTTGACCATCTTCAACGCCAATTTGCGGAGTATCAATCTCGATCAAAGTTAACAAGCGAGTTGATGATGATCAAATTTGATCACGGGTGTGGGACCGATTATCTAGAATTGAACATGGTCAAGTCGAGAAAACAAAAATGGCGGCACGATTTGACGTACTTGATGGAATTGAAGATGAAATGATATATCTTGAACACGCAAATCTCTGCGGAAATAACAGAATTGGTGTTACTGTAGAAAGAGTAAGTTTATAGAAGAATAATAAAAATGTTTTTTTTTTCTCAAAATAGACTAATGTTTTATATATGTTTCTGCTTTGGAAGATCGGGACAAAATATTATTTAGGCCTAACAGTCCAATCTTGTTAACATAATAATAAAGTAGTTATTCTATGCCGGTAATAATATAGTAAAACTAAATTACCATTTTGTAGAATGCGAGATTATCACTTATTAGCTATAGATTTGCCGTTTGAAACTGTTAGGAACTACATGACGTTTTGGACAATTAGGCTATTTACGCTTGAATTAAGAGAAATTACACGGATACCTTCCTCCCCTCTTACTCCAAAATTCCAACCTTGTGAACACAAAATAAATGGATAAATTTCAGAACAAGGATACTTTTCTTTCTCTCTTACTCCAAAATTCCACCTTGTGCATACAAAATAAATTGGCACTAAAAACTTCGTTTTCGTATGCATGATGATGCGTATTCGACATACACAGACGAATTGCTTTTTTTTTTTTTTTAAGTAATTGTTAACGAGGTATCCGTATACTGAAATTTTCCCAGATAAATTATTGGCACTGAAATGTGTCTTTTCGTAAGCAAGATGATGAGCATTCGACAAATACATACAAATCTGCTCTTTTTAGTAGCCTATTTCAAGATAATTGTGAGTGAGGTATCCGTATACTGAAATTTTCCCAATTATTATCAATAATATGAAATAACCTCTGTATAAATTACGCTACAAATTATATGGAATTATGTAAACACGTATAACTCATGTTGAATTGTGAGGTTAAATCCGATCAGGTAGCCTGCTTTTCTCTTAGAGAACTTTCGTCAGTACTTTTATTCTCTAATATGGATGCAGAATTGCTGACGAGTTCTAAAAGAATTCCCACTTCGAACTGTGAGAAGTTCGGTGCTCTTTTCTTTTTTTCTTCCATGATTATTGAAACTTGTTATTTGAAATCTGCGCGGATGTTTGAAACAGTCCGACAAACAAAAACGAAGCGATAATTGACAGAGTGCGTTCGTTCGCTGTTTTATACGCGGTAACCTAGCGCTCAGATGATTCTTCTCAAGCGAGCGTACCGTCAGCTGACGGTACTGAGTTGATCGAGGGAAAATGTCGGTGCACCGCATCTGTAACTTGATCATTGTCAAGAATTAACCATGTTTTCGTGATTGCTGATAAACGGGCTAGATGATCGAGAATGGTGCACACGGCCATAAGACTTGTTTCACAGGAAGTTAGTGTTTCAAAAACATCAGTCTTTACTGCTGCTAAACTTTTAAAATTAAAACCCTACAGAGTATAGTATAGAAAGCGGAAGCTTACGGATAGACGGTTCCCGCAAGCGACACCGCAGGCAGGCCGCTTTCCTGGCCCCACCCGTAGGCGAACGCTCTGTAGAAATGTATAGATGTAGAGATATAGAGATTTAGAGATGTGGATGTAAGATGTAGAGATATAGAGATGTAGCTGTAGAGATGTAGATATAGAGATAGAGATGTAGAGATGTAGATGTAGAGATGTAGAGATATAGAGATATAGAGATGTAGAGATGTAGATATAGAGATAGAGATATACCGATATAGATAGATAGAGATGGATGGATGTATGGATGGGCGGGCGGTCGGATGGACAGACAGACAGACAGACAGATAAACTTTATTGTCAGAGGCATAAATATGCATACGATTGTTAATAAAATACTTTTAAATACATTAAAATTACAATATAAAATACATTAGGCAATAGTTTAAAGGGCCACACGTGCGTCCTCTAGACTGTAGGGACACAATTGTATCAATTTCTTTTTTATATATTTCCTGAATTTAAGAGTAAGTATGATTTTTATATTTAAAATCTTCAGGCAAGCTATTGTAAATTGTAATATCAAAAACTATATCAGTTCTGCTAATATTTGTAGGTGGTGTACCGGAATGCTTAAACTATTTTTATTGCATCATAAGTATGAAACTCACTATTTTGTTGAAAACCAGAAAGATTTGAATAAATTAATTGCAATATATTGAAAATATATATATATATATATATATATATATATATATATATATATATATATATATACCATAAACAGTGAGAATGTTACAATGTAAAAAATATACCCTACAAGAGGTTCTACTATCAACACTCGCTATGCACTTGATAATACGCTTCTGAGCTATAAAAATTTCATTCAACATGGTTCCAGATCCCCAAAAATAAATGTCATATGAAAGCCTTGACTGAACTTGTGCAGAATAAAAATAAAAACATTAATACATCATGATTAATTGTAATCCTCAAAATCGGATTTGATAACAAATACTGTTAAGTTTAGAAATTAAACTTGTACAATGGGCTTTCTAAGACAAATGATCATCAAATGTAACACTCAGAAATTTAGTATAGTTTCCCATTTACATAAATATTGATCTTGAATAGAAATATTACAGTAATGTCCTTCAAATTTTTCTTTTCAGAATTGTGAAAGTGAATACATCCCGTTTTATTAACACTCAAGAAAAGCAGATTATCGAACCATTTTTGAGATATTTTAACAGTTCACAACAGGTTGTCTCTAAGTCCTGTTCATTTCCATATTTAACAAAACAGAAATACCATCGTCATACACACACATAAAGTAATTTCTTAAGTAAATGGATACAACGTTAACATATAAAAGAAACAATACAGGGCCCACAACGGAGCCATAAGGATCGCCCATATCAATATGTACATTCTTGGATCTATATTTATTAATAAAGTTATTTATTTTATAATCCTTGCGTAATATTTTCACGTATTGATATCTGTTTCCAAGATAAGAGGCAAACCATTTTACCACTACTCAAGAATACCATTTCTTTCAAGCTTAGTAAGAAGAAGGTTATGATTCACACAGTCAAAAGCTCTGCTAAGATCACAAAAAATTCCAACAGGAGGCTTACCATTATCAAGAGCAGGAAAAATTTCATTGAATACACTATAAATCGCAGTATTAGTGGCTTTGAGGATCTGAAACCATGTTGATTATTGATTAAGATATTAAGCCTATCCAGGTACTTGAGCAGTCTGTCAAACATGTAATATCCTAAAACCTTAGAAATAGTATTACCAATTGCAGTGTATCTATAATTTTCCACTTTCAGTTTATCAGATTGTTTAAAGATTGGAATAACTTTATTCAGTTTTAATTCAGTTGGAAAAATGCCTGAATAGAAAGACATGTTAGTAAGATATGTAAGTGGTTTAATGTACGCTCACTACTTGTAATAATTAACATGGACAAAAAATCATCTAGACCAGATGAAAATTTACGTTTAAATTTAGTTTATATAATTTTATGAATCGGACTCAGAGAATTCACTCAAACACATGGATTTGTCAGTAGACTTAAAATTACTAACATTGACTACGAAATTAGAACCATTCAATTGAGAAATAAAATCTGCTGGAGATTCTTTGAAAAATTTTTTAAATTATCAAATATTTTTTTAGATTTTTCAAAGTAATATATTCATATATACTATGACGATTTCTTACTTATTAATTATTTTCCAAGCCAAATTACCTTTATTCACTGCATTATCCAACATAGGCCTAGTACTATAGAAATTACGTTTGGTGTTCATTCATTCATTCATTCATTCATTCATTCATTCATAGTGTTCTGCCCACGGGCAGGTCTTTCACTGCAAAACCAGCATTCTCCAGTCGTTCCTATTTTATGCCCTTCTCTTTGTCTCCTCATATGATCCATAAAAATATAAAAAAATAATTAATGGGTACGCAACTATTGTTGTTAGTAATATTAATCCCTTATATATAAATAATAGTAACAGTATAACTACAGATTTCAATTTTACACCTTAATGTAGTCTATCATCTGATATCTTCTGCCATGAACTCTTCTCCCGTTCACCATTCCTTCCAGCGAATACTTCAAAATGTAGCTTCTTCTCAACTAGTGATCCAGCCAATATTTTCCTCTTCCTGATCAGTTTCAGCATCATTCTTTCTTCATCCATTCTTTCCAACACAGCTTCGTTTCTTACTCTGTCTATCCATTTCACACGCTCCATCCTTCTCCATATCCACATTTCAAATGCCTAATCGCTTCCCTTCACTGCGTCGTAACGTCCATGTTTCTGCCCCATAAAATGCTACACTCCACACAAAACACTTCACTAGTCTCTTCCTTAGTTCTTTCTCCAGAGGTCCGAAGAAGATGCTACTTTTTCTATTAAAAGCTTCCTTTGCCATTGCTATTCTCCTTTTGACTTCTTAGCAGCAGCTCATGTTACATCCCAAGTATTTGAAGTTGTCCACTTGCTCTTTTGCCTCATTTAGAATTCGCAAGTTTACTTTTTTTACTTTTCTTCCTATGACCATGGTCTTCGCCTTGTTGGCATTTATCTTCTTTCCATAATGCTTACAGCTGTCATTTAGCTCCTGTAGTGTATCCCTTAGTATCATCTCCTCTTTTGCTAACAACGCCAGATCATCAGCAAATCTTACAAACTATATTCCTCTCCCTTCTACTATCACTCCTCCCAACCTCTGCGGTGGATGAATCGTCAGACCTTCAGACTGTCACGCAGGCGGCCCAGGTTCGATTCCCGGTCAGGTCTGTGATTTTTTCATTGAAAAAATCCATAGTGACTCTTGTGGCGGACAAGGTCGCAATTGGGGTTTTCCCGAGGTTCTCCCGTTTTTCCTCAAATTAGGCATTTACATCATTCCGTCACTATTTCTCCATTATCATTTCGTAGCGTTCTCCGAACGCCGGCTAGCGACGCATGGAGGAGGTAGGCCTAGGGACGAGTGCGGTTGCCTGCTCGAAACCTGGACCAAAGAACCTTAGTGTAGTCGGCCGGTGTGGGTTTGGGAATGCGTCACCACAGGGCTTGCGCAATAGATGTGAACAAGGTCGCAGTGCTGGGCCATAGTGCCCCCCTCCGTTAAATTAAAAAAAAATTCAATTCAATTAAATCACTCCTCTCATGTTCACTAGATCCTCCAAGTAGATGTTGAACAGGGTAGGTGATAAAGGGTATCCTTGTCGTACTTCTTATATCAATTCTTCCTGACATTTCTTCTCCTATCCTTATTTTGACTCGTTGTTTCATATAGACAAAAGGTTACTGAACAGCCTCCTCTCTTTCCAATCCACGCCAATTTTCTTCAGGATCCCCATAAGGTTATTCCAATCCACTCTGTCAAACGCCTTTTCTAGTTCCACAAATACCACATACACTTCTTTATTCTTATCTAGGTATCTTTCGACGATTGTTCGTAGCAGTTCAATTACATCTCTATACCTTTTCCCTTCCTGAAGCCAAACTGCACTTCTTCCAACTGTTCTTCCATCTTAGAATACAGTATAAACGTCGATTCAGTATTCGGAGAAGAATCTTCGCCGAGTGTGATACGAGGCTGATAGTCCTGAAATTGTTAAGTATCTTGGCATTATTTTTCTTCGGTATTGGAAGTAACACTTTCTCCGTGAAATCTTCGGGCCAGTCGCCTTGCTCATATATTTCTTTACATGATGATAGAATTTCCTTCTGGTCTTCACCCAAGCATTTCACTAATTCAATGGGGCTTCCATCAACTCCTGTTGCTTTCTCATTCTTCATTTCCTAAAGTACTAGTTCAACTTCTTCCCTTAAAATACAAAATCTTTTTTCGTCTTCTAATACGGCTGCTTGTCTTCTTTAGCCAAGTCATCTGGACAATTCTCTGTCTCGTATAGCTCTTCTACATATTTCGTCCTTGTTTGGTGTTATTGACCAATATTCTATGATTACATTTAGTACCTTAATAAACAGTATCAAATTCCGGATAAACTTTAGATAGAAGAAATAAATTCTTAAGCTACATGCTTCAGTGTTTTACTTCGTTACTACACCAGTATGTGTATGTGTGTATTTATTCATACTCCAAATGGGTATATACCCGGTGGCAGTGGTAGCTAATTACACTCAATAATGACAATTAATAATAAATACAATTAATAAAAATATAATTAATAATAAATTAATAATAATACTAATAATAATTAATAATAATATTAAAGACAGGGAATATCCTAAATTAAATGAAGAACGATCACTTAAAATAACATTTAAAATAAATCTAATTTGTACCTTAATCCTAAGTTCGAACAAAAAACCACGCATATGATATGTTTATACCTGCACAAGTACCTTTCAGCACCACACTCGTTTCGCCGACAACTCACTTACTGCACTGGAACTACGACACATTTCACTGATTATATCCTGATTTCACTAACACTTCAAAAACATTTCACTGTTCAAATACTTTGCACTGTCATTATAAACTATAAAGCTTCACTGACAGGGACACACTTCACTTACACAACACACTTCATTGACACAACACATTTCTTCACTGATACGACAATTCAATAACAAATCATCAATTACATCCTTTACCGTCTATTAGTAAAGTCCTTAAGCCTATTTTTAAATACATTTTTGGTTATTGGTAAACCTTTATTAAGTCTGCAGGTAAAGCATTCCAGTCCCTGATAGTACGATTGAGAAAAGAAAACTTTCCAGTGTCCGTTCTCTGTCTTCTTTCCCTCAATTTATATGAGTGGTTGTTCCTTGAAGAGTAATTTGGCTGCTGAAATCTATTTTTTATTTCTCTCCAGGCAGGCTCACCTCTGTAGGCTTTGAACATTGCGAATAATCGAATTCGCGTTCTCCTTTCCGTGAGAGTGTCCCATTTTAATGGTGAATTATTACGACAATAATTGAGAGCCCGTTTTTTTATATTTTCCAGTGTCTTACTATGTTCTAATCTGTAAGGATCCCAACATGCAGCACCATATTCCATTACTGGACGAACTAGTGATTTATATGCAATCTCTTTGCATTTATCAGAGCCTTGTCTTAGTATCCTCATCACGAAGTGTAACGTTCTCCATGCCTTTCCCGCTGTGTCAGTAACGTGATTCCTCCAACCGAGATCGCTGCTAAATGTTATTCCTAGGTATTTACATTTAACTTCCGGAGTGGTTTCACCTCCTAACATATACGATGCGATTATTTTATTTCTTTTTCCTGCGAAGCTCATGCCTTTGCTCTTTAGAGAATTTATTTTCATTTTGTTGTCTATTGCCCAATCATTTATTCTATTGAGGTCATTCTGCAGAAGAGTAGTATCTTTCATCATAACTTTTTATTTGCCTGTATACGATACAATCATCCGCGAATAAGCGAACCCTAGACAAGACGTTAACTGGCAGATCATTTATAAAAGTCAGGAATAGAAGAGGCCCCAAGACACTCCCCTGTGGGACTCTGGAAGTAATTTCTGTTGGGTTCGATAATTTCTCCCCCACCCGTACTCTTTTGAGTGCGACAAATTAAAAATTTATTGATCCACTGGAGTACTATGAAATCAATCGCCGTTGATTGTAGTTTAACCAACAATATATCGTGTGGGACTACATCGAATGCGCGTGAAAAGTCAACAGTCACTGCATCTATTTGGCAATTTGAATCTATTCCGTCTGCAGTATCTGGAGGATTCAGAGGATTTAACAGGAAAACATCAATACGTTATAAAAGTAACTAAAATTTTATCAGAAAAATGTAAGAATTGAAAGACATCAATCCAATCCTGACCAGCCACCATATTTAGAAATTTCTCACAATTGGTTCAATTAAAAATTCTTTTGGGATATGCAAAATTATCAATAAATATATCGTTATAATAAAATTCATATAGAACAGTACGATGATCAGAAAATTTATTGTCAATGACACAGCAAGTGTCCTTTGCCGCAACCTTGGTAAAAATGTTATCGATCGTAGTAGTACTACATTCAGATACAAGCGTAGGCCGTAGGATTTTCCAAATTATCTGCATTTAATCAGTTGTATTGTGTTCATTCTCTTAAGAGGGTCAGCTGATAAGTCTTCTTAGTATATCAAACTTGTCACTTTTTCAAAACATTGTATATAATAATCAATAGATAAGAGCTCGTCACTTTGTTAATGCTGTTGATTACGCCGGATAATCGAGTTTAAGGAAAGTACAATTATTGAAAATGTTACGTGTCTCAACAGTTACAACTATTTCTACTCTTGCTATACTTTGTTCATTAATAGTAATAATATATTATAATAAATAATAATAAATAATCAATTTAACCTGCTAGATCCCGTAAGGGCAAGGGCCTCCTGATTGACAGGGCTTGGCTCAGTAGACTTCACTCGTTAGGTGAGCCGATCCTAAGGAGTGTTCTATGTTCACAAACACTATATGCACTTGTAAGATTCGCACCACATTACACACTGAGGACGGTGGCTTCTAGATTTCTCCATAGCTGTCTGTCTCTTGTACTGCTCGTCCAATGTGGTCCTGCCTTCTTCTTGAAGAAATCGGCCCATCTAGTGGTCTGGCGTCCCACTCTTCTTCTGCCGATCCTGGGATCCCACAATGTGAGTCTGTGCGTCCATGTCTGTGGTCCATCCTTACCACGTGCCGTCCCCCTTTCCACTTCAGGCTTTCTGCGGTGTTTAGGACGTCTTTCATGCCGGTACGGTTACGTAGCTCCTCGTTCCTGACTTTGTTCCTCAGAGAAAGTTGCAGGATTTTTCTTTCCATACTGCGTAGGCAGGTTTGAAGCATACGCCTCTGTTTTGATGTTAGGGACCAGGTTTGGCATCCATACAGTAGGACAGGTAATACACATTTTTCCAGCGTCTCAACCTTTAAGCTTAGCCTCTGGAATTTGTCTGTAAGTATGAACTTTAGAGACCAGAACTTCTTCCATGCCATTATATTATAATAGCTATAATTAAATACCCGAGTTGAAATTTTGTAATTTTTGCTCAAAAAATTAGGATCCTTCGTTCTTTTAATAACAAAAATTGCATATGGACTAAAATAGACAATTTTCATGTCCATAGGGCTGTCTATTGTGATAAGACTTCGCAGAAACGGCATTTGTTTATTTTTGTCTTTATAGATCCAAACTTTTAAACTAATTTTTCTCGGATTAGATTGATTATACATTTTTCTTCATTTAAAATACTACTCTTCCTACAAATGTTGTTGTAGTTGCATAATTTTTGTGAATGTTCTTGAATGTAGTCTCGATAATGTTAATTACTATCAGACTTCCTTCAGATGCCATATTTCATTTTTACAGGTTATAGTTTAAACACTTATAATTCTTTGGAAATTTTATATTCGAATAATATATTTTCATATTTTTGAGTAGCCTAAATTAAATGGATACCTTTGAGAGCAGCAATTTTTTTCTGAGCGCCTGACAATTATATAGACACAATTTTAGAAAAAAAAATTAAATAATTATTTGGGAAGAGTAACGGTTTTCAAAAATGCTATTGCAATTTACAAATTGTTAATAATTGACAAATTTCTTAATCAAATTACATGAAATTTCGTTAAGAGACTATATATAGGCTATTCGATATAATAACTACAAATTTTCATAAAATTTTAATAGGCCTAGTTTAGAAAATTGAAATTTCATCTCGGTGTTCCTTAATATTTTATCTTTTATTAATCATATTTGTGATAGTTTAATAATATATCTGAACTGATTTTATTGCTAGTAATATCATTTGAATATGTTAAAATTTTGCTACTGGTATGTCTGCCTGTAAATTATTACAGATTCTAACTCTAATTCTGGTACAGACTAAATTCTTGTTGCTATAGCTATTAATTCTTACTGTAATATTTAAAAAAATACTGTTTTACTATTAATAATATTTCTGCCTCCAATATAATGAATTATTTTATTATTATTTTACTGCCTTTTCTATTACATTATTTCTGCTACCATCATTATTTATGATAAAATTACTATTAATTCTCCTACAGTTAATACTTTGTAATCAATACTATTATCTGCACTTAATAATATCAATGATAATAATTTCTTCTAATAATAATACTAATATTATTTCTGCTAACAACGATATTCCTACTACCAATGCTTTTATTACTAATAACATTTGCGCTAATGATAATGTTTCTTCTGTTATAGTTATTCCCGATGCTAGTTCGTCTACTGTTCCTGCTACTTCGATGCTTTTTTAGTGGATTGCTTTACAACGCTTTATCAACTGCTATGGTTATCTAGGGTTTGAACCCGAGCCCATTAGTTTCACAGTCAGACGTGCTAACCGTTACTCCACAGCGGTGGGCATAAGGCCTGTTACTCTTAAATTTTAGTACTTCGTATCACCATCTCTTTCTATCAGCTTTTTTTGCTACACGATCTTTGTCTATAGTTAAGTAGTTAAAAAAATGACAAAAATTAAATAACTTGATATTATATCGAATTGACTTGTATTTTTGAGTACTTATTTTTGTCTTATAACATAAAATAAATATGCAACGACAAATCTAAGAAATTTGGAAGAAAGGGAAGTGATTTATTTAATTTGAGTTCCTTGTTAATAAAGTATTTCTCGTTCTAAGGACTAAATTTCTTGAAGGAAATTTTGTATTATATAAGTTACTATAACTGTATTTCTGGTACAAGCGTATTATTGTCTCTAATGTAATCGATAATAATATATTATGAAACAAGTTTATAATGTTATACTTAATGGGATGACTCAATTTTTTGGGAACGAGCGAAGCAAGTTTGCTACTTTTGATAAATGCATTAACTGTATAACATTTTAAACGTGTGTCATATTTTTTTACGACAGCATTGTAAAATATTAATAAAGAAATAACAATGATGGGTAGTTCGATATCATGGTCTATGTAGAAAAAGTTTGCTATTGCAACAATGATGTATTAAATATTATAGCATGTCAAATCGTTTCATAATATTAACTTTATGGCACAAGTTATGCCGTCACAATAGAAGTCATGACGTTTTAGTTGGCATGGTAATATTTTACGGCTCTGGTAAAACAATGTGGAATATTATGCACATTTTCACTAACGATAATAGTTATTTATGGTACTTGTGAGGTAAGTACATCTTTATTGCACGAGTGGAAAGATTTAAGCACGAGGCGTCAGCCGATGTTTTATAAAAGAAAATATGTTGAAAATAAGTCCTCATGTAATCACATACCATGGCATGGATTTTAGAATCAATACGTGTACTAGGTAGGTCATGATGTAGGAGGCCATGATTAGTAAAGAATGGTGTCTAAGGCGTTGGATAAATAACAAATTATAATTAATTATATAATTTTAATATATATATTTTTTCATTTTAAACGTGTATTTTCGTCTTTTTTGAACTTTTAGGGATTATTTAGAAGTGTTCACGGGACTATTGTGATTAAAATAATTTCACATTTTACTTCTGTAAACTTAAGAGGAATATTAAAACTTAATTAATCATCGTGTCTGTTTAGCTCAGTTGGCTAACGCGTGTTGTTTTAAAATCCTATAAACCCACTTTGTCAGATTCAAGTCTCTTCGCATCCCAAAAGGTAAATTATTACAAAATTTTAGAAAGATGCATATTAGATATGGATGTAATGTACAAATTACGACGTAGCAGATAGAGAAAAGTGAAGGAGATTGAGTGTATTAATTTAATTTAATTTAATTTAATTTAATTTAATTTCTTCCTGTAACCACTACAGGTTGCCGTCGACAAAGAGTACCATGATACAATAGAGTAAAAGCCTTGAGGCTTAGTGATAAATTGTTGTTAGAGTGAAAAAGAAAGAATTTGAATTATATTGAAACACATGATGTTAAACGAAGTAACGTCAAGAAGATGCGAATTAGTCATGGTCCATATGTATGATGCCTGAAAATAGCTATTGAGCCTTTGAATGCTGCAATTGTTAGATCTCTTAAAATACTTTTATGCAGGCCAAAAGATATACAGAAGTCGACTAGGAACCGGGGTATGGTCCCACGGCCTCCTATCATTAGTCCCGTAATGACGATGGATTCCAGATGGTATTTGTCCTTATAAAAACTGATGGAAGGTTCATATATATTCCTTTTTTCCTCGAGTACTTCTTCTGGCTGGTGTTCGTGCGATTCGAATCTCACAGTAGGGTCTATGATGTAACCTTCAAGAGAGGGAAGTTTAAATGCAATTATGTCAATTCTTCGATTACTGCCTTCACTGGATATGCCGTGTACTTCTTCATATACTGAATAACCTTTGTTCCTTAAGGCACTTGCTATTATAGATCTTACTGTATGATGCCGCGTATTTCGTAGAAGTTCACCATGTGGACAGGCCCCCAGGACATGGGCAAGGGTTTCAACCTCCCTTTCGCAACGTCGACAGAGGTTACTGCCCGAAGACCTGCCAGGTACACTACGCACAGCTGACACGTTCGCATTCATCTTGATTGCTTCCCTCCACTCACTACAGGAAAGACCCTTGTGATTCCGGATCCACTTATTGGACGGGGTATATTGTTGGTATAAGAGCACGCCTTTGCCTTTATGTTTTTTTCTGGCTCCAGTTCTCAAAAGCTTTTTCTCTTAATACTTGCCGTACCTTTCGCGTATCTACAGTGCCGTACTTGTCCAAAATATTTGCTGATTCGGTGATATTGAGTGCTGTGATACTGGATGTATTTCTTGGGATAATTTCCTTGGAGCATGTAGGAAGGAATTATTGGATTTAAGCAATATCTTACATGCGTTTATATTTCGTAAGTGTAATTCCCATGCTGAACAGAATAAACCTAATCCCTTGAATTTTGTGTCTGTATACAACATATCTGTAGGAAGGTCATTAGGCAGTTGCAGTATTTCTTTCAGCACACCCCTTATCATAATATCTGCATCCACTATGAATTTATTAGAAAGTTTTTTTGGAGGCACTGTCTGAAATGGATATATTAGACTAGGGCAGATTGAGGTGTTAATGATGTTGTATTTTTGATCCGCTTGTAAGTGTGGTGAAGAAATAAGCAATTCTACATTTGTTCTTAGTTTAGACAATGTTGAAAGAGGATCAAAATTAATCTCATCATAAAAATTGACTCCTAGATAGCGAATGAAGTCACCTTTTTGCAAACCAGCTATTTCATTTCCAGACGAGATGTGGAAATTTTCTTCAAACAGCTGACCCTTTTTAATATATTAACTTCTTGAGTAATAGTTCAATGGAAAAGTATACGTGTGTACCCGGGTA
This sequence comes from Periplaneta americana, assembly GCF_040183065.1. Classification (NCBI taxonomy): domain Eukaryota; kingdom Metazoa; phylum Arthropoda; class Insecta; order Blattodea; family Blattidae; genus Periplaneta; species Periplaneta americana. The sequence continues at coordinate 109,492,172 of NC_091120.1, read as the reverse complement.
CTAGGAAAATACTAAACTGTGAGGTAAAGTCACTAGTGAAATAAAGTAATGTTGAATAAAATCCTACTTTACAAACGCAAAAGTATTTAGTAAAGGCATGTTTTTCATTATGGTCATGGATAAAGGTTGTTTATAATTCTGTTGCACAAAAAAATAAATTTTAAGAGGATAGTGTGATAAAAAAAAACGAAAAAAATATTTTATTTCAATTTAGGAATCTCCTGACTTCTATTTTCCATGACCTGTGGCTATTTTTCATATTGGGAATGTTGAAAGGTCCTTAGTCACCATTTTCAAATCACTATGCACAGTGCCCCTCTTAATGAAGCTACAACATTTGTTCTGGGAAATTATTTTCCTATGCCCTCCTATTTGAAATATTTTAATGTAATATCTTTCTCAAAGTGTGTATTTATGTATAAAATAGTTCCATAAAAAATTATTCTACAATTTCTTCCATTTTACAATATATGATTCTTCTGTTTAGCAGTAAACAAAGAAATGTATTCAAAAATATTGTACTATGCTGTTGTAACAGCAGCAAGCCAATTCAATATGAGGAATGAAGTGTGAAGTTTGGAAATCAGAAGAGATCAGTGAAAATGCGAGGAAAATCAGTGTTCAACGAGACAAGAACCGAACGTCCGTGTCCAAGGCTAGGAGAACTGAGAATTCCAAAAATGTGATGAGGAAATTGGAACATCAGCAAAATGAGCCCGCCCGCCCGCCTAGGAACTATTCAAAATACAGCCTCCCAATTTTATCGTAGATTGGCATAACATAGATACAACGATGTTTCAAATGCGTATCTGAAATAACTATAGAATTTAATATTTTCACCAAACTGTCCCTTTAAAGTGAAACGTAAAGCGTTAAATATGACATAGAAAACGTTTATGTACAAAAATAATGCCCGATATCATTTTGAATTCTTACATTGATATCCCAAATGAATGTCACTCGTTTATGATTAGATCATATTTGAGTATGCATAAGTACTTAATATGTCTACCGTAATAATTATGTTGCGATATTTGTGACCTTGAATTTTGATAATTTATTAAAGGAGTTTATAGCATTTAAAGCAATAAAAATGAATAAAGAACTAAAGATAAAGTGGTCAGTATAAACATTTCATGATAATAATGTTTTTCTATTATTTTTCTACAACAAAAAAGAACATAATTTCTGAGCAACCCATTCAGTCGCAAAATTACGGTTTTGTTTGGAAAAGTCTAATTGTTTGTTCTTGACTCCTTTTAAGTTTTTGTGAATTGCCCATAGACTCATTTTTATAGCATGATGCCTGAATTTCCAGATATGAACTGTGCTCTTGAGAGGACTCGCTCTCAACAACTCATTGTCCATGAAGCGGTATTGAAGTTGCTGTTCTCTGTAGATGATGCAGTGAATGAAGGAGTTAAGGAAATATATTAATCTATACCAGGCATGCCAGAAATCAGACTCTAAATGTGCAGTTTTGTGCGCGGATCGCCGCTCTGTGCACACTGTATCATTCGAGCGTTGCTCTTACCCTTTCTTAGCTGGAGGGTTGTACAATAATCTATTCTGCTCTTCTAGGGTTGGATTAAATAGGCATTTAGACATTATAAACACACTTAGCAAAAGGAAAAAAAAAACACGGTTATTATCAGTGTCTATACTTGACAGTTGTAATACTAGAAACTGGAGGCTTACTCAGTTATATTTCACAAAATAGTGTTTTGTAAAGCATAATTTATAAATCTCATTTTTATATAGTACTAGCTGAAAGTACCCGGCATTGCCCGGGTTTACCTTTCTGCTTCTATTTTTAATTAAACTGGTTATTACATTTTCGGAAATCTCGGAAACCTAACTACAGACAACCAAAACGAATTTCTTTACTAAGCTTTCCTCGCCCATAAAGATGAATCTTTACTTAACGTCACTTACAAGAATTAATGAACTCCTTAGCCAAATGTCTTCCAGGATTAACTCAGGGTTGTAAATCATGCACCGAAAAGAAAACATTTCATCATGTGCCTGACGTTAAACTGTTGTTTTAAATTTATATAGTTATTTGTTTTTATGTATTTATTTGTTGTTACTTATTTATTTATTTGTTTTATTCATTTGTGTTTATTTATTTATTTATTTATTTATTTATTTATTTATTTATTTATTTATTTATTTATTTATTTATTTATTTATTTATTTATTTATTTATTTATTTATTTATTTATTTATTTATTCTGGTGTAGTTAAGGCCATTAGGCTTTCTCTTCCACACCACCAGAAATACAAATAAAGTAATAGAAAAATCAAACTATAAACAAAGTAAAACCCAACGAAAATATAATTCCTTCTCCTCTTTCTGATCAGTTTCAGCATCGAACCAATATATACATATACTGTATAATTTAATTTATATTGGAAGATTTTTTACCTCTTGACCGCTGTACACCCACTTATACCATAGGCCTACCCAGTTTTTTTTTAATATAACTTGAAACTATATCTCATAAATTCAGTACATATTACATTGATTCTAATTTTATACACAGAATACAGATACAATATAAACTCGCAATGTCGTTTTTTAACATAAAGACTAATATTCTGAGAAACGTATAGGCCTACCGGTATTTTAGAAATTAAGAGATTTTTATTTCCACAACGCTTAACATACTACATTTATTATACAGATATAATTTCGCAGCAACACTTTTCGGACGTGAACAACAATATTTTGAGAATTAATACAGTGCTATTTTCAGTGGGCTTATATACATTCACATACATGGCAAAAGTATCATTGAATTGCTTATTGATATGTGTAAAATCTTTTCCCCCCACTTCTTTGTATAAAATAAAGCGATGATGAGAAAAACACGCAGTTTTTTAATTAATGTCTGCAACTTTGAACGACTGTCCTTGAGCTTCATTTTAATATGGCCATTACAAATGCTAGTGGCATTGAAATTGCAGTTGCTTAAAATTGAATGAGTATCCTAGCAATGCGTGGAATAAAAACATCTTCTTTTATTTTTGCAGTTAATATTGCCAATTCTATTACGTTTCGTATGAGTTTTTCACACCAATTCTTATTCGTGCATAATTTTAGTGGGTCAATATTTCGCATTAGTACTATTGGTTATTCAATATTAAGTAAATTATGTGGTAGCAATCCTCGTAGTTTCAAAGAATTCTAGACAGTTTGCTCACTATCTACAAAATTGCATCGAGGAATTCATAATACGGTCCTAGACTGCGTAAAGATACTTATTGCATAAGTTACCTAGTTTTAGCCTTCATGATCTGTAACAACAATGTAATTTAATTTCGTGTTAAAATTTCCATGGTCTCGTGAAAGTCGATGTTGAATACAACAGACAATAATAAAAAAAAAAAACAATTGACTGTAGAAGATTGTATTTTAGTATCACACATGAATGTTTGACCGTATTTATTTTTATTTTTTATATTTTTAATTAGTTTAACTTCCATTTGCACAATTTTAATGTAGTCTATGTTCTTCTCCTGGTTATGAAGGTTAAATGTGCAAAGTTTGGCACATATCGGTCAAAGCGTGTAGATTTGTATAGAGAACATACACACATACATACATACATACATACATACATACATACATACATACATACATACATACATACATACATACATACATACATACATACATACATACATACATACATACCCACGTTCAATTTTATATATTAAGATTTGAAGAAAAAAAATATTGCAGTAATTTCGAAACAACAAAAAACGAACAAGTATTTCATTGTATGTAGTAGGTACTAATTATTTTAAAGTAATAGACCCTACTCTTTCATTGTTCGTCGAGCATTTTTATTTATTGGGACCACTGGTACAAATGGTGAAGAAAATATTATACTCCCAATTAATTACATGTAGTAGGACATTGTGAAGTTTTTACACTGAAATAATTTCCTTGCCGTATGTCAATATAAATTAACATTTATATTAATAAATTATATAAATTAAGCTTAGAATTTAAATTGACATATAGTTTATTTGGAAAACGTTGAGAGCAAGTATCAACAAGTTGGAAGCGTTACTGAAAGAAATTAAAAGTATAGTTCACAAGCTGTGAAGCGACAATATTCTGTTAATGTCAGGTTTAAAGGTTTATATTAGCATAATATGGTGACCTGAGATGGAAAATTACCATTACATATTTTTCCAGAAAATTTTTCCGCCTTGAAAATAGTTGCTTCCTTCGCTCCTTACAACCTCAAGAGCCTAATATGTATTCCTCACTATATTCTCATCACTTACCAGCTTATGAAATGAAAGTCGTAAGTCGTCTAATCTTTGTTGGCTGTGTTAGTACATACTCCAAAACAACGCCATTGTCAAGTTCGTTTTCCTATGAGAGTACTGATTAAGAAATAAGCGCTGGCAATGTCATATTTTGAGAACTTTAATAATCTGATCTAAACTGTCACAGGACTATTATCTCGACATAGGCTGATAAAAGCCTTTCATTTTAAAATAATTATTGTTGGCTGAGGAAAACATTATAACAATTATGTTATATGATTCGTAATTCTCTTCTTCGTTATCTGTGAACTTTTCACTTTATTTATAACTCATTCACAGACACAGCCAAATCAGCACCCGTACTCAACCTGCGTTACTGAAAGAAAAGCTGATAATATATGCTGTTGCAGGTCTGTATAGCCCTGTCGCGTTCCCCTCCAAGGCGATTCACTCCCTTCAGGTAGGGGAATAGAAAGTGCACATCACACAGAGACTACTGCACAATGTGCGTGATTGCAAAATGTGCAGGGTTTTGGCATGCCTGATCTATACTGATTAGGACATTTCGATAGGATTATTTCTTCAATGAAAAATAAATTTCAGTACGTCTCTACACTGACTTCTCAAAATAGAAAGTCTTTTTAAAATTATCCCAGACAAAAAACATAAGATAGATTATTATAGAGTATTGTGTGACTCAAGAACTTACTATGTATTTTATTATGTTTGTCGAAATTAATAAATATAATTAATTAGCTTTCCATTTGATCGCGTCTCTTGTTACTTCGATTTTATGTATAGTAAGTTCCCCAAATAAAAATGATTTAATTGGATGAAAAAAAAACATTAGTGGATGGTGCCGTAAGTACTTAATTCAGAGTGCGTGACAAGCTGAACCAAATAGGAATTAATTGTAAAAAAAGTCAAAAACTGTAGGAGAAAACGGAGTGAATATTTTTGATATCAGTTAAGTCTGAAATCCAGATAAAATCGTCAATACCATTTTATTCTGTTCTATGAAAGCAATGGGAAATGGATCACAAAGAATGAAGAAACCACATTGGTACGTAACTACATCACACTTAACGATCTTCATACGGCACCCATTAAACGTAATGTAATATCTTTTAATATGAAGCTCTGTTACGAGGGAAAAAATGTCTGTACATGCTGAACCGTAAATAATGTTATTAATTTTAGAGGATTATTCTTTGAAATATTTCAAACAAAAAAGTTAAAAATTTTATAGTAATTTTGTGGGATGGCAGATAAGCTCAATTGTTAAAATTAAATAAATATTAAGATTATGTATGCCGTCTTTTTTAGCTCATCTAAAATTACATGTGATTTATTTTTCACATACATCACAATACATAGGGGGCAATAACAGATGAACATTTTCGGCATGGTATACCATCATCAGATCGGTAAAAACCATTAATAACAAAATATGAACACTTTACAATAGTTATGAATCAAATACCATATTTATAAACATTTGCTACATGATGATTGAAATAAGATAAATTGGTCATATAGTGTATGGCATTGAAGTGAAAAACAAGTGATGTGATAATACAAACCTGGTTTTCAGATAGTAGCTTCCTGTAAAACAGGTTTGAAAATTTTATAAAAATTGTTCCGTGGTCAGGTATCGATCCCGGGACCCTTCGCTTAGCGCACGAATGCTCTTCCGACTGAGCTACCCCAGAAACTGTACACGACGTCACAATTTTTCCTTTATATCCACACAAATCAAATGGGCTGACAAGACGCCTGAAGCTAACTTTGAGTTCACACAAATTTTGTATGACATAAATTGTGGCTTCCTATTAACGTACCTCCAGTAACGAATATATTATGCAAATCTTTCAGGTAGTAGCTCCCTATGAAGCAGGTTTGAATAATTTCAAGGAAAAATTGTTCCGTGGTCGAGTATCGATCCCGGGACCCTTCGCTTAGCGAACAAATGCTCTTCCGACTGAGCTACCCCAGGAACTATAAACGACAATTTATTCATTTTATTAATTTTATGGTTACGGGTATTCTTACTATTGACTATTGGCCTCATTGATACATCAGTTTTATGTGTTTCGGGTAGCGTACCCGGGATAACGAACATAAATCTGACTTTAAATTCAACCGCAACAAATCAAAATTTGCTCAACATCTCATAGAAAGAGGTCATGAATTAACCATCATTCATGATTCTTTATCCATCGTTAGATCAATTAACTGTACTAAAACTGAAACCATAGAAGAATACTACATCGCAAGGAATTAATCTCAGGAACTTCTTTACTTAATGAACAACTCCGTAAGACACGTAAACCTTTAGGCCTATTTAATTTGGTCAATGTAGAGTATCCACCGCCCACTGAAATAATATTGGTTAAACGAGCGTTGAGCGACTTCCGCCGATTTTGGAATAGACACCGACGCATTAGGTTAGGTTAGTTTATGCTTTTGTTACCCCGTTAAGATGAAGGTGAAAGCGATTGAGTGTGACTTTTTGTTTTCTATGTTGGCAGTTCAAGTGCGTCGGTATCTATTCCAAAATCGGCGGAAGTCACTCGACGCTCGTTTCACCAGAATATTTCACACTTTTATCACTGCCAATGTTGCGCTATAAATCAATTTTCGCAATCTAATGTAAAAGACTGCCTACACAAGCAACAAGTGATACTAAATGTTTAGGATTAGTGTAAAACTGGCTTATGTCTCCTATAGTGGGCGGGACATAAGTAACATTAACTTTTAATTTATATAGACTTATCAATTACAAACACAAACCTCAATAATTTTGTTCCCTCAGTATACCCCCACCATCTTTTATTGTTCACCCCACTCCACAAACCCTTCCCTCGTAACGCCACACGCATTTTGTAAACTCGTTGCGTCTTTCAGTCGAGCTGCTTCGCGCCATGCATCCACTACTAAGCTTCCAACACAACATGTAAGTTTCTGTCATACACAATTAACGATCATATAATGAATTAACATATATTATTTTCATTATTTTGCATTTAACGAAATCAACTCACAGTAGGCTTCCACAATAATAACTTTCGTTCGACTTGTAGTTCATAAGACTTCACTGAAACACGCAACATGTAATGTACAGCAGTGGCAAAAAAAAACCGGACCGACCCTTGTAGCTGATTTCAGAGCCTTGTTCACAGTGACAGCACGATAGACTGGTAACTAAGACTTTCGTGATTCGAATCCTGCTTGGGAAGGAAACTTTTTTTGTCCCATATTCAAATTTATTCCCAATACTTTTCGATTGCAGCGATATTTTACTATTTAATTAACTTATTATTCCTAGAACATAAATTCTTACCAGCTTATTTTCTAATGACTTTCGAAATGGGCTACATCAGCAGTCGAAACTACAACAATTTCAATAGATTACTCGCTATCTTGCGAATGCGGGCGTGGCATGCGCAGTGGCTCATTTCGGAGACTTTGATTATTCCGTCGGTCCGGTTTTTTTGTCACCACTGTACTTCCCAAGGAAGAATTTGTACTACTTCACATTACGAAACTAGCAGTCCACACAACAAACTTGCATTCATTCGTGATGTTTCACTGTTTTCTACTGTGCATATTTATGTCATATGTTAATGAACAATCACATCACTTGTTTTAACTTCAATACCATACACTATATGACTAATTTAACTTATTTTAATCATTATATAGCAAATGTTTATAAATATGGTATTTGACTCATAACTAGTGTAAAGTGTTCATATCTTGTTACTGATGGTTTTTACGATCTGATAATGGCATACCATGCCGAAAATGTCCATCTGTTATTGCTCTCTGTGTTGTGATGTTGTGAATAAATAAATCGCATGTAATTTTGATAAGCTAAACAAGACGGCATACATAATCTTAATACATTTAACTTTAAAAAGTTTAATAGGCTATAAGAATTCCAGTATGCTCAGTCAATTTAAGGGAGCGTTGTATTATGATTGATAATAAATGATAGAAAGAATTTTAGTTTATTCCTTTACAGTATGGTCCAACTCTCCTGACGTTTGGGACGTGTTCACTTATACGGCAATAGAAATTAGCAACTGTGCTGTGTGACCACGTACGAACATTCGTTGACGCCGCTTGTAAAAATAATACGTACGCTCGGACAAATTCTTCGTCACAGGGTCTCTACATGTTATTAGGTTGAATGACATTATTTTTTCAAAATTTAGACACAAGAATCTCATTTCTACGCCAAGGCTTTGCATTTTATTCGGAGAGGAAATTAATGTAAATGTTTAGTTTAAGTAAAATAAAATTAGGTAGTTATAGCATGATATAGATGAATTTCATTATTTGTTTTCTTTCTACTCTAACAGGGTTTATAACATTTATTTTACAAAATTATTTCCACCTATGTAAATGTTAATGAATGGCAACTTTTGTAATGAATAGTGGTAGCAAATAAATGAAATACTTAATTTTTATTAATGTAATCGATAGCCACTCCAGTTACTATCATACCGTATAAGGTTGTCCACTGTTCTCCTTATGGAAGACACAAACTCATTTATATACTGTTCAGATGAGACTACATAACCCAAGCATTCTGTAGTATTCCCCATAGCTATTGTGACGTCTGGGGGTCTTATATTATCCAGGATATCATTCACCGTGCTCTGCACTTCAGACCAAACATTTTTCAACAGTTTGAGATCAGGACATTTTGGAACCCAGGGGTCAAGTGAAATATCATCTTCTGAAAACGTCTCAGACACAACAAAGATGTGTGGGTGAAGAATTGTCGTGTTGAAAAATTACAATTTCATCAGGTTGCTCAATGCGCACGCTGGGTTGCATTATGTTTTCCAGTATGTGGATATATTTCTGGGAAGTCAAATTCTCTTCAATTTTTCACATGGTTACTCCTCATAGCCTGGAAATCCATCCCCAAACAGCGACAGAAATACGTCCACTGCGATGCCTTGTTGGTACATATTCTGACTGGAACCCTGTGGACCGAATAGGACTAAATAAAAGAGATCCATGGCTGGTATTTGCGAAAATTTTTTCATCTGTAAATGTCATATTTACCTATGCATATTCTTAATATTCTCGGCAAAACGAGATGCGATTTATTCTATGTTCATCTTTTAGTATGTCTTTGATAGCTGCCCACCTTGGCTTTGTGTTAGCTGTGTCTTAATACGACGAAGAACTGTCTCTTTCGATTCTGGGAAGTTAGCACGAACGCGCGAATTTAGCAGTACTGAATGGTTATTGCCTAAAAGTAGCAATTAATTCAGCGTCTTGTTTTGAAGTAGAAATGCGTGGTCGTCCTCCCCTGGTTTCTTCTTAAATAACCTCGTTTTGTAATTGTTCCCACCAACGGGATGCTGTTCTTGGGTACGCTGCGTAGCGTTCTCCAGCACTATCAGCTCTCATTCCTCTCTCCTCAATAAGCGCTGTCACTTTAGCATTAATATCCATTATTATAAACTGATGTTATATTATTGTGATCCAACATGGTATTTATACGTGCAGGGAAATGAAAAATTCTCCTAGAATGTTCTATATTACTCAACAGAAATAAAAAAAAAAAAACATGTTTTAAACATTTCGATAGGCTACAAAATGGACTCAACGTTTTTATTTCCGTAGGTTATATGTACCGTTATTGCTCTAAGAGGTTATTATTGGTTCGATTAGCTACGTATATACATGCAATTCAGAATTCAAATACCTTCCTTCCCCCAGGACGAAATGTGGAGTGGGGTATGTAGGCATATTGCCAACATAATTTGCCCCAGATTTTATTTTCAGATTATTTCATAGGACAAAAGTTTTGTGAGGCAATGTACCTTATCTACTCCAAATCAATTTTCAGACAAGTATAACAATTCGTGAAAATATTTTGAGGGAGGGGAAATGACTCAACAAGGTTTCTAGGAACTATTAAAAATTTTATGGACTTAATTAATGTGCAACAGAATGATCAAAGAGATAATTACTGACAAATATTTTCACTTGAATTAAGCAACACTGTGATTCTTCATTGCATAAGGCTTTGAAAAGATGTAGAAAGAAAAATTTAGTTTCTTCAACACAGGATGAGGAAAGTTTCGGGTAAAGTCGTAGACCTATCAGTATTACGGTAAAATATTGCACCTGCAATGACGTCGACTTATGAAGGAAAGTATTAAAACAATGGCAATCAGTGTATGTTAAACGTTAAAGTAAAACACACTTGGTATTTTATAATTTTGTAGAATAATAAATTGCAATCTCAGGTATCAGAAATTGGTCTGAATCTTTTTTTACAGAGACGTAATCTATAAAATCCTGAAGACGCTAGCGTTTTGGGCGAAACAAAAAAAAAAAAAACACCATGGCTTTTGACGTAAATTCACCTGAACGCTTTAGCACTTGTGATATTTTCCTCGCCGCTTCCCATCGCTGAAGTGGAAAGAGTAAGTTATTTTGTGCTATGAATATTGTTACAACAGAATTGAGTTATATCCTTGGACTTAGCATGCTAATTAGATATTGACTGTGCGTTGTTATTTACAGTTATTCGAGAGCTCTTGTGACACTTACAAACCGCCAAGGGACATAACATTGGAACCACTGCAGTCTACACTTCTACGCCTAACCAACCTTCCACCTTCACTACCAAAAATGATACAGACCCGAGTAAGTAAGTTTTATCAGTTTTTCAATAATGCACGAAAATAAATTTTAACGTATGTTAGTGATAAATAACTGGTGTCCACCAGTCAGAATAATTCGTTGTTTTAATAATTTATTTATTGATGCAATTACTTTAGTTAATAATTACAATTAATGAAATGGTGCCTCCATTACTTCAGATAATCGAAAGTATTCACTGTTTGATCATTGTCAGTTTCATTAAAAATATAGCGGGAAACTCGGCCAAGTTTATTTTCTAAACGATATCTAGTGTCAAGGTTACACTATGTTCAAACAGGATTGGGCATATTTATTGAATGTTGTTTGTCTAAGAATACCGTGTGTCCGTGTTTTTCTTACTAACTTAAATATTGTTTGTGATGAAGAAACGTGAATCCCGGGAGAATTACGACGAAATTTTATCTTGCAGGATCTGGAAGCTATTCTTTTTACATAACTGGCTTAAATGAATCTTTTTTTCTTATAAATTGTATTCAGTTCCCACAACATTACACAACAACCAAATACAGAGTAATAAACATTTCAAAATAGCACCATACTCAACTCAACTGCCTACGAAATTTTTTACGAGCTAGTATGGGTCACTGAGACCCAGCATAGCTACGCCGAGAACACTGTTCGATCTGTACTGGCTGTTTACGATTAATCAAACCGCGGAATTTTTTTTTTTTTTTTTTTTTTCAATTTTTCTTATTTCTGCTTACTAAAGTAACACAAACACAACACCCATGCCCGAGGCGGGACTCGAACCCACAACCCTTCAGACCAAGCCGTAGAGTCATTGCGTGCCTCTACGGCTTGCGCCACCCGGGTCGGCCGGAATCGGGATAACGAATCAGAGATTCTGGAAATTTTTCATAATTGTACTGTACCTATTCATGCATCGGAAACAACGTTCTAATATTCAAACACTGTTACATTGGACTGCGCAGTGAGCAGTTGTGATTGCGCATTGTCCAAGCAAATTGCAGTATGTATTTATGAAGGTAAACAGTATCACATTTTTGCATGAAAAGCGCTGCGTATCAAGTAATGTGAGTAATCAAAGATACCGGTATTCAATATTTAAGTTTTATTTTCGATATGAATTTTTTTGTAAATACGTATCTGTAATACATAATGCATACTGATCCAATGGTTAATAATAAAATGCTTGATTTATCTCGAACAGTAAAAGTTTAGCAGATGACAGAAGTCATAGGTTTCAGAGAATTTAGACTTCGAACATAAAATAGAAATGAAGAAGTAATAATGAATCAGAATCTGAGGACTTGTATGATTCTGATTGTAATGAATAAAACGAGTGACCTTCTTGCAACAAAGATATAAATATACACCCTCTTGGGCTCAAATATTTTCCTAAGCACTTTATTCTCGAATATTCTTAACCTCTATTCTTTTCTCAAAGTGAGATCCAAGTTTCACAATAATACAGAACAAGCAGTAAAAATAACTTCATCAAGCTGTCTGACCTGATTTAACTTACACACACACACACACACACACACACACACATACACACACAAACACAAACACAAGTGAAATAACCTTGCAGATTGAAAGAGACGATAGGGTACACGTAAATGTATAGAAAATCTACATTACATCATGTTATTAAATGCACAGTTAAATAGAAAGTTAAGTTTCAAGTTTCTGCATTCCGCCGCTAAAACGCTCTACTCGTATACATAAGTAAGAGGTCAACGAACTCGATAAGCTTCCGTACGTAAGCTACCAATCTGTCAAGACATTGCCACACGTTCGCTTCGTGCAGTGGTTTGAATTTAGGATGTGTTTTAATTAAATTTACACTTAAACCGTGCACGCTATTGAAATACGCCAGAGGGATAAATTATTCTTTATTAGATTTCCTATCGATATGGGTAAAAATCACGATCCTGCTCTTAACAGTGACCGAATAAGAGATTATTAAACATTTTGGAAAAGAAGAAACATTTTTTTTTAACTATAAACTTTCCACCAATAGGCTAATATTACAATTTTTTGTTACATAAAACATGAGCTATTCGCTTTGGAAATCTGCAAGACTATTTCACTTCCACCCTGTATATATGTCAGTAGTCTTGCCTTCCGTACCCAATGTCGCGGGTTCGATCCGGGCACAGGTCAATTACATTTAAGCTTGCTTAAATGAGACAGACTCATGTCAGATGATTTACTGTCATGTAAAAGAACTCCTGCTTAACGAAATTTCGGCACACCGGCGACGCTGATGTAACCTCTGCAGTTGCGAGCTTCTTTAATAAAACATAATTTTTTAAACAAATATATATGTTTTAATACAAGGACCAAAAAATATAACTAGAACTTTCTTTTTTTTTAGGACCGGTGAAACGAAAAATAAAGAAATAAAATATGGTTCAGGAGGAAAGGATCATATATTGAGGGGCGATTAGTTTGAGCGATTCTAAAACGGAAACATTATGTAAACATATGTCCGAGTCTGGTTTCCGAGAAACACTATTTTAAACAACAGGCATGATTCTTCTTTTCTTCCTCCGCATAATTGCTCACATTGATGTAGACGCAACAAAACCGTCATTAGGTTGTACTATTGCCTTTATTATGTTGGCCACTACCATCTGCTCTTGTGTTATAAGAATACGTTTAGGATGTTCCTTTGGTAACACGGACTCGTATATACTTTCGACAAGATTGGGCCCTACATATTCGAGCCGGCCAGTGAACCAGAACATAAATAAAACCTATCCTTGGCGTAGAATCGGTCGCGGTGACATCATTTCTTACCCAACGGGATCATCCGAACTTACGTAATTTGTTTATTGTTTGTTGGGCTGGCTGCTGAATAAAAGTGAAGTCTACGAATGAAAAGTAGAAACGAGGATATAATTGCTTACTCTCGTTTAAAATCCTTATGATCATTTTACAGAATATCCAAACCAGCTGAAATTAGGAACACAGCATATGGCTACACGAGCTTGCAAATTGCGCCGAGATTGAAGGTGGCATTTTTGAACATGCCATATAAAGAGAAATGACAAAATACAACTTATAGGTAGCGATCTCTGAAATTACTATCTCCCTCACTTCTATGGCTCCTAAAAGTTTCGATTGGTTTTCTCCAAAACCATTGAGAATAATATGACATATGATAAATGTGTGTTTGCTTCTTAATCTCCCATACTATAGACACTTAATGCATGGTCCTTTTCTCTTGAATATAATATACCATGTATAAAATAATTTGGAGCTTCGAAATTTATGCGAAAGGAGTAACAAGTAAAAGAAGTGCACTTACGGAAATAATTTACTTGAAATGATTGACGAAATTATACACAAATAATGTTCACATTCAACAATATTCTAAAGAAAGAGAAGAAAAAAAAACTACAAAAGCAATATAATAATTGCATTAGTGGATTTCCTTTACCTGATAGAGTTCAAGAGAAGAGATTACTTGTTACTGACTTACGAAGTGCTACCAAAAGTTTAAGAGATTTTGAATATTCCTCGCAAACCACTAGTAGTTCGAACTTGTACCTATAGCTATCTCTTGGCATGTCCTTCAATCACTACTCTGCCAAGTGGCGTCTTCGTAAGTCGACAAGTCATGAGTTCCTAGGTTAGGCTTTCTTCTTTACACTTGACTTATTCCGTCAACAGGGAGTGTTTGTGTAAAGTTTTGAAACGTATGATGGAAAATGTGAGGTGGAAACTGGCTGAGACATGAAATAATAGACTCTATGTTGCACTTGACAATACGCCTATACAACCTGGGTTTTGCGAGGAATTTCCTGGCAAAAATTACATAACCACTGACCGGAAATATCCCTGTTCGCCTCATCTGATCCCTGCGACTTCTACCTTTTACCTAAAATGAAACTCAAGTCGAAATGTCGGTGATTTGACTCCATTGAAGAGATCGAACAGAATCGCAGAAGGTGCTGAACATGCTAGCATCGGTAGACTAAAAGAGTGCGCCGCCAAAAATGGTAAAATCGGTAGAGTAGGTCTATATATGCGCAAGGAGGCAATTTTGAGATTAGAAATTAGGATTTAAAGTAAGTATTAATGGGGTTACGAGAAAATTATCGGATAGTTTGGATGACACCTCGTATACACCATAATGGCTTAGGAATTGAAGTAACAAAAGCACATATGGGAGTAAAAAATTTTTATTTCTCCTATATTCCCATAAGTTGCTTTGTTTCGTATGAAAAAACTGCAGGACATAAAAAAGAATTCACGACAAATTAGTTGACGTTCCAATGAGCCTTCATCTATTTGTCGTTACCTATAAGAAGTTTTATAGCATGAGTTTGTAACAGTGCATGAAAAATTACAATACTTCAGTCAAATATAATATACATTAAACAAAGTACAGGATGAAAGTTTTGTATCAGTGAATGAAATTTATATTAACTGTAATAATAAATCTAAAGTAGTTGTAATGTATAGCATTAAGTTTATCCTATGTAATGATACTGTTAATTATAAAACTAAAAACGTATAATTTTACTCCTGGATTTTCAGTTGGTCAGAGGAATGTAGTGTAATACTGACACTGCCAATATTTTGTACAGGGTGTGTCATAAATACTTTGACAAACCTTGGGGGCATGCTACCATGGTTTGCCAAAATAATTCTGAAATACCCTGTAGAATTTAATTATGTTCCTTTTATTCCTTTGTTATTTAGTGATCGTTTTATCTTTCCACATATTCCTTGAAATGTTGCTAATTTATTCATTATATCTCTGCAATAATCAAATGAGATATCACATCCTAGGTATGGTAATTAAAATGGTTTATTTGTTCGATGATTTTCTTTTCTTTTACTATTTTGGATCTAATTTGTTGTTTGGTGTTGAATGCCATAACATTGTTTTTTTTTTCAATGCATATTTTAAAATAGCGTTGTTGGCTTATTTTATACCATTTAAAAATATTCTCTGCAGTTCGTCTTCTGTACTTGATACCATTACCTGGTCATAAACATATAGCAATGTTCTGAAGTAATTTGTATTACCCAATTTTATTCCTTTACTAGCCGTACCCGTGCACTCCGCTGCACCCGATAGAAATAAATATAAAGTAATTACATAATTAAAATAGGACATTTGATCCAGGGAACATTCGTGTTTGATAGAAGGATAAATCGTTTAATATATTACTTAATTTAAATTGCATCCAAATAATTAAAATGCGATCATTTTGGTCCAGAGACACCCATTTGGTGCAATGACAATTCCTTTAAGATGTTTCTTAATTTTTATTACATGCAACCATAGCTTAATGAAGATTGACATCATTTAGATTTAATGTGTATATTTCATTTTACTTGTTATAGGTTTCCATTGAATTATGGTAATAACTTGTTTTCTACGTATTCAGTAAATGGCGCTTGGCCCACTATGGTTCTGAACCCTTCAAATAACTTAAATTATATTATATAATATTACATATTATATTATATTATATTATATTATATTATATTATATTATATTATATTATATTATATTATATTATATTATATTATATTATATTATATTATATCAGAAGTTACTGTAATAACATTATAGCATTATGTCCATCTAGAGAAACTACACTTTCCAATGGTGAAATAATAATTAATTATACAAATCGGTTAATTTAGCTTCCGATATTACTTCATACAATCACAGAAACATTCTCTGTAGGCTATCTTTCATAGCTTTCGATTGTTGCTGTCCAAGGCCCTTTATAGACGAAGTTATTTGTTTTTTAATTCATTACACGTCCTTAGATGGCAGTTATTTTAATTTTAAAACTCATTTATCTCATTAAATATCAGTTCTATCAACATTTTTCAAGGAACAAACCTTATCTAAAATTATTTTTAAAGAACCTTTTGTCATGTAATATTTTTCATAAAAATCAATAATAAGCGAGATATTTCGATTTATTTAATACAGGCCCCCTTATAACCCCCCTTTTAAGTAATGTATTTTGAATGCCATATAGCCTAAAATCTAAGTTACAACGACCTTAATTTATATTCCAATTTTCATCGAAATCCGTTCAGCCATTATCGCGTGAAAAGGTAACAAACATACAGATAGACAGACAGACAGACATACAAACAAAAATTTCAAAAAAGCGATTTTCGGTTTCAGGGTGGTTAATTATATATGTTAGGACCAATTATTTTTGGAAAATCGAAAATTACCAGAAAAATTTCGGCTACAGATTTATTGTTAGTATAGATTTAGTTCCTTCATTCCATTTTTTGTTATTTTTATTAATATATAGATTAAAGATCACTTTAGTCCAAACCTGTGGAATAACGGTTAGCGCGTCTGGCCGCAATAACGGTGGCCAGGGTTCGATTTCCGGTCGGGGCAATTTACATGTTTGAGGTTTTTCCGGGGTTTTCCCTCAGCCGAATATGAACAAATGCTGGGTAACTATCAGTGCGGGACCCCGGGCTCATTTCATTGGAATTATCATCATGATCTCATTTAGATGCTAAATAACCTGAGATGTTGAAACAGCGTCGTAAAATAGCCTACTTAAAAATACTGGAGAGTGAATGCAATGTTGTTCGGCTCCTTGATTAGTCTAAATTTGATTTGCATTTCCTTCACGTCCAATTTTTATGACAATTTTCTCGGGATTTCATTTCGTTTATAAATTGCCCAGTTTTATTTTCATAACTACACTATCAAAGTAAATACAAGGGACAAATTGGTAGCTCGCATCATGAATAGAGCTGCCCCTATGAAAGAAGAAGAGGACCTCAGAAAAGCAACAATTACTGTTTGTGAACAGAGCGGAAAAGTGCATTGAACTGTTGAAATGTAACTTATAAATACCAAGTAAACAAGCAATAAATATAATCATTAAGTAATTTGTCTTTTCTACGTGCAATTTGTAACGTTTGTTATACGTAACATTTAAACAGCTGCATCTTCAAACCTGTTGAATGTAGGGCACCTGTTTTATACTCAGAATAGTCCTTCTTGCCACCCAGTAAAATATTCACTATTTATCCTGAATTACCTTCAATTTTCAGAAATAGGGAAAATTTAGCCCTTTTTCCCGTTTTTGAAAATTGAACCGGTGTCTGGTACGTTACTGGGTAGCTGTTTCGCTCAGCCAAAGGTCCTGGGTTCGAGACTCGACCACGAAACAATTTTTCCTTTCAAATTATTCAAATCAGCTTCACAGGAAGCTATACCTCAGTCTGATTTAAGTTTAGAATCAACTAGCGTAGTACACCTTTCCGTTGTGAGAAAGGATGGTTTGTTACCTGCGGGGAGGCTACCTGCTGCCTACATTACTATCCTGTGTATTGAATGTGTGCCACGGTTAACCTAGATTTGAAATTGAATGAAAATTAGATATTATGTAGAGTGCGGCACGAAGATTTGTAAATTACGCCAAATAGATTTGTAGGTTGCGCCAAGAGTAATACGATAAACAAAATCGATCGAGTTCCATCGATATTGAATATATCTATAGGCTGGTGCGATTTGCCAACGGTTGGTAAACAACAGTTCTGTCGATATTGAATCTATCTATAGGTTGGTGCGGTTTGCCAACAGTTGGTAACAACTGTTCTGTCAATATTGAATCTATCTATAGGTTGGTTTGCCGACGGTTGGTAATAACCAGACAGTGGATGCGGGATGACTTAAGGAAAAGTGAAGTTGCTTCATATTGGAGTATATGGCACGTGCCGCGTCGTCCGTCGTCTTTTGTGTACCTGGCGAGTACAGCAAAGTACATAACGAAGGAACCCCGGTCCACATTGCAAAGCAATGTGTGCAGTTGTGTTATCCTGCTCAAGTATTTAGTAAGAGTTGAGTAGTGTAGTCCTGATCCATTCATAATGTGGAAGTCAAAACGTTAAATTCGCTTAGAGATACGAAATGCAATTTATTAAGAAGTATGAGAGTGACATTTTATGTATTAACGAAGACAATATCGCGTGTAATGTATGTAAAATTGAAATAAAAACCAGAACAACCCAGGCTATAGAGAAACATTGCAACAGTACATCGCACAGGAATTGCGTTGAAATGAAATCTGAGGAACCATCATTATCATCATCATCACCATCATCATCATTTAGTTGTTCGGGTCTAAACGACACGTGTAACATGATGCTCAGTGCAAATATTCCTCTAAAGAAATTGAGTGATCCTCATTTTATAGTTATTCTTCAGAAATTCTCTCGATACAAAAACTATTTAAGCGATAGGCGAAGACGATTCTGCTTCGACAACTTACGAGAATATATCGTCGTTTACTGCAACTCTGGTAATTGCATCAATGATGAATGATGATGAGGACTGAACTTGTAAGGTATGTACTACAATATTACAGTACGTTATTTTTCTTTTCCTTCTGACTGTACGGAGATACAGTAGCACGTTGATGTCGTATGTTTACGTTTAAAACCTGCTGAGCCAATGGCCTGAATGAAAAAAAAAAATGTAACATGTAGTAAATGTGCACCTGCTTTCAACGATAAGTCATCCCGCATCCACTGTCTAGTAATAACTATTCTATATCATAACAAAATAGATCACAACACACGTCCACTAACCAGTCATTGCTTTGTGTCTAAACTCTCATAGTTGTCGCAGTCATGGACGTGATGGCTTCTGAAATGGAGAATCAAAACGGGGAAACGTCTCATCTTCACTGACGGCTACAAATTCCGACTAAAACATAAAAGTAAATCTGGTTGGTGCAGTTGGTGTTGTGTAAATGAAACGTGTTGTAGTATACAACGTATAGCGAGTCTGACTATAACGCTGACTTACAGACATCAAATTTAGAACAAAATCACGAACGCGATAAGAACTTAAACTGCCAAATCGTGTGTAATAATGTTAAAAAAAAAACTAACAGAAGATGATGCATTACTTCGAGAGAAACCTACGAAAGTGATAGGCTACTTAGAGTGTTTCTGAGTATGAGGAGAAAAGTAATATGAGTACTATTGACACCTCACGTATTCGTCGGAACTTGTACAACTTAAAGAGAGGGGTTACGCCACCACTGCAAAAAAGCACAGCTGACGTGCACGAAGCAGTTCGTGCTATATCTCCTAAGAGTAACAGGAACGAAGAATTTTTGCTTCTTAATGACACGGTCAGTAACGTGATAATTTTTTTCGTGCAACACTAAATTGACATTTCTTTGAGAGTGCGAAAAAATATACGCTAGACCAGTGGTCGTCAGCACTCGTTGTAATGGGTAAAGGGTAAGCGGAGCAACGTGATATGCACCGTCGTGCAGCAGGAAGAGGTAGAGAGCATACCCACCAGCAGCCACGGATGCACCATAGTGCAGTCTCTTCTCCGCGAGTAAGAGACGCTAGCCCGAGGGTGCAGTGTGCTCATGACAGCTGCGCTAGATGGTAGATTCGAATATTACACTGCATTCTTTTGCCAGCTATTCAGCAGTCATGAATACAAAAATGGTCATTATGTACCATTGGTTTATATGTTGTTTTTCAAATATATCAACTGGAAATTACATAATTTTTTTCAGTCAAATTCAGGAAATAGCCTATGTACTACACGAGACTTAACTTTCTATCTTGCAACAATTTGTGAGTGATTTTGAACAGGCTATACATAGCGCTGTACGCGAAGTTTTGCAAATTAGTAAAATTCATGGATGCGACTTTAACTTATCACAAAACTGGTACCGCAAGATAGTTGAATTATTCTTAGCGATACTGAAAAGTTTTTGTTATATTTTTTTGAGTTTTCATTTCTGCAAATTAACGAAGTGGATGCCTGTTTTACTGACAACTTCTTGGATGAAAAACATGAAAATGATAACATTACTAAATTCTATTTCTATATATTTGACATCTATGTCTCTACGGACGACCCGTTTCCACCCACGCTACGGGAGAATGAGCAGTCTACTGAATACTAACAAATAATGCAGTAGAACAGCCATGACGAAAATGTGACTCGCGAGCATATTGTGGCTCTCAATGGTAACTATGCATTTCTCTTGCTTCCTAACTTCTCCAACTCCCACCCTCCCACTCACTGGAGTCAAACTCTGTTCCATTTGTCTCTGACCTGTTGCGAGTGGCGTATCATCACATTGTCTCTCTCGAAACCATGTACGGGCTGTTCCATATGAAATCGGAAAAAATTTCAGAAAATTTTACCTCGCATTTAAAAGGAAATAAAGGTACTTCTGTTATGGAAAGGCCTTCACTGGACAAGCCTAATGGTGGGTTAAAATATACCCAACTAGTATTACTTTTCATTTTATAGAGCGTCAAATTTATCGTACTTTCGTAAAATTCTTAGTTTTGGAAGAACATTGCTCAGACACATTTAGTGGTATGATTTTCAACCATGTCTCTTTTTAAAGCAGACTCGGAGAGTAATATAACGACTTTAGAGGAATTTTCTTTAATTCTTATTCACTTGAATAGGCAGATTTATGTATATTATTTTTTCCTTGACTAAATAACTAAAAAATAAAAATACGACAATATGAGTGATTTAATATAGAATAAAACACAGTTTACAGATCCAAAAGTTTCTTTGGGTAAGGGTGGAAAATAAAATTAAGAAAAGAATTCTCATTGCGCATTTCTTCCCCGCGTGGCTCCATCCCAAGGAAAGCTGAGCGTGCGCGTAGTTGGCCAACGCTAGACGCTCGTAAGTTCCGTCATGCGAATAGTTCACGAATTCGAAAACAACTCGATATGAAAGATGTATTTCTCTGAATACTAAAATAATTTTATACAAATATTACATAATCACTACACTAACCTGTTTACTGTTACGATTGGTATAATTCTTGCTTTTAAGACAATAGCTATTTCAAGACCACCCAAGGCCAGCTGTTAAGAATATTGTGGCTCCTCTCACATCTCCGCATGACACTGCAGAGAGCGCGTATTTTTATAATGAGATTTGAACTATTTATTTTAAAGCTTTTCATTTAAAATAGTTAAAAAAATTGTATGGTTTTTGTCTCAACAATAACTAATATTATAGTATTTTATATTCATACTTTTTGGTGGTAACATGCTATAAATCGCAAAAAACAATATATCCATAATTTCCACAAACAATAAAAATATATGTGTTATACCACATTAATACACTTAAATGTGCACTACAAAATTAGCAATAGCTTAAGTTTTTATTTCGAAGCCGGACGTAGTAGTACGCGTTGAAAGTAAGAATAAAATATAAAATACGCTAAAACTTAAGGAATTTTATCTGAAAAACTACTGAGCTAAAGAAAGACAAAACTTGTACATTTACTAGTTTCACATACTAAAGCTCTGTACGAATTTTCAGGCAATTGTGATATGTCATGGTATTTCGTTGCCCGATTTCATATGGAATAGCCAGTACCTCTATAAAACGAAAGTTTCAAGTAGGATGGGAGGACGCATTTTTTTTTGCTGCTAATACGGTGAGAATATTAAACGTATGATTTGTTCACAAGTTTTTCGAGGAAAACGGTATTATACTACATGTCACAAACTTTATGTACCGGTAACATTGAAAATTATTATTCTTATTATTCTTATTATTATTATTATTATTATTATTATTATTATTGTTGTTGTTGTTGTTGTTGTTATTATTATTATTATTTTTATTATTATTATTATTATTATTATTATCTGAATAATTACCAGTCATTATTTGTGGATCAATAGTCATACTTTTATTTCGTTAACAGGTCTAGACCGAACAAATAGACTGCTGGAATTGAAAGAAAGAAATGAACCCCAGACTACTAGTAATACAAAAAGCATGGCATAGAAAATGTACCGCGCTAGTTATTGGGTAGCCTGGGAAATTGCGAAGAGTTGTAAGGCATTTCAGGAAGAGGAATTTCTAAAAACTTTTATGATTATAATTACTCAAGTTTTGTGTCCATAGAAGGTTCCTAATTTTTAAAATTTACATCTTTCTAGTGAAACCATCGCCACAAAAATTGAATTACGTTCTAATGATTTCACGAGACAGATGGACCTGAAACTCAGTAGTTTTGTATATTTTTCTCTTACAGTTACGAGAGTACTGATGTCACAGATAGGGCACAATTGGCCATATTTATTCGTGGCGTTGACGAAAAGTTAAATGCTGAGGAATATCTTCTAGACCTAGTTCCCATACAAGGGAATGCTAGTGATGAAGAGATTTTTAATTCTTTCCGAATGAGTGTCGAGAGTCACAATTTAGATTTGTCAAAACTAGTGGCAATGGCAACAGCCGGAGCGAAAGTAATGGTGGGCGAAAAGAAGGGCTTTCTTGGATGATTGAAAAGTTTTCTTGCTGAAAAAAAATATAGTGTACTGAACAAAGTTGATGCAATTCACTATATTTTACATCAAGAGGCACTTTGCGCCAACGATGAAAAAGTAATGGAACGGAGAAAAATTCTCTCCAGCGCCGGGATTTGAAACCGGGTTTTCAGCTCTACGTGCTGATGCTTTATCCACATTACTCTTTCATCGTATGATGACGCAGAATATCTGCATGGAAATATCATATGTACTTCGGTATATTGAAATAATATACTTTGCGCCAAGTCAGTGTCGTTGAAATCAGTCCTAGATATGGTTGTTAAGATGATAAATAAAATAAAAGGTAGTGCGTTGAAGCATAGACAATTCAGACAACTGCTTAAAGACGTTGGAGAATCCACGGAGGATATGAAGTATTTCTGCCATGTTATGTGGCTTGGCAGAGGATCGATGTCACGACGTTTCTTTGACCTCCTTGAAGTAGTAGCAACATTTATGTGAGAGCAGGCAAATTTTATTGTCACTAAATTTTATAATTTGCTCTTTCATTTATTTACTTTCTGATATTGTATAATTTTTTTAGGGCATGGAAATACAAGAACTAAGCGACGAAACCTGGATTTGTGATTTGGCTTCTTTGTGTGACAGGTGAATGAAACTGGTGATATACAAGAAAATGTAATGATATTATGAAGCCCCAATCATGAAATGTGTGTGGATTGTCTGGAATGCATCTAAAATACTCTTCTAGCCTTCGAATTACAATTGCATAGACCTATTGTCTAAAAATGAGCTGCTACTAGGAAGTCGCAAGTAGAATAGCAATGGCAAAAGAATCTTTCAATAGAAAAAGGAGTGTCTTCTGCGCACGTCTGGAGAAAGAAATAAGGAAGAGAATAATGAAGTACTTTGTGTGGAATATAGCATTGTAAGGTGTAGAAACATAGACATTACGACGAATTGAAGAGAAGTGACTAGAAGCATTTGAAATGTGGACATGAAGAAAGAAGAGGGTGTCAAGTGGACAGAATAACAAAGGAATCTGTGTTGGAAAGATTGGATGAAGAAAGAATGATACTGAAACGGACCAGGAGAGAAAGAGGAATTGGCTGGGTCACTGGTTGAGAAGAAACTGCCTGATGAAAGATGCACTGGAAGGAATGGTGAAAATTGTTCGGGGCAGAAGAAGATATCAAGTAATAGACGACATTAAGATATATGAATGATATGAAGTGATAAAGAAAAAGGCAGGAAATAGGAAAGACTGGAGAATGCTGAGTTTGCAGTGAAAGACCTGCCCTTGGGAAGAAATCTATGAATGAATAAATGAATTATTCAAATAAATTCACATCCAAGGGTTACACAAATCTTGTACGTTGTTTTTGGAGTGATAATTTTTGTTTTAATTGTCTTGCTATGTAAAGTATTGTTTACTTCTTCATCAGTAAATATAGTATCATCTATCTAACCACTTCAGGAATCCAGAAGTAATAGTGTCTCTTTCTTAACATCGGGGAGAAATAACATCTCTTAACCATCTTCTCATTTGATTTCTTATCACTTTACCAGAACTACTTGCATCGACCACGACATTAAATGGCTTATTTTTGTCTACACGTTGTTTTACTTGAAGTCCAAATTCCGCTTGCTGTTCTTGTAAGCACATGTATAGTCGTAATCCTTGACTTCCAGCTGAAGACATATGGATTTGGACGGTGTACGAATGACTGACATACCATAGATTATATTATTGCTGTGTTAAGATGAGGGAGCTGCGATGCGCATTATTGCTATAGTTCATAAAATTGTTCCTACGTACCCCTTTATATGTTTGCAAAGTTTTAAAGTCCTACTGCGCTTGACGTCATATTTAAATGTCTGCGCTCTCTTAATGGGCGTGGCATGGGTGTATTTTCTGTAGCTTCCTTTATAAATCGTTGTATTTTGAGTACATTAATGGATAGTTTTGCTAAGAATCTAAATATATTGACAGTGGAAACCATAGTGGGTAGAGGATGGGAACTGCTCTTAGAAAGAATGCAGTAAGTGAATGGAGAACGAAAAGTATGAAATTGGGTGGTCGATGCCTTGGTACTCTAAAAGCCATTACCATAGCAAAATTGACCTCATACTACCAGAAGGCAATAAGAACTAACTGTACAGATCTTCATTAAAACTGAAAACTACAGTTTATGCCACCTTATGCTACCGGTATAGTATCTCCACTGATTAAAATCCTAGCATTTGACATTTTATAAAAGAGAGGATTCTTGGTGTTTCTTCAACAGAGCTATAGATAAGGGGGAAACATGGGGCACAAAAAGAGCATGTTGGGAAACCATTGAAATTAGGTTGCTATAGGCTACCAAAGACTGGCATCTGATGATTTGCTGAAGATCTGTCTACAGGGAAATACTCAGAATGTGAATGAAGTAGACTTTTGGTTCCAAGGATCGAGTCGATACTCCAATTGGACTAGAAGTGAGTGAGTTTAATGAGTGTAAATGAAACTCAGCTGCAGGATTATCACCAGCCAATACGGCAGTTGAATTAGGGATTCGAAGGAATATCTGATTTGTAAAGAACACAAAATGTGGGGCAGTTCAGAAGTTCAGCAGTATCGAGATGTTTTGAAGTTACCCAGACTAGAGGAGAGGAGGTAGCTAGACTCCAGGAAAGTCCTACATATGAAGCTAAGTGTTTCTGACACTATATGTATGGCGATTTTCATTATAATATGATTGTAAAACTTTAACCTCATTTTTCTCCGTTTCTGTTTTTTTTTTTTGCTCAATTTCTTGCACGAAAAATGCTAAGGATTCCACAAATTTAGTTCTAGGAACCTGAAATTTTCCTTGCTTGTTCAACATACTATACTGAATCACTTGGTCATTGTAGATTTTTAATATTCTAAAATTTGCAAAAAGTAATTATTCAATATATATATATATATATATATCTCAAGCAAAAAATTATAAAATTTCAAAGTTCATTACATTCTATTTTTTATTTTTGAAACGAGGCCCTATTCGCAAAATGTGGAATGGTAGTCCTTTTTATACATAGTACAGACCGTATATATATATATATATATATATATATATATTTTTTTTTTTTTTTTTTTCCATGTGTAGTATCGTATTTTACATGAGGAGTAGAGTTTTGAAAAATGGTATTCTTTTAATAAAAAGGAGATTATCTAAAAAAATATTTGTGTTAGGAAGATGAAGCTTTAGAGACTGTATTTAGATATTAAGAGGATTGTATATAATAAAATTAAAATCTCTAGCCAAAAAAATTTGAAAATTTATATTTCACTATAGTCCCCATTAGGTCCAAATTCCCCTTTCTGTTCTTGAAAGCATACTGTATGTATAATCGTGATGCTAGGCTTCCAGCTGCAGATATACGGATTTGTATGGTGTACGAATGACTGACAGATGCTATAGATTGCACTATTACTGTATTAAGACGAGTTAAGAGGAAAAAAATTAACTACAGCATTAATGCGAGAGCTGCGATAAGGTGTCTTGCAACTATGAGGATCCGAGTGCGCGAAAGAAGCGGTATAAGTGGCAAAAAATTTTAAATCAATATAATTCGTAAACGATGAAAAAGCGAAACGAACGGCTGTCATTACGTTTCTTAAAGAACGAAAATTAGCTTAAATATGCATTTTCATGAAATTCAAGCATCATAACCTGAGACGGTTCCTTTGTTAGTTAATTATTACCAAAGGAGATTAATAAAGAATAGAAAATGAGATATTTCCAAAACAACTAGGCTATACAAGTACAGAGCCACAAAAAAAAAACAACAACAAAAGAAGACAGAGTTCTCTGGCAGACAGTCATTTAGGGATGATGATGATGATGATGATGATTATTATTATTGATTAGAGATTTGGATTAAAGGAAACATAAGTTCCACAGAAGCGATGAACTGTATAATATGCAATAGTTAGGTATATTATAATTGTTACTATGAAATTATTTCCACATGCGAAACACGTATTTCTCAAGCAATGGAAGGTAAGGAATGAATGATTACAAATTACAGAATAAATTAGGTCATATTAATGTAATATAATATAGATGGAATGTTTTCTGACTTTATTCATCATTGTAAGATGCAACATTTCACAAATTCAAGATATGATTACATGACTTAGTTGACTCCAGTCTGTTCTGTAATGAAGCCCTTGAGAGAAGCAACATTAGAGTAGACACCAGGGTAGCCTTGCTCGGCACATCCTACACCCCAGGATACAATGCCGGCCAGTTGTCCGTTGACAACGAGAGGACCGCCTGAATCTCCTTGGCAAGCGTCTTTTCCTCCTTGTTGCTCAGCAGCGCAGATCATGTTGTCTGTGATGCCACCATAATCAGAATAAGCCTGATTACATTCAGAACGAGACACAATGGGCACAGAGACAACCTGCAGTTGAGATGGCAGTGTAGATCCGCCCTCTGATGTGGTTCCCCAGCCACTGACCGTTGCAATTTGTCCAGCTGAAGGCTCAGAGGAAGCGAGAGGAATAGGTTGAACTCCGGTTCCATAGCTGAAGGCAGGGGAGACCTTGAAAAAAAAATGAAATTACAATAATTTTAAAAATGATTCTCTTGAGAACTAAAAATATAGTGATTAATAAAGATAGGTATTTACCCACAGAGACAACAAGGTTTGGTATGGATAGTGTGTTCGTTGTTGAAAGAGAGAGTGAGAGTAGCAAGCAATGCAGGTACATGGGTACCTGTTAGGGAACTCTGCCGTGGTATAAGCAGGGTGAGAGCGTAACTTAGCCAATCAACGAACCGCAGTGTAATGTAAACAAACAAATTGTAGGGGTAAAACGCTGAACCCTACGCACGAGAAACATATCCCCATTCAATTGCTGCGAACACAACACATTTCAGTTGTAACCTGGCAATACCTCAAGCTTCACGTCAGTCATAAGTAACGACAGTCTATGCACAACTAGCCTAATATCCTCATGTTGTGATATAAATTCCGAACACTCGTATATTTTACTTTTACACCGGATTAATTTAAATGCATTAAACTATATATCACACGCGCAGTAAAATAACTTCGTCTGTCGAAAATCGCGTATTATTGTAGTAAATTATTTCCAACGCTGTTTTACTAGTTCGTGTTATGAAATTCTAATAATAAAATAGTAACTTATCAAAAGTTTGGTACATATTTATTAAAATATTTTATAGCATTATTTTACTAGGTATATACCCATTATATTTACAAATCACAATTTTCGAGTTACGACACTGTTTTACTGGGAGTGTAATATCAGGCACCCAGAATGACATTTGAACGTCAATGAAACTGAATTAACATGTATTTGTATATTTCACGCTAGATTGTGAGTTCCACATTACAAGGATGTAAATGTTGACAATATGATACAGGTGATTCACGAGGATTTACAGCCGCTTACGGAGCTTATTTCCTAAGATATTCTGAGCAAAATATCATATAAACATGTATCCTAATCTCAATATTTTCAGAGTTGCAATTTTGAAGTTGTTAGTAAAGTACCTTGTTTCTTTACTTTTAAGGGTAAAAGAATATTTCAAATATAGAATTAACTATTCAGAAGTAATTTCTTTAATTGGCCAGTGTTCTGAAGCTAAAAATGTGTTGATAATTGCTTTGTACAGATTTTGTTTTTCCAATTTTTAACAAAAATTATATCATTCTTAAGCAGTTATGAAAATAATTGTTACAAAAGGTACGACTTTAGGAATTTTATTCTTTACAGTTTCATTATGCATCCTAATGGACAGTCTTAAAGATTTACAAGTGTGCCGTGAGTTGTAACAATTTCTGTGATAAATGCTAAAAAAAATATGATTTTGTAGTTAAAAATAGACAAAAAAATACTCTACGAAGGAACTATGGAATAAACAATACATATTTAGCTTCAGAATACTAGCCAATTAAAGAAAAGATACTCCTGAATAGTTCATTCCTTATCTGTAATATTATTTTACTGTTAAAACTAAAGAATAATGGTACTTTACAAACAACTTCATATTAATTAAATTCTGAAAATATTGAGATTAGGAGACTTTTTTCAGAATGTCTTCGGACATAAGCTCCGTAAGTGGCGTTATTTTAAGGAATTATTCTTTGAGATATATCAAACCAAAATGATGAATGCAATTTTGTTCGATTTCGCTTCCTTTACGAGAAAAAAAAAATGCTTTATGAAACATTTCATAGCGTATTTTGGGACAGCCATTGAATTAATTCTAAATATGATCAGTAAATTTAAAAGAGAAGTGTATTATTATAGTTGAGAGAATTTAAGTTTTGTCCTTTAAATGTGCAGAAATTTGATCCGAACAAACGTAAGTTTTCATTCTGCAAAGGAATTTTTAAACGTAATGACAGCGTGGAAACTCTGTAAAAGTTATTGCTCCTGGGAGAGGCAGATATATGTACGTGTCGTAGGCCAGGCACCCTGAACAGCAGGCGTGCTCGAGACGAGTAAGAAACGAGAAATAAAAACATAACATACGCGATTGATTTTAAATACGTCTCGGGAAATTTGATTTATTTTATGTAATTCTACCGGTTACCACTTTCAAAATGAAAGTGGGAAGGAACTATATCTAATTGCCTAAAGAAGATGCTTGCAGTACGAAAAACGGAGTTGTTTTAAATTATTAAGTTGATTTATATAACATAAAATAAGTTTTTTATTGCCCATCTTCACCGAATATTTAATTAAAATTAAGTCGATATAGTTAAAAATATTTTTAATTTTGTTCGTTTAACGTAAAATATTATAGCTATCGTATTTTTATTTTTAACTGGAGAATTTTAAATGCTTTAAAAATTTTGTTTTTTTGTAACATCAAATAAGTATTATTTTCTTTTTATTTCTCTAGAACATTCAATTGAAATGGGAGTGCATAATCAATATTTCTTAATCTTTTAAATTTATTTTAAGATAAGCGTATCTTATTGTATGTGTTCTCTGAACATTTAGTTAAAATTAGGTTGTAGAATTTACTTTAAAATTTCCAAGATTTTGTTTAACGTGAAATCGTCAGTGTTCATTCTCCGTTTTCTAACACAGTTTAAACACAAAAATTAAACGGTGTATCATTTGTATTTTTAAGCGTTTAAAACACTGTACAATGAGAGATATAATAGTTGAGAGATTCGACTTTTTCCTAAGTCGAATGCCACACCAAGCATGCTACGAGTCGAAATTTTCAGTCATATGTTGAGCATGTCTTCACTTCGATTTCGATTTTCTGTTTAAAAATTACATAGCCTATCTATGATGAGAATAAATTAAAACTACAGTCTCTTATGAACTGCAATACAGGTATTGAAACATTTTCACTCCCTCAACAGTTTGTGTCTCTCCCTGTTCCTGACAATTACCTTGCACTTTCCTATTCAGAGCAAGTCAGGTCAAGGGGTTGTTCAGAGCAACATAATCCTGACGTACACTCGCTCCTGACTACAGTGTTGCACGATATCTTCATTTACGTATTTTAAAATGAATGATTTTCTGGAAAACTATTCTAAATATGACTGTTTTGTTGGTCTTTACTAAAGAAATTATCCACCAGAATTAATGACATTGCTTGATGTTCATTCTGTATATAAATATAAGTTTTATTTCAAAAACGAATGAGAGGTATATACAATAAAATTGAATACTCTTTCAAATTTAAGTATCACAGGATAGGGGTGCCATTTGTATTTCAAATTAGGGGTGACTGGAGGTGAGCGGGTAAAACTTAATCTGCAGTTGTGACTGGTTTTAAACTTCCCCCCTCAATATCTAAATTGAAGTGTTCTTTGTTCAATTAAATTCAATATAAATTTTCTAGTTATTTAAACTGGGAAGTTTTGAAATGAACGCTCTGCATGTATATTTAACATTATAAAAATGTATATGATAATAATTTAGATAAGTTTCCATTGGGTAAACTCACGAGTGCATTTTTTATAAACTGCATAATTTTCCTATATACCTGTAGTTACAAGGTTTTATGTTGATCGGTTATTATTAATCTCTGACGTGATTGAGCTTCCAAAGAGAGACGCTGTGCTCATCGTTTGTGAAAAGAAGCTTTCCTTTTGCATTTTGGGATGATGTATTGAAACGTTTTATAGAATTCTTTTAGTGTTGTGATAGAAGTCTTACTCTGTGTTAAACTCGTAAATAGTTCTATTTCAATTTTAGCAAAAACATACTTTATCTCTTTTATTTTTAATCCGTACTGTATTACAGTACTGTAATTTCGGAATTCATACTAATAATTTCATATGATCAGACAAAATACATTTTTAGATTAGGTATCGTGTCGTAAAATGTTCAGTCAAAGCAATTAATTTCATGTTGTCAGACAAAATACATTTTAAAATTAGATCGTACTGATCTACTAATTATCAATATAATGTGCGAGAGGTCCAGGAGGAAGATATACTCTTTCACAAATTATTGATCCATTTAGAAAACACCTCTCAACATAAAAATGAGATGCGGTAAATAAGTAAATAAACAAGAGATTATTACTGTTATTATTATTATTATTATTATTATTATTATTATTATTATTATTATTATTATTATTATTATTATTATTATTCCAGTACATGGCATTCTGACTTTACCTTCTTTGGTGATTACTGGTATTTATTGGCAACACTCAAGAGACGGCCAAATTAGCCTTTTAGGAACTACTCTTACGTGATTGTCACAATAAAAGGGATAAGAATTTGTTAATAAAGTTACAGTACTATGCATGGCCTATTAATAATGTGGATGCATTAAGTTTAATTTACTTTTTGCAGTTATTCTCTTGAAAGTTTGTCGGCGACTGTATTGCCATACATGTAGCGGACATTAATTCCCTTTAGTTTTATAATATTGGTAAATAGATGAATTATTAACTGTTGTCAATAAATAATCTCCTACCAAAACAAATAACATTAATTGTAATTTTTCATTCTCAATCTCAAAATTATTTCCATTGCAAAAAGTTCTAAATGAAGTACTTCATTTGCACATATAACAAAATACTTCTATCATTAACGTCTCTACTTCTCTGTCTTTATACTAACCCTTGCGACTGCAACATCGAAGTCAATGGTGTAGTAGTCATAATTGGGGTTTGCAATCAGTTGTGTGGCTTGATGTACAGAGCCTCCGCTCTCCCTGATACTGCTTCCGGCTCGGAATGTAGCAGAGCTAGCTGATACACTAAAAGAAAAGGCAATCACTATAGTATTATTATTATTATTATTATTATTATTATTATTATTATTATTATTATTATCGTAAACTAGGGTTACTTTGAACACAGAGGAAACTTTGAACATTTTTCAGAAAGTCATATTTAGGTTTCTACATGCTGCACTTGTTATAGATGGAGGTAAATTATCATAAAAATTATTCCCATACCAAATTTACCTCCATCTATAACGTGCAGCATGTAGAAACCTAAATATGATTTTTCAAATAATGTTCAAAGTTCCCTCTGTGTTCAAAGTAACCCCAGTTTACGGTAACAATAAAAATAATGTCTTTCGGATACTTAAAAGGGATGATAAGAGAATATTGCTTAATAACTTCGAGTTCTTTATTGAAAAGTTGATTCTCTTCTTGTTCCAGACTTCAAGACATATTGTAAGACTACAATCAATATGTAACAACTACTAATATAATCTCTCTTAAGTGCTTTCTCTTCTTAAATTTTCATCCCGTTATTATTCTAAACAAACCTCCGAATTTTATGAATTTATACTATGTACGGTATCTTGTTTTCAGTCTTTGAAACTACTAAACTGAAAGTGACGTATGATCGCTTTCAGTCTGAGATTTGTTTTGTAGCGAGCGAGTTTACAATTTGTTTTCAGTATGCCTCATTTTGTACTAAGACAGTGTACTCTCTGTTTAGCGATTGACTGTTAATTTATCATCTTCATTTCAAAAATACTGTAGATTTTCTTTCGTTTACCTTTACAACCTCTCACGTCTAACATGCAAACATTCTGATAGGGGCAGATAAAAAAGTTTTTTTTTCTTCCACCA
The DNA here is from genome assembly GCF_040183065.1 of Periplaneta americana. Taxonomy (NCBI): domain Eukaryota; kingdom Metazoa; phylum Arthropoda; class Insecta; order Blattodea; family Blattidae; genus Periplaneta; species Periplaneta americana. The sequence continues at coordinate 109,458,823 of NC_091120.1, read as the reverse complement.
TGTTGACAATGTTAAAACAAGTTCTTATACAGATTTTGGCCACTCGAGCGCAATTACGAGGGGTAGAAAATTAAGTTTTACTGGGACCGTTTACAGAAAGAAAACAAAATTTCATGGAAAGATTTATTTGAACAGATATAGCAATTGTTGAGATATTTTTCAACATATTTTTCACCGAAATTGAGACATTTGTCATACCGTGGGATCAACATTCATAGCCCTGTATCGTAGAAGTTGGCCGCCTGGGATCGGAACCAGTAGGCCTATGTGACAGCTGTCTGCACATGTCTGTCGACCCCATGGTATGACAAATGACTCAGTTCCAGTGAGGAATATGTTGTAAAACAGCTCAACAGTTATTGTATCTGATCCTATAAATTTGTTCAATGAAATTGTTTTTTCTTTCTTTCAGGAAAACTGTGTGAAAGTGTTATTGAAATATGTGAAGGAACTGTAATAAAAATTAGGTTGTAACTTGACTTGCAAAACGAATGGTGATTAAGACTAATGTGTATCAATAGGATAGCGCAGATGCAAATTGAAAACTGAGAAAATTCATCTGTTATTACACGGTTACTAATGTAAAGAAACAAATCTATAATTTTAGTAACAATAGCAACGACGTCCTAGTTGTAATAGTTAAGCTATAGTTAAGGTGAGTACCTAAAGGCTTAATGCGTCAGGACGTCAATAAAATGTATAATATACTTTGACAACAATATTTAGGCCTACGTGTATATATAGTTACGGTGAGTACCTGTATAGGCCTACAGCAATATGAAGGTACACCATTATTTGTATGTTTTTTGATGATATTAAATATATATATATATGTATGTATATATATAATATCATATCAGTTAAAATTAAATAGTATTAAGGCCCATTCACAATGAAAATTAAACATAACGTAAACATTAACATAAGCACATAAACATATGCCACAAACTTAAGTAGCCAAGGCCCATTCACAATGAAAATTAAACATAACGTAAACATAACACGTGTGTGGAAACAAACATACCGAATCAACAAAACTACAGAATCTATTACATAAAAATGGAGAATTGCACAATGACTGACGATGTAGCTATTCAATTTATGTTTCTAATAACTACAATGGCATCAGTATATGGCTTTCAATACTTGAAATCAAAGAAACGGAGATTTAAAATAATCAACTTTTCGTCATATGATTCCATGTTGCGCGCCTAGCTATCATCACGGCCAATAGATCAAAATATTGCCTGTAGGCAAAGCCCATGACATGTTAAACAAAAAGTGAAAACACGCTTTCCGCTTGTGTACTGTTTCCAAATCGCATAAACATAAGCATGAAAGTTTGGACTTTGCAAACTTTCATGTTAACGTCTTATGATTAAGATTAAGTTTATGCTTATGTAATTCATTGTGAATGTTTTTATTGAATAACATGGACACAAGGTTTTATGCTTACGTTATGTTTATGTTTAATTTTCATTGTGAATGGGCCTTTAACATTCAATTTTAAGAAATAATTTTCGTACAGAAATATTTGCATATTATACCACCTCCAAAAACACAGAATTAGGGAGTGAATGTTTGTTTTTAAAAGCAAATCTGGTCTTCAAAGGGGCTTTAGTTAACTACACCTAAGACTAAATGCTGATGAGGGAAGTTTAATCTGTTTTTAAATAGTACTGTGTAGATAGTAATGATGAAACATAGATAACAGTTACATTATTGTATTCGGTCAGTTGCGGAAACACAAACTTACCCATCAACGCAATGTGCGGCTGTTACCACCCAGTTCGGGCTGATGATTGAAGCTCCGCACATGTGGCTGCCATAGTATTCGAATGAAAGCTAAAACAGAACACATTTTATAAGATATTTTAATAGCGAATAGATATATAATTTACGTTTTTTGATAATTTTAACGTTCCTTTCAAAAATACATTTTATTTCATTTGTAAGTATTTTTAACATAAGCTAATGTAACCATTATATCGAATGTAACCCTTGCCCCTATTTCTTTGAAGTTATATAGTCCCGCACATTCACAGGCATGCCGTAAATACAAACCTGTGCTCCTTGAGCCTCTATGCGTATCATTTGTGGAGACAGTTTCATGCGCACAACTAACTGTTCCTTTGCTTATCAAAGTCACAAGTAGTGTAGAGGTAAAGCGTCTGACAAGCAAACATTCTAATGGGGGCAGATAAAAACTTATATATATATATATATATATATATATTTTTTTTTTTTCTTCCACCATGTTAATAATGTCAAAAGAAGTGCTTATACAAATATTTGGCCACTCGACCGCAATTACGAGACCGTCCAGAAAGTGATTTTCCCTGGGGCAGTTTATACAAAAAAACAAAATTGCATGGAAAGATTTATTGAAACAGATACAGTAATTGTTGCGCTGTTTGTCAACATATCCCCCACTGGAATTGAGACATTTATCATACCATGGAATCAATTTCTGTATCCTTGTATCGTAGAAGTCAGCTGTCTGGGATTGGAACCAGAGTTTGACAGCCTCTGCACCTCTTTGTCGATCCGATGATAATATGACAAAATTCTCAATTCCAGTGGTAATATGATGAAAAATAGCCCAAGAATTGCTGTGTCTATTCCAGTAAATTTTTCCAATGAAATCGTGTTTGCTTTCTGTTAACGGCCCCTGGCGATCTTATTTTTTTACGACCTTCGTGATTGCGGCCGAGTGGCCAAAATTTATATCAGCACTGCTTTTGACTTATTAACATGGTGAAAGAAAAAAAATAAAGTTTTCATCTGTCGCCATCAGAATATTTGCTTGTGAGTTGTAGGCCTATGCAGGGAGATATCCCTATACGAAGATTGCCCGAATTCTACTGTCATCCCTTAAAATTCAGTGTTCCCCCGAAAAATAAGGGCAATAGATGCAGGCTGTATAGGCCTGCATGTTAATAACATCTTAGAATAAAGTAGGATTATTTCAGCGTACCAGAATATTATTTTATTTAATATACTTTAATTGTATTTAAATAACCTAAATATAGTGTGGACGAGACTTAGTTACCTGGTATGGGTAATCGGCGATGTCGGCAGGTCGACCACCTACAATACGGCCATCAAGGCGGGGACGCTTGGCTTTAGGAACAGCGCCTGCAAAAGGAAGAAACCACTTATAATTATTTTTTGCAACGTTGTTTACTTTTACAATAAAATTGTAGCACAGGTCTGATATTTTCTTGTTAATATATTGAATGACAATGATCAGTATTTATACTACATTATATAAATGCTAATACTCACTAAGGCTGCAAGCGATGAGGGAAGCAAGTACCAGGTAGCGAAGCATGTTGTAGCTTGATTACTGGAGGATGCCTTGTTGTGATGTGACGGATCCTTTTATACCTATTTCTGAAGTACTTAGTTTAGAATATATTGCTCAAGTGCAGATTAATCTCGATAACATATCGTTGTCTTAACCTTTGTCTAAGTTGGGAAAATCCTGTCCAGCAACATGTGTTGAAATTAGTCTCTTTTTTCACGCCGTCATTCTTCGTTGGAAGCCACCGGCGTAGTACAGCCAGTAGCGCGTTTGGCTACTGATTCGAAGCTGCATTCAGCGTTGAGTTCGAATCTCGCTTGGACTCATTACTTGCTTTCGTTTTTCGTATGTTTAAATTAGCTCTAAGGCGAATATCACGTAATTCCATGAAGAAATCTCGGGTTCATCTCATTAACGTTAGATAACTTCGCAATTGATATAGCGTCGATATATAACATATTAATCAGTTCTTCGTTAATAATATGAACCCGCAGTAAGTAAATATTTTGTTTTTGTGAACCACTAACCGGCAAACTTCTCAAGGAAAAAAATACTGAGATTTATTTTCGTTGTTGCTTACGTTTCTCTTTTGATATTATCATATAACACTATTATATGCGTATTTTTAAGAGCCTCTGCAACTTTAAGTTGCAATTAATGCAATTCTGTAAAATAACTCAAGAATTATTGTAAAACACTTATAGTCTCTGTAGCCCATCTCTGGAACTCTCTACCATAGCATATCAAAGATTGTCGGACATCATCTAATTTCAAAAATAAACTGGAATTGCACTTTTTCAATTCACATTCCTTCAATTATAGGACCTTTTCTCAGCATGGATATATTTCTTTTCCTTCCTTTTTTCCTCTTGTTTACTATATGAATTTATTATCATAGCCTTTTTATTGTGGCTTTTATTTAAATTTCGTATTATTTTAATTATTTATTACATTACATTTTTTGTATTCTTCATTACATTTTCCCTGTTAATTATTTTTAATGAGTTGCGTATATTATATTCCAATTTTTAGATCTGTGTTTTACATTTTTTCTATTATGGTATTATTTTCATATTTTTTAGTGTCGATTTTGTTATGCTATTATTTTTTGTAATATTATGTTAGTATTCTGTTTTAATTCTTTGTTAAATTACACTACTTGTGTACTTTGTGACATGGTATAGTAGTATGGCCTTAACTCTGCCAGTATAAATAAATAAATGGATAAATGAATTAATGAATGAACGAACAAACGAGTAAATGAGTAAATGAATAAATGAATAAATAAATAAACAGACGAACGGACAAATGGAGAAATAAATAAGTTAATTAATTAATAATACTGATCTGAATGAAGGGGGGAGAGCAACGGTGAATACTTTAATGGTTGAGTTGTTTGGACTTTTTCCATTGCTAATTTTCAAAATTGTAGCACAACGTTTCGAAGAGTGGATCTCTCTTCGTCGTAAGATGAAAACCTACTGTGGGGATCGTTACAAACAGCTAGCCTGTCTGAATCATCGACGTCCATCAGGTCGGTGCGAAATATAAATACGAATCACACGATGTTGTAGCATGAAAATAGAGAAACAAAAGAAGAGGTTCAGAGGAAGTACAAGGAAGCCGCACATATGAGTTTTTCGGATAACGCTATTAGCCAACCCAGTCTCGTTCTTCCAAACATATGGGTGCCTATAGTCGAACAGGATATCAAGAAAATTAAAGAAAAATGCATGAAGTAACATCACTAGATAGCAGTAGTAGTAGTTTGTTTCCGGAGCCATTAGATGGCAATTGCAGGTTAATTTGATCCACCTAGTTATTACTCTCTTCCACCACTAGATGGCAGTCATAGTTTGTTTCCCCGCTCATTCTTTTAATTCCTATTGTTTCATCATTTCACTATTTCCACTCTTGATTATTAGTGCCTATTATTCCTTGTCTTTGGTGTTATTATTCTATATTATATTAGTTTAGTTACAATCACGGAATTATTCTTTTTATTCTTCTTTTCTTTCTCTATATTTGATGCCACAACAGTTTACGACATCGTGTGTTCCGTCTTTATATTTCACACCGACCTGACGGTAGTCGATCAGTCAGACAGGCTAGCTGTTTGTGCCGACCCCTACAGTTTTCACCTGACGACGAAGAGAGATCCACTCTTCGAAAAGTTGTGTTACAATTTTGAATACTGGCAATAGAAAAATTCCAAGCAACTCAACGATTAATTAATATTATTATTATTATTATTAGTAGTAGTAGTAGTAGTAGTATAGTGCACTAAACGAGTTTATGGGTACCAGATAATAGGAAAAAATATAAAAATAGTTTGTAGAACGAATTGAGTAACGGTTTTATATGCAAAATGTAAATATCGTAGGCTTATTTGCATTATTGCAATAAGGGAAAACAATTTCCTTTATTGTAGTGTGTCTATAGAGTAAAATGACTGTATTAGGCCTATAGCACGGGAAGGCGTTCAATTAAAATTATATGTGTGCAAGTAATAATAACAGGTATAAATCAATTCTCTGTAGGAAAATAGATATAATTATCTGTCCTTCCCACAGAAACTAACATTAGTCGGCCTGGGTGGCGCAGTTGGTATAGCGCTGGTATTCTGTGTCCGAGGTTGTGGGTTCGATCCCGGTCCAGGTTGACAGCATTCACGTGTGCTTAAATGAGACGGGGTCATGTCAGTAGATTTAATGGCATATAAAAGAATTCCTACGGGACAAAATTCCGGGACACTGACGACGCTGATATAACCTCGGCAGTTGCGAGCGTCGTTAAATAAAACAACATTTTTACTAAGATAAGTATGTTTCTTTTCTTATGTTACTCCTACGTTGTTTTAATCTGAGTCGCGCAGTGCTAAACGCAGTAGGCCTACTAATTAATCATGCTGTTTGTGTGAGTCCGCCTTTTATCCCCGGGAAAAACCCGGTACTCAATTTGATAGGAGGCTGACAAGCAAACATTCTGATGAGGACAGATAAAAAATTTAAATTTTTTTCTTTCACCAAGTTTATAATGTCAAACAAGTGCTTATACAAATTTTGGCCACACGACCGCAATTACGAGGGTGGTAAAAAATAAGATCACCAGGAGACTTTAACAGAGAGAAAACACAATTCATTGGAAAAATTTACTGGAACAGACAAAGCAATATTAATTGAGCTATTTTTCAATATACTACCCACCGGAATTGAGACATTTGTCATATCATGGGATCGACAGAGAGATACTGACGGCTGCCAACGCTGGTTCCGATCCCAGGCAGCTGACTCTACGACACAAGGATACCGATACAAAAATTTACCCCATGGTAATGACAAATGTCTCATTTGCAGGGGGGGATGTGTTGAAAAATAGTGGAACAATTTGCTGTATCTCTTTCAATAAATCTTTCCATGAAATTGTGCTTTTTTCTGTAAACGACCCCAAGGAAAATCACTTTCTGGACGGCTTCGTAATTGCGGTCGAGTGGCCAAAATTTGTATAAGCACTTCTTTTGACATTATTAACATGGTGGAAGAAAAAAATTTAACTTTTTTTTTACAGTTTTTGCCCCCATAAGAATGTTTGCTTGTGAGTGAACCTCGTTGCCTTCTGGAAGTTTTGCAACGGGAAAATCCCGTCACCACTCAGGATCGAATCCCAGACCTTCCAGTTCAGCTGCTCTACCAACAGAGCTACCCGGCCGCCACTGTATAATGGCGGCCATATATATATATATATATATATATATATATATATATATATATATATATATATATATTGTATGGTGTTATATATAGGCTACATACACACATATACGTTTATATATATACCTATATATATATATATATATATATATATATATATATATATATATATATATATATATATAAGGATTAATTTAAATTATTCATAAACTGTTATATTAGCCGTGTCAAATAGGGAACACATTAATGTTTGATAAGGTTAAAGCATTACAGCCACAACGTTTTTCTAATTTGATATCCTGTGATTTTTGTGATTAACCTAAAAGGCAACGTAAAAAAAGCAATTCCCCATATGTTGGAGAGTCAAAAAGACAACTTCTGGAGAATACATTTCAAGAATATTAATTTCACCGTGGGAAAAGCAATGCTTTACGAAAGAGTAAAGATTACGTGCGTCCAAACTAATCGAATATCTATCTGAAAGTAGGTGTCAATATTGTGAAATATTTTTGCTCTATTTGCCGAGCTCGTGTGTTCGACGCTTTCTCGAGTATGCCGCGGCCAGCCTCCCATCAGGCGCCTGTTAGCAACGAAACATCAAGGAAATAATCGTACTTCATTACTAAACTGATTAAGAAACAAGTGAATAATGACCAAAAATAAAGAATTACAATTGAAGACATTATTACAAAAGCAGCCCTAGTCATTTTTAATGAAATTAAGTTAAGGGCACATTTGCTACTATTTCAAATGTTTATAGGCTTCAAAAATGACACATGTCAGGTGCAATAGCCATAAGAAAAAACATCAGTTGTACGTAAATACCTCACCTGTGTTGTTCTATTTAGCAATTTTGACAAAGGGTTGTTTTTGTAACACTGTCTTCAATTGAAATTGACTGCATATTTCCTATATAAAAGTCAAGTTGTGGACATGTTTTTTTTTGTTGTAATGTGAATTAAAGTAAGCAAGCCCGTAATTATGATATGAAATAAGGCAAATTTAAAATCCATAATAATTATAACAATAGAATTGAATTGTGCACAATGTGCATTGAGTTATAATGTCGTTTACAAGTTCACTGATGGAGCATTTTCTTCCTGGACATCTCGTGATATGATATCTGTCGCACCGTTGAGCACACAGTTTACACACACATGATCCCTTGGGTCACGAAAACTTACTGTCACACACATTTATCCATAACAATTATGTTATAGGGATGGAAGTTCGCTGTCAGAGGTACTGTTAGAAACTACTTTTTCTCTAGTTCTGAAGGAAATGTATGTGTGTGTGTGTGTGTGTGTGTGTGTGTGTGTGTGTGTGTGTGTGTGTGTGTGTGTGATACCTACCCACTTTACTTGCGTGATTCGGGTTCCGCATACTGTGACCCATTTTGAAGTTGCACACCGCTTCGGCGTGCCACGTTGTGCATGATGTGTATCTGTGAAGAGATTTTTCGTGTACTAGGGTGAGTGTATGTGTAAGTGTGTTCGTGTAAGTGTAGTGTAGGGAATGAGTGAGGAAGGGAGAAGGGGAAACCCGGTGCCGGCACGTAACCTACTGTGGAATAGCACCAAGGGGGCCACCAGGCTTAACATCCCAACCACTATCAACAGTGACATATGCCTTCTCTCCATATGCAGTGCGGAGAGATTTGGGATTTAACCCATGCATATTGGTGCACATATTAGTGATTAGAAGTTGTGCACCGCCATCTCTACTAGTCTCGAGGTAGAAATTTTACATGCAAATTTCTGTCCCCATTGGGAATTGCATCCGGGCCGGCTAGTCTGGAGGCAGACGCGTTACCACAGAGCTAAATCGGCGAACCGTGAAGGACATTTTTGTATGTCAGATTGTAGCTAACTTTAATGCAATCAAAACTTTCTTGTGTATTATATTATTTTCTCTCACAGCCGTGTCATAAATCACAATCATCTGTGTTATCAACAGGAAGTATATAAATTGTTTTAAAATATGATACACGAAATTAAAAAAAAATCATTAGTGAACATTGCGCAGTAGGTTTTCTAGTACGCGTTAGAATTTCATGTTATTTTAACATGTTTCTGTCTATTTTCTAATTCATTACACAAATCGTAATATATGTAGCGTAGTAGTAACTCTGTTTTGCTTTGTTTAATTTTATTTCTTCTTAATATGGTGAAGTCACTACTTTTGCCTCTCTGATCTTAACTTGTACATATGACTTCAAATAATATCATTCTTTGACATCTTTAGTCTCTGACCAGTAACTTCTATTAATTCCACTGTTTGGGGATGATTTTAGTCTCGTCGCATAAGTCACATTTCACTGCCATGAAATAACTATAGAGGACGCTTTGTTTTACAGGGCAAATAGTATTTCATTTCAACTTTATTTTTAAGGATTTTTTGTATTGCATCTCATATGTTACTAAGATATTTGGATTTATTCCATTTCCCGTAATTTCACTTTTCGTAGAAGATACGACACGAACCGGTAATTTGAAAATATAACATCCAATAAATTTACTGATATTCTTTATTGATTTTAATCCTTATTGGTATTTCATTATACAGTCTGATCCCTTTGGGTATGGATAATATTAATTTATTATCATGAAGCTATTACGTTAGTAGGACAAATTTCTTGCTGGTTATACTATGATTAAAAGATGGGATTTTCCATATATATGTATGTATATATATATATATATATATATATATATATATATATATATATATGACAATCAACAATGTATAATCTGAAACGACAAATGAAAATCATAGATTATTAAAATGGCTACTAGAAATCAACAGCGGTCACAATGTGTTAGTATTTAGTATTTATTTATTTAACCTGGTAAAGATAAGGCCGTCAGGCCTTCTCTGCCCCTCTACCAGAGGTGTTCTTGGTATGCTAAATTTGAGTGTGTTATAAGAGTTCAAAAGGTGTGCGTAATGTACCTAAATACGATGCTATAATGTTGTGGTATCCATCATTTTTAGAAACAGATTCTGTGTTAAAAAGAGAAGCAGCTACCTCTTGGCCCCAAGCTCCCCAGATCTAACTCTCCCTGACTTCTTCGTGTCGGGTTTTGTTAAAGACATTGTCGAATCAGAGGAAACCAGCAACATTGACGATCTGAGAGTAAAAATTACTCAAGCTTTTCAACAAATCACCCTTATGTTACAACGGACATGGGCTGAATTTCATCACCGTTATGTGTTGTGCAAGGTGCGCAGTGGGGGTGATGTTGAGCTCTGAGGAATCGCCTATATTTCAGTGTTGTATACACAAAGTTTCAACAAATAATGTTCAGTAGTAAATGTTTTACGATGTTTTTATTTTATCCATATCCAAACGGATCACTCTGTAGAAACGTTTGTCTTGACTTCTTGGGAGGAAATATACGAATTATATTCAGCAGCAAATTTGCTGGATTCATGAATATATTTTGTTATGTATTTTCATCATTTCTAGACCTACTAGAATGTGATCAGAGCATAATTAAAGTTATAGTATTCTGTTTATTGATCGAACACACATTTTCCTTGGATCGAATGTGAGGAAGTTTCTTGTTGCGTAGTATGGACAGATAACACAGGCTGAAGGTATGTCAAGGTTAGAACATTAATCTTATACAGTTGACTTCCATTGAGGGTAGTTCAGTTTAGTTCGTCACAACTCGGTACTACACAGCAGAACAACGAATATTAAATTATGCTAACTATATTGTGAAGAAATCGTAAAACAGTGTCGTACTAAATATTCAGCAATTAACAGCACTTATTATAAGGCATGCCAGTAAATTAAATATCTAATATAATGTCCACGGTTACTGTAAAACAATAGACACATTCAATGTTTTATAAAAATAAATTAATGAATGTCATTTGGAATCAATTTACACTCTCTTATAAAGCAATTCTTCAAGTTTATTTTGGGAACTTACAAACGTTCAATAAGTACTTCTTGTATTACACGACACACATCAAGATGTGATAGTCCAGTTTATGTCGAATCCGGTATCACAGCTGCATGAACACTTGCCACTAAATCATTAGGAAATAACTGAATGTAAACCTTATCTTTCACAAATCCTCAAAGAAAAAATTCGCACTTAGAGAAATCGGGACCCCTTGGTGGTCATGTTACGAGTGCGAGGTTGTCGTCTGTTGTGTGGTCAATCCAGCGCTGTCGAAGTGTTTCGTCCAGATAATTACTAATTTCAACACTCCGGTGCCAGTTGGAAAATGATATTCCCCTGTCAACTGTTCCTCTACCAAACAAAATGTAGGTCGATATCACAGATAGTCATCTTAGCTATTATGCTCACCCAGTAGTACCGATAGTGTCTCTTATCGAAACTTCTACAGTTCCACAACCTAACAGCACAAAATCCATGTGAATATTACGTAGCCTATAGCTTTGTTTTATATAACATTAAAAATATCTATTTCTTTTGTAGTACCGGTAAACTTTTATAAGTGTCAAGATTTTATTACCGAAATCTGACGTGCTGAATCACCGTTAATTAAGCGAGCTGGGTCACATTGGAGGCACGCTTGAGCAAGTAAACTGGAAGGTAGAAACACATTATTGCCACGGCACGGCACGAAATGTGATTTCCTGTGGTGTCACGTTCTGCATTCAATGTGTGGTATTCGTTTTCTCCATTTATTTACGTTGCTTAGAATCATACTATTCCCACGCCACGGACGCCACGTCCTCTCCTGTGCAGCACTCGTGCCATCACGTTTAGATTTTCTGTCGCACCGGACATTGTCGGTCGGTGGAGAGCACGTGCAGATTCATTATGGAGGAATATATCATTGAAAAAGTAAGGCAATATGAATTTATGTATAATTTTAAGTCATCCAATTACAGAGACTTAAACATGAGAAAAGAAGCTTGGGAGGAAATAGGAAAAGAGATGAATATAAGCGGTGAGTACTGTATGTTAACTTATTTCCAAGAGCTATTCCATCTCAAATCGACCGAAATATAGAGAAAATTGACCTTAAAATTTCTAAATACAATGAAACTTTTTTTGTACGTAGAGAACTGTGATACAATGAGTATAAAAAATGCGAGGTTTTTTACTGATAGATTTCATATGGAATAGCCCATAAGTAAATCATCAATTTAACTTAACCTCATTATTACTACTATTTTATTATTATTATTATTTTAGGAGGTGTTTTATTTTATGTTTTATTATTATTGTGTTAAATTGTATTGTGTATTCTTATTGTATTGTGTATAAAATTGTATATGTGTTGTAAATTTTATTATGTATTGTAAATTTTATTGTGTATTGCTTATCATTTTAACTGTGTATTGTTAATATTGTATATACCACTGCCACCGGGTGCTTGCCCACTTGTAGTGTAAATAAATACATACATACATCAGTGTAGATGCGACCATACACATAAACGTGCATATTAACAATGACTACAACAGCTGTACTGTAGACATTAATCTTAATTTTGCGATCTACCTCGACGAACAACATTTAATTGCCAAAGCACTGAGCCTAGAGAATTAAAATATTCCTTCAAGGTTTCTCGCACTTGAAAAGACTCGCGTGTACTGTTTCTTCTCAAGTGGTCTAGGTTTCTTAGGGCACAGGTTGGTAGTGAAAGTGCTTGCACATCAGGCTCAAACATATTGTCTTTACATAGCATATTATGCAGTCAGCATGACGCAAGTACAATTCTATCGACCATGTTCGGTTGTACCTCCATATATCTTCGAAAAATTCTCCAACGAGCAGTCAAAATTCCGAATGCATTCTCGACCACATTTCTCGCTCGGGAAAGTCTATAGTTGAAAATCGTTTTTGTTTCGTCTCATCTAAATGGTGCCTGCCATATGGACGCAGAAGATATTTTTTTGGTGGAAATGCTTCATCCCCAACAATTATGTGTGGTTGTGGCTCCCCATTTTCAACTAATGGAGCATTTTGTGGCACATTTAAAGTATTAGATTCCAGTTTTTTCCCAAAGCGTGAATTAGCAAAAACACACCCATCACTGTTTCTGCCGTAAGAGCCTACATCAATTGTAATAAATTTATAATCCGCATCAACCAGAGCATTTTCGATGTCTTCTTCAAACTCTGAAGAACTACTGGAACTACTAACCCATTCACCTTCCATCTCTGCTACAGAAAGCTACTGAATAAAATAGCGACTGAACAGATTGTAAGTTTAGTGTGAAGTGGCTTGGCGTGGCGATAATGTGCACACAACGCGACACAGCACGTGCCTTCCAACTTATATGATCTCACAGGAGAACACATGCCGTGGCAATAATGTGTTTCCGGCTGAAGCGCCTTTGTGCCCAAGCGTGCCTAGAAGCTTGTTCTGGAAGTGTGGTCACATTGGTTGCAAGTAACCGCTTCCACTTCCAGTCTAGTTGTCGAAATGGATTCCTCGGATGAAGAACATTTAGTGTTAGAAAAGGAGTATTAAAGTTTTTAATGATAGATGAGGATGCATTAAGAGATGAATGGGTGAACGAATATTTTATGGATAGGGAGGAAGATGGAGAATGTAAATGAATTCTTCCCGATCTTCTTAAACAGCCAGAGATATTTTTTAATTATTTTAGAATGCCCTTACAAGAAGCATCTCATATTGCCCTCCTTTCTTGAATACATGCTATTAGTATTTCAACATCCACTGTGGAAAAAATCACTCACAGAAACAGTTACAAATATGACATCACACAGGCAAGCGTGCTAGAAGAAAAAACAAATTTATTTGATTGGCGGAAACGAGTGAACAAGCGCGCACAAGCTTTTGCTTCCAGTGTGAACACCTTCGCCACGCTACCAATAGTTTCAAACAGACATTCACTAATTTTATTCCTTTAGGCACGCTTGGGCACACAAGCGCTTCCATTTTACTTGCCCAAGCGTGTTTCCAGTGTGACCGCAGCCTTTACTTTTCCATGTAACTTTTCGAATAGCACCATGCTGAGCGAAACCTAGAGTACTTTCTTTGCATAAATAAAAATAATGATGACCGACTAAATTCTACTTTGTCGCCTGTGTTTTCCTGCCACATTACTGCTTTAATAGCAGTACTCTTACTTGTTATATAATTATACATTGTTGCATTGAAATACTGCACGACTATTGCTGACATTGTCAAATACATTTGTACAACCTAATAAGAAATAAAATAGGAGATTATTATATCAGTTTCGGATGGAAGAATGAATGAATTGCTGAATTAAACGATGGCTTGATGGATGGATGGATGGATGGATGGATGGATGGATGGATGGATGGATGGATGGATGGATGGAACACACGAGTGATCAGTAGATGAAGGGTTGAAAGGAAGGTTAGCATAATTATAAGTATTTGTATATGCCTATACGTAAGTATATACCACTTCTTATTGAGGTTCTGGCTGATATGTTCTGGCTATTTCAGGCAGTAAATCTCATTTGACAATATGTGCCAGAGTAAGAACAATTGTTTTGTATAGTACATCTGAATGATTAGTATAATATGTAGCTAATCGGTGATGTTTGCAATGGAGGGGAAAAGGAACTGGCCACCCTTCCCCATTATCTCCATGCCTAATTGCCTCATAAGTGGTACCTTGTTGGTATCACTTTGCTTGTTTCCAACATCTTACCCGACGTAGTTTATATTAATTCCCGCTAGATAGAGTTTCTAAATGTTTGATTAGGCCTACCATTCATTTTTTTCATCTCATTCCATAGACATATTCACGTCAAGACACATGTCTTCGTCCGCTTACGGGAGAGAGCGTCCTCCCCGCAACCGTCCCTGGGTTTCCAGCCATCCGCAATAACTCTGCCAGGATTCATTCCTTAAGAACACTTCCGAACTCTTTTCCCGTTCACCATTCCTTCCAGTTCATCCTTCAGTAGACAGTTTCTTCTCAGTCAGTGACCCGACCAATTCCTTTTTATCTTACTGTACAGTTTCAGCAACATTCTTTCTTCACCCACTCTTCCCAACACAACTTCATTTCTCAACATACATATCCATACTAACTTCAATATAAAATTTATTACTATGATAATGTAAGTTGGTATAATTACGGACTTTATCCCTTGGCATTTCATGACCATGTCCATGGATCGGCAACTCGTGCTCACAAAGTGCTAAAAAAAACTTGAAAAAGAGAAAGACAGACGGACCAGCTGCAGCATTTACAAGTTGTTTGTAGTTTTGCTGCAAAAGTAGTTCACTGTCATATTGCACTCTGGAGGCTCATGGAGGTGGTTGTGATATCTACTCCATGATCTGAATTTCAGAATGACACGTGGTAAAATAATTATAGTAAGTTTAGACAGACTGTACCTAAACACACATAACAAAACTATATTATTTCCTACCTTTGTAAATTAGTTTAGTACTGAAAACACAACTGAATGCAATCTTTTGAAGATACAACAAATATAGCTGTAATATTTATTTATTATTACATTATTTGTTAATATATCTTATTATATGTCTTATTTGAAACATAGAGCGCGAGAATTCACAAATCTTTATACATTAAAGTTTATTTCATTTGCCGTGACATGTAAAAAATTACTGCCTTGAATTTGTGATTGTTTGAGAATTCACACTATTACCTTTCTGAGAACAGATAACTCGTGCCCTCAAAATGTCAACACAATCTCAGTACAGGTAGAAGAGACTTTGTACTAACTGTGGTATCTGTATGCGGTTCTTGCAAGACCTAAGTCCCAGATCATATCCCTTTAGTGATGAACTGATGAGTCGAAAGAGAAAGATGTTTTTATTAAAATGGGAGGTAAAGATTGTATTATATTCTATTACACTTCCTCACGCATGACATTTTATGTTACAAATAAACACAGTAAAGGTTTTAGTAAAGAAGTACTGTCTAGGTCTGCTTTAGAACAGCCAAAGGTAAAAATGGGATATGAACAAGATGACACTGATATCAAATATCGTTAGCACGTTTTGTGTCGGAGTTACAGAATTGCACGACATAGTGATCGACTAGCTAAGAGCATTTATGGATAAATTTGAATTGTGCAGTATCATGTAGGACACAGACAACTTTACTTTCTTTGACTATAAACTATGTTGAAGAGTGATAAGAAAACCTTCTTATCAAATATGTGACCCTACTTCAAAACCTACAGCAGAATTCACTGGTAAGGTTGGAGAAACGGTAACAATTGGCAAGGAATCGCGATTTTTCTGAAATTATTTTGGCTTACAGCCGATAGAGATCCTGAAAGTTTATAGCTTAAATCGATAAATCTACAGAACAGCACGCCACTCAAATTCTAGCGAAATCAGGAATCGAACTGTTCGTAATGCTGGCTAAGTCAGAATTTAATACAAGAAGGAAGTGTAAAAACTCGCAATGTATAGAAAGAGCTCAGAAGTAAGTTTATTTCATTTGCCGTGACATGTAAAAAATACTTCCTTGAATTTGTGTTGTTTGCGAATACAGACAGTTACCTTTCTGAGTAAAAAGGTAAAGGTACAGGTATCCACGTAACATGCCATGGAGGCACTTGGGGGGCATGAAGGTAGAGCCCCATTTCCATGACCTCGGCACTAGAATGAGGTGGTGTGGTCGGCACCACGTTCTGACCACCTTTTACCCCCGGGAAAGACCCGGTACTCAATTTTATAAGTACAGAGGAATAATCTTTAATGCCTAAGACTTGTAAATTGTCATGTTTTATGTTTCAAATGAGACATATAATAAGAAGTATTAACAAATAGTATAAGAATAAATAAGTTTTGCAGCTATATTTGTTGTACCTTAAAAAGGTTATATTCAGTTTGTGTTTCTAGTACTAAACTAATTTACAAAACTGGCAAATAATATAATTTTGTTATGTATGTTTAAGTACAGTCTGTCTAAAGTTACTATAATTATAGTACCATGCGTCATTCTGAAATTCAGATCTTGGAGTAGATATCACGATCACCTGCATGAGCCGCCAGAGCACACAGTCGCAGTGAACTGCTTTTGCAGCGAAACTACAAACAACTTGTAAATGCTGCGGCTGGCTCCGTCTGTCTTACTCTCTTTCAAGGTTTTTTAGCACTTTGTGAGCACGAGTTGCCCATCCATATGACTGAGCTAGGTGGGCTTGCTAAGTTCAGTGTAGAACGGCTAAAGAGAACAGAATTGAATTTTTATTTGATGTCTTGTTTAAGGCGGTTATTTAACAACATGGTATCTATGTCAAAGTTAGAGCATGATAGAATCGATGATAGCGAGTTATTTATTGACGAGATGGTGCCAAGGGTTTGCTGCTAGATTACTTGACATTCTTATTTCAGTTGGATGAAACTTCGGTAAAACCTAACGAGTCATTTAGCATAAAAGGGAATCTGATCAGGGGCGGCTTTCGAAGAGGGGCTGCGGAGCTGCAGCACCCCAGATATTTGTGGCTCTTGTCTCGTTTTATGTTGTGAAAAACATTTATTACGGTATACAGTCTATTTAGCGGCTTGAATTTTTTTTTTTAAATTTCGCTCTCAATGACATGCACGCAATCGTTAGTGAAGTCACTTCCTCCCCTGGTGCTGCCAGAGCGAAACCAGAGAAAAGGACTATAGGGTGAAGCCACTTCCTCTCCTGGCGCTGCCAGTCTCGTCTCGGATGCTGTGCGCGTTAGTTTTACCCCTCCTCCCTGCTGCCCCTTGCCGTGAATCAAGAGTTTCCAGGCGCTGCAAAATTTGCAGCAGTTTGTCAGTAGCGCGCAGATTTAAATACATTTTCTTTAATGTTGTGAGTATAATAAGTGCAACAATGTTTAATTCTGTGCAATATTTACAGTCTATTCAGTTCAGTATCTAACAATTCAGGAGAAATGTGAAATTAAGTGCCCATCAGTTGAATCTCATAATGGAAAGAGCCGCTAAACAAAATACAAAGGCTCGCATATATTTTGATAATTTATCCAGTACCCCTGCTTTCTTCTCTCGATCTCCACACAGTCTGTATTAGATTAATGTGTTTCAAAGAAAATTTCCTCAACTGGGGCAACAAGATGGATTTAAAATAAGAACAGTAAATGTTGTTCATGAGAAGTAGGAGCCATTGATAGAATGTCTTCAAACAATAATGGAATCTGAAACACCTAACATCATAATAAACGAGGCAAGCGTCCTGGTGCGTACTCTTGAATATCCTGAATTCAATTTCTGGTTCAGTTATTTTTTTCATTTATTGATGTAGCATGTATATATGCATTATACAGCCAACTACAACATCGCCAGTTAGATATTTCTAAGGTTCAAATCTGCATATAAAAAATTAAATTATGGTTTATTTAACGACCCTCGCAACTGCAGGGGTTATATCAGCGTCGCCGGTGTGCCGGAATTTTGTCCGCAGGATTCTTTTAAATGCCAGTAAATCTACTAACATGAGCCTGCCTCATTTAAACACAACTTACAAGATAAGGCGCATGGAACTAATCTTTAAATGAAATAAGTTGCTTGGTTTATTTTTGTATGCAGCCCCCCTTAATTCAATACCCACGAGCCGCCACTGAATCTGATCCATCCCCAGATGCAGCTCCTGATCGGCAAGTTACTCTTACCGCCTGAGCTACGCCGGTGGCTTGCTATCTTCTATGATTGATATTAATGAAATGTTTTTTTTACGCAAGACCTGAAAATATTTTGTGCTTGTAATTTTCTGACTAGAAAAGCGATATTTCAGACATGTGAATGTTTTTATCATCCTTTATTGATGTACATTCGCGATAAGACACTGTAACCACGTGCTGAAATATAGTATGAATTTGATGTCATTACCTGACGTCAACTTTATCTACAAAACGATTGATTTGAGAATAATGCTGATAGAGTAACTCTTGATATTTTAAGACACTTGTACTAGAGACATGGTCAAGTGCTGTTAGTACTTCAGATAAGGAAGAAGAAATGTTATTGAGACCTAATTTCGTATAATTAATAGAATGACTAAACAGTTTAGTACATTGCAGTGTGAAGACTGACTTTTAGATCATTAAATTATGATATACTGAATTTATACTTTGTTTTTCTGATTTGACTCCATGGGTAGATAAAACAGCTGTTGTGAAATTACTCCCACACTGCATAACAAAATAGTCTGGCGTAAACAGTAAAGTAAGCAAAAAAAATTGAGCACTGATAATGAAGAAAAGTCTACTTAAGAAATTACTAATTCTGCTATTTCGCCAGTGAATTCTCGAATAATAAAATCGATTATGGTGAGAAGTCTATTATAAATGACGTTGCAGTGGCGACAACTTTAACTAACATTCTGTATAACAGAATATGAGCACTATTTATGGTATTTCAATCAGATTGGCTCCTTATATCTTGAAAATCTAGACATTATCTTCACTTCAAAGTAAAGGGCTATAGGCTAATACTATTGTGCTTAGAGAGCTTGGCCGATGTTATGCGCGAACATTTGAGTAGAGGTGAAGTGGAGTGAGTCAGTTTGTCAGGATATTCAGTGAGTAGTGGGAGGGGGAAGGAAGAGAACTGCATGCATGCTGACGTAAGTTATAGCTATGTTGAAAAACATTGATCACGTACTTGCACTCCATGGGCGATTACAGATTTTCCATTCACTGCTATTCAACCACTCGAACTTAATAAAATGCAATCTTCTCTTTCCACTCTTCCACTCACAATAAAATAAACTACAATGTCTTCATTGGTTCCATTACGGTATAAATATTTTTGCAATAGTTAATATATTACGCACTTGCACAAGGAAAAGAAGTGAACTGTACAGGAGCTGCAAAGCAAGTAACCCATTGGCCATCTCTGACTTATTCGTCTTTTCGGTTGGTAGTTCATTGCCTTTTTGAAAGTTTAGAATCATCCATGCTACCTCCAATCTGATATGTAGTCTTTATTTTATTGGCGGAATATACAGACCATATTTGTAGTACTGTACTCGCCAAACTTAAGGCGACCCCTGCTCAGACAGCAGAATAGTGTGAGTGAGGTCGTCTAAGCTTGGCGAGAACAATACTTGTCTAATGTCTCGGTTTCCAATTTTACACTTTCTTTCGCATTATTTCACATTGCGCAGAAATCTCATCTCGTAAGACGACCAGATGAATACTTCCACTACTGAAGAGCATAGAATAAAACAAACGGACGGATTCATTGGGAACACGATGGAATATAAAACACTTGGGAACGTATAGGTCTAATCGATCAAAATAGAATTGAAAGTGGGGGCCATCAGTCCCTTCAGGCCTGCACGTCACGTCATCTGCCGTCAAGGCTGGGGCTTTAAACATGCCTCGTACTATGGAAAGCAATGCACCGAAGATAGTTATGACTAGACTTCGTTGAATTGCCACACGCAGCATGAAATCAGGTTGCCGATGTACGGTAGTATAGAGGAGGCGAGCGGCCGCCCGATCTCGTATATAAGCAGTTCATGTTAAGAGTTGTGACCGGTCCAAATAGATAGAGCAGCTACAGCTAATGTATACCTATGTAAGCACTTATTTTTGCATTACTGTGGTTGGAATAGTCAAATATTAACATTTGTTCAGTGCAGACAAGAATTCAATCAAACATACTACAATGAGATTGTTGCTGTTCCAAATAATTGCCCCTGGAATACTCTTACCCCCGCAGCCAGTCTTGACCCTTTGGAAGACGTGGTTGGATGCTGTTAATTATTATGCAGAATATTACGGCAAAATAATGGAGGCAATTTATGCATTGGATTTCACAGACAGTTCCGCTGTTGCAGCTGTAAAATCATTGCTTTCTAAACAGCTATTGGAAGATATTCTGTTCATTGATTTTAATTAAAAAAACCCGTCCAAAAGCATTATCCTGTTAGAATCGTCTAAACTACAACTCTCAGCAGCCCTTAATATAGTGTATAAAGTATCACAAACCGTTATCCAAAATAACAATTCACTCATTTCAGAAAAAGTGAAATGTAAGTTGGGAAACATTATTGCTAAAAATTCTGCCTATTCACAACTTCGTATTATAAATGATGTGCTATCAGGTCACGACAAGACGTCTGAAGTTGGTGTACTAAAAAGTAGTGACTTTCCGTTCTTCAAATATGCACCTACTACATCGTGTGATGTTGAACGTACATTTTCCCAATATAAAAACTGTTTGAGGAGGTTACTTTGCAGTCGCTCAAAATGTACATAACTCTTCACTGCAATGCACATATTCAAGGATGATGTGAGTATATTACATTAAATTTTAAGAGTTAATATATCTCACTACAAAATAATTGCGTATTCACATGCTTAGACATTTCCTAATTCAATGATCATTCATTATATTTCTTGAATGCAGGATACAGGTTTTATTGTAACCACAGCATACTGCTCAGTGTTTACATCAGAGACATACTCAATCCGTTGCACGCCCCCTTCTCATACAGTCTATACCGCGTGCGCAGTAAACCTTACGATTCTCGTGGCAATTCCACGAAGTCTAGTTATGACACTCATAAAAACGCCATTGTGATCCCAAATAATTCTTCAATTATTGTGGGCTCTTTAGACATTGTTAAAGTACTTATTTCTTTACAACGATGATATGAAAATAATACAGAATGACTCTCTAAGAAGAATATTATGTTATTGTACTCACATTACATAGTTCACGATTTTCTTAATTTTCTTCGCTGTTCTACGGCTACTTGTAGACGATTTACTTTTCTGCCCTTGTCGGTGTTTATTGAGAGCTTTCATGATGATCGAGTTCTGGAGTATCATTCAATAACGAATGAATCTATAGACCTACTAGAGATCTTTTCGTTCAGTATATTATAGCAAATGTTTGTGCTACGTTTTTGATCTTGTGTAATGTAGTCCCATGCTACTCCTCAAAACACTTTTCAAATTTGTAAACCACACGAAGCCAGTCAACAGAAGGACGAATATTTCTCCGTGAAACACACTGTAATCAGTCGGATTTCTTACTTTCACAGTTTTTTTTTTCTTCACTATAGAAGCGTTTGTTTGCAGTATACACACAAAGATATTTCTTCATCAATCGGTACGAAAGATAATCGGCTAACATTTCAATCAATTCACTTTTTTCACAATTATTTACCGTAAGGCTTCGATTTGACTGCCATTGCGATGTATCACACAAACCTCAGATTCTACGCCCAGATGTTACATCATTTGACATATGTGTCTGACTTACATTAATTTCTAAGTCTTTCCTTAGTTTTTGATTTTGTGGACCCATGTCACTGACGAAAGCAAGTACTCATTTCCCACAACTGTGACCCTGGAACACAACTACGGTGCATTCAAATTTTGTAGTCCATAACGTAGTACCTCGTTTATCTATATTTTTGCTGTACTGTAGTTTGAAGTCAAGACACTGTAGCTATCTACGAACGTTCTATATTACTTTTACAATGTTCTTTGAATAGTTGTATCGTGGACCATAGTTGTGTTCCAGGACCATAGTTATGAGAAATGATGGTACTTTAAAACCAGAAGCTTGTACAGAGATTGTTATTTTTTATAATAATGAAGGTGTGATAATACAATCAAACATGTAATTCATTGACTGCTTCCATTTCCCCGTCAAACTATGAACAAGTATGACCTGACCACAATTTTATTGTAACTTATGACCCATATAAACAATTCCTTGTTGGGTCCACTGCCTATTTTCATTCTGTCGTAACACAAGACCATATGTTTCTCCATTTTAAATTAATTGTCGAAAGACGTTTACGTAATGTACGTGCACTGGGTAAGGGATAATATTCCGTACATAGTCTGAACGTATTTTCGAAATTGCATGAAGTGCCACAATTACAGAAATATCGTTACTGTCCCAAAATTTAACATGAGCCACGAGTTGTGGTTTTACATTGGAATTTTGAAACGAGTTGTTCATATTAACAAGAAATTATTTAGATTTTGAGAGTTATTTCTCAAATTCTGAAATGTTTTGTTGCAACTGCAATATCTTGTCATTTGCTACTTGTAGTTATTTTTGCAGTTTATCGTTCATTGCTCGAATTTTAACAACTTTTTAATGTATCTTTTCTTCGGTATTTTCACTTTCACTATATGTATTTGATGTACCTGGCTTCAAAACTTCACACAAGAGTTTTTCCTATTGCTTAAATAAAACCATGCATCGCGTTCGTCCTTTTGGATATCACATTGTGTATTACTAGATAAGAATACCTAAATTAGGTTCAGCCGAATTCTTTAGTTTCAGTTTTTGTGGTAACCTTAATAATTATGCTTTAAAATCACGATGATAATCAGAATTATCGAAATGATTGAACAAATATGCGATATTTCAAGTCTAGAACTATCTGCTGCATTATGTAAATATATCCACCTTTCATGAACAGCTTGTGCATTTGGATATCGATTGTAAATTACGTTTTATCACCACCATTTTTCTCCTCTGTTTTTACATGTTGCTATCGCACAAGTGCAAGAAATATTTATAAATTAATCATTTTCACACTCACTAAGAAATACTGTACAACTGCACTACAAAATTGGCAAAGTAAAATTGAAAAGAAGTTACTTAAAGTATCTATACGGAGTAAATCGACTGTAAATTACGTTTTTATCACCATAATTTTTTCCTCTGTTTTACATGTTCCTGATGCACAACTGCAAAGCATTTTTATAAATTAATCCCTTTTGCACTCACTAAGAAACACTGAATTATCAAACATGAACAAACAAACGTACGATTAACAACGGATTTAACAATGGCAGTTATATCGAAGTCTTAAAGGAAATACTTATGAAAAAAGTGAATTGTTTGAAATGTTAGCCTGTTATCTTTCGTGCCGATTGAAGAAGAAATATCTATGTGTGTGCGTATATTGCAAATAAATTCTTCTGTAGTGAAGAAAAAAACTGTGAAAGTAAGAAATCCGACTGATTACAGTGTGTTTCACGGAGAAATATTCGTCCTTCTGTTGACTGGCTTCGTGTGGTTTACAAATTTGAAAAGTGTTTTTAAGTGTACAATGGGACTACGTTAAACAAGTTCAAGAACGTAGCACAAACATTTGCTAATATACTAAACGAAAAGATCTCTAGTAGGCCTATAGATTCATTCGTTATTGAATGATACTCCAGAACTCGATCATCATGAAAGCTCTCAATAAACGCCGACAAGGGCAGAAAAGTAAATCGTCTACATGTAGCCGTAGAGCAGCGAAGAAAATTAAGAAAATCGTGAACTATATAATGTGAGCACAATAACACAATATTCTTCTTAGAGAGTCATTCTGTATTATTCTCATATCCTCGTTGTAAAGAAATAATGATAATAAATTAATTTCTAATCCTATTCATGCCCCCAATCATGAATTTGATGGTGTTTTAACAATGTCTAAAGAGCACACAACAATTGGAAAATTGTTTGCTATCACAATGGCCTTTTTATGAGTGTCATAAATATCTTCTTTGCATTGAGGATGTTTAGGCCCAGCCTTGTCGGCAGATGACGTCACGAGCAGAGCTGAAGGGACTGATGACCCCTACCTCCTATTCTATTTTCCTTGGGTCTAAATAGTACTGTGTGGCCAAGAGGGAGCCGTATCGAAAAGAGGTAGGTGGTGTATAATATGTCTGTTGTCATCAGTTTGTGGATAAATTACAGACTTACCAACGTCCAGGATAATGCGCAGGACACCTCCAAATTACTTCGTACAGCTCATGCATTTTGTCAAGACACTCGCGATGTGCAGTACGGGAACAACGTTTCCGTGTAGGGGGTAAAAGTAGAAGAGAAGTTCGGGCGTGTGCATACCGAGTTCAAGACAAAAACTAACCCATTCCCCTATAATTCGTAAGTAGACTCATTTGATCTCGTGCGCAGCTATGTAGGAAGAGTGGGGGAGTGTCTTGACACAATGCATGAGCTGTAGCTCATGGCTTCCTGACCTCCAACATAGACACGATAATCTCCGGGATTTAGAGGTGATCACATGATGTTTGTATGTAATAATATGTTTTCCTCCCATTATTATTATTATTATTATTATTATTATTATTATTATTATTATCACTATTATCATTATCATTATCATCATCATCATGAACCCTTCAAGGATTAGGAGAATTCTCCTGTCCCGGGCCATGTTTCGGGTCACCTTCTTGCATGTATTTCCACATCTCTATAACCAGTAGGTTGATACTTTGTATTTGTAGTCAAATGCGGGTATTATCTATTCTCAAGAGGCGAGTTTTCTACTTTTTCCTATATCTTATAATTTTTTCATTCAAATAAAATATATTTCTATCTTCTCGTATATCTTCATATTTAATTTGGTCTAATCTATATAGTACATCCTTTTACTTTTCGAATGTATTTCATTTCTATTGCGTATATATTATTCAAGTCTGTCTACCTCACAGTCCTTGTTTTAGAACCATAAATGAAACCGGAACAGCCATTATATTATAGAATTTTATATTTGTTTTCCCTTCTTGTTTTCCTTTTTAATGTATTTGATATTACTCCCCAAATGTGTTGAAATTTATTTAGTTAATTTTTATACCTTTGTTGTTATTTTTATATGTTACATTACAACCAAGTAATTAACATTTCCAACAACTTTATTTTTTAAAACTATTTTTGATCTTAATTTTTTTTCCTTCAAAACACATAGGCCTAATATTTGATATTTCAGTTGAAATATTAAAATTTTAGTCTTGGGATAATTTTGGTTATTTATTCACACTTCGTCATTTATTCTCATTTTCCTGAATGAAAATCATGTCATCTGCAAAGAGTAGCATATTAATTCATTCATGGAGTTCTGCTCAAGGTCAGGTTTTTTACTGCAGACCCAGCCTTCTCCAATCTCTCCCATATTCTGCCTTCCTCTTTGTCTCCGCATTTTATCAATACATCTCAATGTTGTCTACCATCTGATATCTTCTTCCGCCCCAAACTCTTCTCTCCTTATCTATTCCTTCCACTGCATCCTTTAGTAAAGAGTTTCTTCTCAATCAATGACCCACCACTTCCTTTTTCTTTTCGTGATCAGTTTCAGAATCATTCTTTCTTCATCCACTCTATCAAACAAAACTTAATTTCTTACTCTGTCTGCCCACTTCACACGTTCCATCCTTCTCAATAGTGAATTATTTTTATCTAATTTAAATTAGTATTCCTTCTCTCAACCTTCGAAGAATATCTTCCATATAAATATAAAAGTCCACACCTGTGGAGTAACGGTCAGCGCGTCTGGCCGCGAAACCAGGTGGCCCGGGTTCGAATCCTGGTCGGGGCAAGTTACCTGGTTGAGGGATTTTTCCGGTGTTTTCCCTCAACCCAATACGAGCAAATGCTGGGTAACTTTCGGTGCTGGACCCCGGAGTCATTTCATCGGCATTATCACCTTCATTTCATTCAGGCGCTAAATAACCTAGATGTTGATAAAGTGTCGTAAAATAACCCAATAAAATAATAAATAAATAAATATAAAATAATAGCGGAAATATATTGCAAACCTGTCTTAAGACATTGTTAATCATATTACGAGACAGGCGTCCATTTTCTAATAAAATACATTTTTTCCTTTTTTCTGATAAAGTTCCTTAGTATTTTTAATATTAAATGTTTAGGATACCCTTCCTTTCGTTTAATAACTCCCATAATCTAGTACTACTTACGTCATCAGACTTTTATAAATCAATTAAAGTTTTATATTTCGACAATATTATTATTATTGTCATCATCATCATCATCATCATCATCATCAATATCTCCTATTTTCTATTTCCCGAATTTCATCTCTCTTAATTTGGCAGGTCTCATGTTACATGCGTCCTAAAATTTCCAAGAATGACGTAACATCTTGCGATTGGCTCAAATCTTCGTTTCGAAATACAGTACACATAAAAGTAAAAACTTAATATTAGCAAAGTTGTAAGTTTATGTCTGTACTTTTACTTCTATGTATTGTGAAATTTTGCATTTAATAGTGTGACATCTGGTTTTTATGTTCAGATTGATAGTTGCGATATTACTGAAGGGATAATAAGGGTAACATAACAAGCATTAGAATACAAGATCATTAATAATATCTAACAGACTTGGAGTTTTGTGGAAGGTATGGTCGTAGCCTTGGATTAGGTGTAGTACATGGACTCTCGTCCCTGTGGTACCGCGAGTCACGGTGGGAGGATATTGTGCTAATTTCTCTTAAGGTCAATTGTACTTGATTATTTTGCAAGATAATATTTTTTATTACAATACAAAACATTATCTTCTACAACCTCAAAAAGTGTAATTGATAATGATTCAAGTTTTTGTTCGGTATATCAGTGAGGATACTCGACAAAATAAGGAATTGCAGATAAACTAATCTTCATATGAGTAAACCATTACCGACTGATGTCTACCAATACTCTTAGTTAAAAGACTTATTGTGATAATAAAAAAAGACTCACCGTGAAAATAAAAATTACAGTCATTGAACACGACGACATCAAGACATTTTCTTACAAAGCGTTCATATATTGCTCTATGGGAAACATGGACATTACGACGAAGTGAAGAAAAGCGAATAGAAACATTTGAAATGTGGGTATGGAAAAGGATAGAGCTTATGAAATGGACAGAGTAAGAAACGAAGCTGTGTTGGAAACAGTGGATGAAGAAAGACATATGCTAAAACTGATCAGAAAGAGGAAAAGGATTTGGCTGGATCACTGGTTGTGAAGAAACTCCCTACTGAAGGATGTGCTGGAAGGAATGGTGAACGGTAGAAGAGTTCGGGGCAGAAGAAGATATCAGATGATAGACGACATTAAGATATATACATAAAAAAATGTTTGGAACCAAACAGACTTTAAAAGCCCTTTCATATTCCAATATTAATTGAGTTTGAATAAGGAAACCCTGTGACTACTTTAACCATATACGAGTATAATAAAATATTAAACAAAAAATACTTTTAACTTTTTATTGAGGCATAAATAAACAAAAGACGAACATATTACTGCCAGTTTAATTACATGCAGTTAGCAATATGAATATTTAAAAGAAACTGTTTTAGTAACGCGTCATGCCTTCTCTGGTTCCGACAACTGCCTGGATGTCTTGGCATGCTCTAGATCAGGTTGTCGAGACGCTGCTGATCTAGACGATCTCATTCCTGGATCGCAGCCTGTCTGAACTCGTGGAGGGTTTGAACGGGTGGTTAATAACTGCGAATGGCATTCTTTAACTACTAGTCTCAATCATGATCGATGGGATTTATATCTGGTGAGTAAGCAGGCCATTGCTTACGGGTTATTCCAGCGGCCTGAATTCGTTCATTTAGGTTACTTTCTCGTTGTGGCCCGGCATTGTAATCTTGAAAGATAAATTCTTCACCCAAATATACCCTACAGGTATGAGGAGATTTTGGACAATCTCTCTCTAATATTTCACTGCAGTCATCCTGCCTATCATGGGCACTAAGGATGTTCGTAATACTACGTTTACACGGCGACAGTTTAGAGAAGAGAGATAGAAATTATAGCTGAGTGTCACCGTGTAAACGGTTGTGAGAGCAGGTATCTCGTTGACTCTAATATCTAAATAGAGAGTCTAAATAGAGCGGCCTTGAAAACTGCTCTCGCCGTGTAAACACCCTGAACAGAGAACTCCATATACTGTCAGCTCTCATTATAGCTACTCTAAATTAGTCAGCTAAGTTGAACTTTTTCATTAACTCTCGCGACTGTTGCGTAAGAGATTATACAAGCTTGCGCATAACTCTTGAAATACAGATCTAAAGTAATAATCATGCTACGTTTGCACGGCGACAGTTCAGAGCAAAGTTCTGAAGAATCATGACTGCTCTCTAACGGAGTGTTTACACGGTGACAGAATATAGCTTCTCTAAACCCATTACCAAGCTCTCATGAGATTTATATAATTCTAAACTCTAAGTTACTCTCCGGACCGTTTACATGGTGCAGACAGTTTAGAGTGAGAGAAAGTGTTGAGAGAGAGCATTTAGAGAAGAATAGGCTGGTCAATGATTTTTTATGACATCATCACCCATCTAACTTCTGAGCAGTGTGTCAGCAGTTGTGTAACCGACCGCGCATAGCACTTGCGTTACTAATATTGTTGGGTGAGTCAGTCTTTATTTATTCGTATAGAATACTATAATTGCACGAAGGACGGAGTTGATAGTCTTGATCAAAAATGTGCAAATTATAGCTCAAGTCGGCACACATGTAATTTACATTCTATGAATCAGAGATGCATGAAAATAGTACCAATGGTAAGAGAAACTCAAAAAGTTTACTAATTTCATTCAATACTTAAGATCAAAAAGTTTAGTTGTGTTAACATTGTTTCCCTGCTTGATAACACGCCTCATAATAGTACATATAAACAAATTTGTTCATTGTTGAGGCGAAATGGCTGCTATAGACGACAGAAGAGCTTAATTTTCATGTGAACCAGTCGGTTATTAATGTGCAAAAGCATTACCGAACAAAGTTTGGTGCAGATCCACCCAGTGGGCCTAAAATCCGTAAATGGTACACAGATTTAAAGGCACGATTCTTCGCAAGCCGTTGCGACTCCATCCATACCTACTACAGTTGCTGCAAGCCCTAATACCAGAGGACAAAGTACTACGAAGAAATTTTTGCACAAGCATGTAGACTTTAATTGAAAATGATGATGAATTTATTCGTTCCGTGGTGTTTTCTGACGACGTCACTTTTCAACTTTCTGGTAAGGTGAACAGACATAACCTCAGAATCTGAAGATCGGAAAATCCGCGTACCTACGTGGAACTTGACTATAGGCTTGATGTGTGTCGTGTTACTAGGGGGGGACACATTGAACATCTTTAAGTCAAGAAACTAAACGTTTGGAGTTTCTCTTTCCATTGGTACTATTTTCATGCACCTCAGATTCATAGCACGTAAATTACATGTGTTCGAAACCGGAAA
Source organism: Periplaneta americana (assembly GCF_040183065.1). Taxonomy (NCBI): domain Eukaryota; kingdom Metazoa; phylum Arthropoda; class Insecta; order Blattodea; family Blattidae; genus Periplaneta; species Periplaneta americana. The sequence continues at coordinate 109,428,844 of NC_091120.1, read as the reverse complement.
GGTCTTTTGTAGGAACTTTGTATAAAGACAATTTTCAGGCTTCCTGATGAAAGAAAGGCAACGGATGCAGCTGAAGAAGTGGTTCTTGAGAAGAAGAAAAAGAAGAAGATGTGCTTTGTGCCCCCCAAAATTAAAGAGGAAAAAAAAAATATTCTTGCTACAAGGGCCAATGTCCAATTTACCTCCAATGTTAAAAAAAAAAGTGTGCAGAATTTGCGATGAAAATGACTGGTTGCGTTTAAGCTCCTCAAAAGAGACCAAGTGTTCAAAAAAAAAAAAAACAATAATTTTTCACATAACATTGTTCATCTTCTTTCATTATATTGTGTTTATAATGGTTCTACTAATGCAGTGCAATAGTTGTGCCTATTTCGTTTTATTAAATTATAACAATATTCTTGTTAACAGATACCGGTACAGACCCCACTGTACCAGTTATGTGATTTGTTTGTAATGTACTAGGTGAGCGTTATTATTATTAATATGATGCATTATCAATAGTGTATTAAAGGAATATATTCCACATCAAGTGAATGGTGATAATTGCAAGTAATAATAATAATAATAATAATAATAATAATAATAATAATAAAATAGTGATGATAATAATAATTATATTATTATTATTATTATTATTATTATTATTATTATTATTATTATTATTATTATTACAATTCGCACTTACTGGAGGTTATGGAACTTTCGCTGTACCTCCTCCAGCAAATAAATAAGCAAGAATAAAACCTACAAAATAATTAACAATTAAAACAATGGACCTTGCTAAAATTACGGCCAAATTACAATAAATTAACAAAACTAAAAGCCAAATTCAGACGCCTCAACAGTCTCAGCTAATTTTGACAATGCCTGATTTCTCATGGTCCTTATTCTTGTAATTCTTGTTAAACACATTCCACAAACAACTTTCCAATTCATATGCTTCAATCAATCTTCGTGTCTTCGACACTCCATTGTTTTTGGTCGTCATTTATACTGCTTCTGTCGCGAGAGTTTATGAAAAAGTTCAACTGAGTTGAATAATTTAGAGTAGCTGTAATCAGAGTTGAGAGCATATGCGAGTTCTTTGTCCAGGGTGTTTACACGGAGAAAGCAGTTTTCAAGGCCGCTCTATTTAGTCTCTCTAATATCTAATTAGAGTCAACGAGATACCTACTCTAAAACCGTTTACACGGTAATATAGCTCGAACGGAACCTGGTGAAGCTTGACCTTGATGGAGAAACCAGTTCTACGGGCGGTTAAGACTGGAGTGGGTAACGCTTGTTCAGTCTCGCTTGCATCTCGTCACATAACATCGGTCGGTAGTCGATCCCACACCACAATACTGTTCTCTCTCTCCAAGTTTCACCAGGTTCCGCACGAGCTATACTCAGCTATAATCTCTAGCCCTCTCTTCTCTAAACTTTCGCCGTGTAAATATAGAGACGCAATTCCGCCTCTCAGAGAGCTGTTCGGTTCTAGATATTTGTAGCAGAACACTTATTGACATTGACATTTGGGCCATTTAAAGGACTCATCGTTGCGTATTAAATGCTTCGTACAATATTGTATGGTCAATAGACGTAAGTTCAAAACTTCTACGTATCAATTATATTAAAATAAATGGTTGTCATTTTTGATATGAAAAGATATTACATATTATGAACTCAGGCACTACCTTCCTGTTGTTCACTTCATACACCATACCTTTTCGAACATAATGAAAGAAACTTAATACATTTTACATGAGCAATGTAGTCTACCATTTTCATATGTTTATTTATTATTATTATTATTATTATTATTATTATTATTATTATTATATTCTGTTAAAAACAATAAAATAATGTGTTTAGGGTGTAAACCTGTTGCTAGGAAGCGTAACGTGACCAACAGCCTTTCCTTTATACTAATGACAATCCTCATAGTTGTGTCTTTTTTGCCAATTATAGGTCCGATGTGTAAGCTCCATGCGTGTTCCGGCGAGATATCCAGGGTTTTTCCCACGTAGATCTATTTCTCCTCTGCCTTCTTCAATTCAGAAGAATTGCACACTACATTGGCCGAAAAACGTTGTGTTCTGCCATAGTTGTAAACGCACTGACCAGCCTGTTCATTTGTATATGCTCGTAACACTTTCCCTCACTCTAAACTGTCTGCACCATGTAAACGGTCCGGAGAGTAACATTAGAGTTTAGAGTTATATAAATCTCATGAGAGCTCGCTAATGGGTTTAGAGAAGCTATATTCTGTGACCGTGTAAACACTCCGTTAAAAAGCTCTCCTGATACTTTAGATCTTCTCTCGCTCTAAACTGTCTCCGTGTAAACCTAGCATAAGCCATGCATTATTCCTACCCAAAACACGATACTTCCTTCTCCCAGCCTATAGTATCTTAAGGGATCACGTGCGCGGCCTGCATAACCAGACACTCTCCAGATTCGAACTCTTTCTGAATCAGGTCTTAGACAAATCCTTGTCTCATCTGTAGATAGCATAGAACCCCACCTGTCGTGCTCCCATCTACGATGCTCTCTTGCCCATAGAAAACGAGCTGCGCTATGATGGCGATTGAGTGGAGGTATATGCATGGGCGCCTTGCATGCATGCTCATCCCGTGAAGACGATTTGTGATGGCCTGGGTGCTTATGTGCTTCCAAGTTGTCCGAAGGAAAGCACTTCGCAGCTCTGAAGCATAGGTTTTTATTTCCCTACGATCTAGACGCCCCAATACCTATCCTTCAACTTGAGTGGTTACCTTCGGACGACCTTCTCGGGGCCTGTCTGGTACTCCGATTGTGTCAAGATAACGCTTCCAGGTCTTACCAACAGCACTATGGCTAACGCCAACACGTAGGGTAGTGTGCAGATGTGTTAGCCCTTCTTCACATAAGGTCATAATGCGCACACGATCATTTACTGCTATGTGTTCAGGCATACTAACCTCGTTGTCAGAATCCCTTCAATTTCCTTTATTTTAAGGAAAAAACGGTTTAATATCGTGTAATGATAGAATTAAATTATGCGATGTTATACGAGGCGTCTTCTTAAAGTAAGTTCCATTTTAAATTATAGCTGTCGCATCGCTGCAATCGTTATTTTGCGCATACGTGTTTTCTTCTTCAGTCCTCAGGCAAGCTGTGCATGCAGTTTCAGAGCTTCAGTCCTTGTGTGTGGTTAGTTGTGATCAGTTGAAATGATTAAAGTGATCGAGCACCCCGCCGACTGTGAGATGCGGTCTGTTATCCGTTTTTTGAATGCGAGAAACATCAAACCAGCTGACATTCATCATCAACTTTGTGAGGTGTATGGTGATGATACCATTAGTGATGGAATGGTCAGAAGATGGGTTAGAAAGTTCAACGAGGGCCGCGTCTCTGTGCATGACGAGCAGCATACCGGTCGGCCATCTTTGATCAATGACGATTTGGTGCGTGCTGTCGATGAAAAAATTCATGAGGACAGGAGGTTCACAATTTCTTCGCTTTCCTTGAATTTTCCACAAATGTTGCGGAGTGGTTCGCAGGCGGGTGAATTCTACAATGAGGGGATAGAAAGACTTGTGCCACGACTCGATAAATGCCTCAACAATGGTGGAGATTATGGTGAGAAGTAATTGAAGTGTGGGGAATACAATGCTACAAAAATGGTTTGTAAATATTTTCCCGTTTACTTTCTACACCCTTTTGGAACTTACTTTAAGAATACGCCTCGTACATAATCCTGCAAAACAGTAGTTTATTTATTAAATTGGTAACCAAAGCAAAATGATTAACTTCAATAGAGCAGTAAGATATTTATACAATCAGTGGGATAACATAGATTCCTATTAAAGGAAGAAAATATATAAAACTTTGTTGGTTCCAAACTTTTTTTATGTGGATCATAATGGATCATGCGAGGGGACCAGAGGAAGGCAGAAAATAGGAAAGACTGGAGAATGCTGGGTTTGCAGTGAAAGACTTGCTCTTGGGCAGAACACTATGAATGAATGAATTCTATAAACATCACATATATGCATATCCATTCATACATAGCCTACATAAAATAATATTATAATTGCAGATGTGCACATACAGTACGTTCGTCCGTGCGTACATGCTTACATACTTATAATAAAAAGAAATAACTTAAATCACCAATTTGAATTGCTACTTATTTTATTTCATTAGTCGCCAAGTGAAATTAAAACACAATTACTTTATTGGAGTAAGACCTTTGAATACTATTTTATTTTCGGATGATCCGGTAATGTTTGCTGACTCCGAAAAACCTTTACCAAGAACTGTGTTTGGCGAGTTGATATAGTGCTGGCCTTCTATGCCCAAGGTTGCGGGTTCGACCCCGGGCCAGGTCGTTGGCATTTAGGTGTGCTTAAATACTACAGGCTCATGTCAGTAGATTTACTGGCATGTAAAAGAACTCCTGCGGAACAAAATTCCGGCACATCCGGCGACGCTAATATAATCTCTGCAGTTGCGCGCGTCATTAAATAAAACATAACATTAACATTAAGAACAGTGTACAACGTTAAGCACAAAAAAATGACATCTCCTCTAGCGTATATTTGTCTTAGTGCACTTCGGGCAGCGTCTGGTTCACACTATTACGAAAAGGATTTTTATTTTCCACATAATAGACTCTCTGAATACATATTTATTATAGATTAGTATTATAACACTTGACCTATAAACAAACAGAAAAAGCAACAAACGAAATAATGAAAAAACAGAGCGGAGTCGTACTGAGGAAATTCGTTCAAACGTAAACTTAACTGTCACGGAAACAACAGAAGTCTTCCGAAGGAGACTTAGCGTACAGCATCCGGTCATTTTCTTTATCTGAAATTATACATTTTAAATAGGCAAATATTGCAGCAACATAACCTAGTATTTCGAAATTAACAAAGAAGACAAAGGTATTTAGGGATTACACTAAAGGATATGCTACTGCCTGACAGCTGTGAGCAGTACGGGATGAAGAAAATAAAAATAAGAGGAGGACCACGGTCATAGGAAGAAAAGTAAAGAAGGGACATTTTTTAATTATAAATGAGGCAGTAGAGCAAATGTACAGTTTCAAATACTTGGGGTCTACTATAAGCAGTAACATGAGCTGCTGCCAGGAAGTCAAAAGGAGGATACCAATAGCCAAGAAAGCTTTTCATAGAAAAAAAAAAAACATCTTCTGCGGATCTCTGAAAAAATAACTAAGGAAGAGACTAGTGAAGTGCTTTGTATGGAGTATGGCACTGTATGGGGCAGAAACGCGGACATTACGACGAAGAAAAGCGAATAGATGCAGTTGAAATATGGATATGGAGAATAGAACGTGTGAATTGGACAGACAGAATAAGAAATGATGCTGTCTTGGAAAGAGTGGATGAAGAAAGAATGATGCTGAAACTGATCAGTAAGAGGAATATGAATTGGTTGGGTCACTGGCTGAGAAGAAACTGTCTACTGAAAGATGCATTGGAAGGAATGGTGAACGGAAGAAGAATTCGAGGCAGAAGAAGATATTAGATTATAAACGGCATTAAGTCAGATATATGAATCATAATATGAGGAGACAAAGAGAAAGGCAGAAAATAGGAAAGATTGGAGAAAGCTGGATTTGCAGTGAAAGAGCTGTCCTAAGGAAGAACACTGAATTAATTAATTCCGACCATGTAGCAACAAAGACTGTTGCAGGTGACAGTATTTTAGAACAAGTAAAACATTTTAATTATTTGCGATGTGGTATTTCTTATAAATGTACTAATGATATAGGCCTACACAATAAACTGCATCGATATGAGCAACTAGTAGAGACAAGTGAACAAAATTTAGTGAAGAATGTACGGAAAGACACAATTTTGAATTTCTATAAAATTATTGCTCTGCCCTCGCATTATTATATTAATGTGCTGAAATATGAGCATTGACAACCCAAAAAAGAAAGGAATGTAGGCATCATAAATGAAGTTACTGAGACCTCTTGCGCTATACAACCATTACGACCCGAAAAACTAATCTATACTAATAATAAATCTGTAGCCGAAATTTTTCTGGTAATTTTCGATTTTCCAAAAATTATTGGTCCTAACATATATAATTAACCACCCTGAAACCGAAAATCGCTTTTTTTTTTATTTTTGTTTGTATGTCTGTCTGTCTTTATGTTTGTTACCTTTTCGCGCGATAATGGCTGAACAGATTCCGATGAAAATTAGAATATAAATTAAGTTGGTTGTAACTTAGATTTTAGGCTATATGGCATTCAAAATGCGTTATTTAAAAGGGGGGTTATAAGGGGCCTGAATTAAATAAATCGAAATATCTCGCTTATTATTGATTTTTGTGAAAAATGTTACATAGCAAACGTTTCTTTACAAATCATTTCCGATAAGTTTTATTCTTTGAAAAATTTTGATAGGACTGATATTTAATGAGAGAAATGAGTTTTAAAATTAAAATAACTGCCATCTAAGGCAGTGTAATGAAATAAAAAACAAATGACTTCGTCTATAAGGGGCCTTGGACAACAACAATCGAAAGCTATGAAACGCAGCCTACAGAGAATGTTTCTGTATTTGTATGAAGTAATATCGGAAGCTAAATTAACCGATTTGTATAATTAATTGCGGTATTATTTCACCATTTCAAAGTGTAGTTTCTCTAGATGGACATAATGCTATAATGTTATTACAGTAACTTCTGAGTGAATTGAGGACAGTTAAGATTAAAATAGCTTCTGATGCACAGAAAACTTGATAGGCTTATTCTGTATATTCGTTTCCTGTAGTTCTTAAAATAATGTTTATGTAAGTTAGATCCGTTATCAACACACTTTTTATATAATATAATAAAATATAATATAATATAATATAATATAATATAATATAATATAATATAATATAATATAATATAATATAATATAATATAATATAATATAATATAATATAATTTAAGTTATTTAAGTTATTTGAAGGGTTCAGAACCATAGTGGCCAAGCGCCATTTACTGAATACGTAGAAAACAAGGGTTAAAATTAAGTTATTACCATAATCCAATGGAAACATATAGCAAGTAAAATAAAGTATACACATTAAATCTAAATGATGTCAGTGTTCATTAAACTATAGTTGCATGTAATAAAAATTAAAAAAACATGTTAAAGGAATTGTCATTGCACCAAATGAGTGGTCTCTGGACCAAAATGATCGCATTTTAATTATTTAAATACAATTTAAATTAAGTAATATATTAAACGATTTAACCTTCTATCAAACACGAATGTTCCCTGGATCAAATATCCTATTTCAATTATGTAATTACTTTGTATTTATTTCTAACGGGTGCAGCGGAGCGCACGGGTACGGCTAGTAAGGAAATAAGAGAAAAGTTAAATTCTGGCACCGAAAGTTTTGCAACAAAAATAAAAATAAATGCATACCAAGAAGATTAGCAAAATTGCATGGAAAGAATGAACCCCAGTATATTTTCACACAGGAGGTCTATAAAACTAAGGGTAGAAGATCAATTGGAAGACTCATGAAACGCTGGAAAGACCGGTTTATTTCCTAAATCTTTAAGACGGAACAGGCCGAATGAATGCCTTAAGGGGAGAGTGTATTTCCACATCTTACAATGTTAAATTTCTCAATTTTGTGTGCACTTTTCTCAGAAGTTATAAAAGATACTAATTAAAAAAAAATAGAGGAATATGTAACACACCTTCATGTACACAACCGGTTACATAAATTTAAAATTTCACTGAGCGGTTGGCATTTTTTTTTTCAATGATAACATTTTTTGCATTAAGAATTAATACAAATTATTTTTATTTGTGCTGAAGATAGAAATAATCTTAATTTCTTTTAACCTACTGTGTAAAATGCCATCGCATTGATATTGTATAATAATTTTAGCCTTCTGGATACAATACTTTCTGAGAAAAGTACAGCAGTGTCATAAAAATAAGAAAGTGCAGAAAAATGGTGTCAAAGTTTCCATAGCTTGCAATGTTAAATTCCTTAATTTTTTGAGCACTTTTCTCAGAAGTGATGAAAGATAAAAAATGTAGAAAAAATAGGGCATATGTAACATACTTTTATGTATAGAATCGGCTAAATAAATTTAAACTTGCACTTAGCTGTTGGAAGATAAAATTTCATTGATAACATTTCTTGCATTAAAAATTACAGTAGAGTCCCTCCGTTGGAATCTTCTGGAAACTTCTAATTTGGAAAGCTAGCTGACTCCTCCCGCTATAGGAACACCACTCAATACGTTACTGATACGGCGATCGCTTTGCTCATGCTCGACATTGACATCAAAAGATAAGTAAAGAAGAAAGACATTCATTTTCACTTATACATGAAGATACAAATTTAAATAAGAATTATTTTAGCATCTAAATATATACACATACAAATATAAGGAGAAGATTCTTTAATAACACATACAAATATCAGAGTAAATAATTGAAGGGTTCAGGACTATAGTGGACCAAGCGCCATTTACTAAAACCGTGGAAAACAAGGGTTAAAATGAAGTTATTACCATAATTCAATGGAAACATATAACAAGTGATATAAAGTATACACATTAAAACTAAATGATATGTCAATCTTCATTGAACTATGGTATTCACTTAACTTCAACCCTTGCTTCCTCCGTTTTTAATAAATGGCTCTTGGCCAACTATGGCTCTGAACCCTTCAATTATTGGTAACTCTACTAAATAAAATAATTGTTTTAACGTTAACGACAAAAACATTTTAAGCCATTTAGACTGATACGACTCCATAATAATACATTTACACAGACAAAAAATTAAGTTGAAACTTGTAGGAAATCCGTTGCGTGGTCCCTCCAGCGCTTAAAGACAAGTACGTCATTCTCAGTAATACGTAGCATTAAAACAGTAAACAGTGTTTGTACTTACCCTGTTGCTTACCTCCCGTCCTCTGTCTGCGAGTCACTGGTTCATTGCTTGGGAGCGGTTGCATCGCCGAGGTAGGGGCGGGCACATAAGACTAATAACGTAGTACACAGTAGGAACATATATATTAAATGACCTTTGATTGGATAATAGTTTTTCCCCATTTATGAACAAAGAAGGGACACCACTATACTACAATATTTTTCCTGAAGATAGGGCTAAAAGCTGACAATTAAAAGAAATAAAATCATATTATCATTTTACACATATTAAATTATCGAAAAACGATAAAAACCAAAATTTCATTTTTTTTGTCAAAATTCGGTGTAGTCTACAGACTCCCCTTAAACCAGAGTTGCAGAACTGGGGAAGAAAGAAGTGGAAGCATGGGGAAAGAGTTCGTTCCCCCATCCACAAGGCCGGAGCCTTCATTGACGTTTCTGTGACGTTTGACAAATACTCTGTTCTCTCTTCTCTTCTCCTCTCTCCCTCCCGTACAAATACGCGAGGGTTGCAGGGAAGGGATGAGTTACGTGTTTCGGTTTATGACGTGTGCTTGAATTGTACTACAGTTTTGCATCCCTGCCTTAAACCATGAAGTTATTGATGATGAAGCACGCAAACCTAAAAATCAATATTTAACACAGTTAGTCATTATTAATGTATTTCCTAGCTCGAGGGTATGCGCATTAGATGTCCTAGGTCGCGGCGCTGAGTCGTACTGCAACCCTGACGAAATTCAGTTAAATTGGATATGAATACTTCAAAGCAACTTTGTCATTTTTAATGTGAAGGAATTATCGGAGTACGGAAAGTTTAAATCTTATCTCTCCTATTGAACCCGTTCTTAAAGATATAGTTTAATCGTGGGACTGACATCAAACAAATCTGTAGTGTGATAGCCATGATAAGCCAAGGACTACCAACTGACTGCTGGTTTCACGTCGAAATGCCTCAGTAAAAATTAACGATCATCCATCCTGTATGAAGGTAACGTGTGGTTATAATGATGATCTAGGGGCTTGCGAAAACGGATTTTCCTACTCACTGTAGCTTCCCAACTTCATCACATTGCTGGGCGTGTACCGGTTCCATACACTGGCCGGAATTTAAAGAGAAAATTTCCTCTTCCATTAAGACCTCACCGAGCACTCATTTCGGAAGGCCTACCCAAGGTATTAGAACACTCAGGGCGCGGGATGGAACTGATATCCCTTTGTATAATTATGTGTAATATATGTAGTTATTATTAATGAAACTCATATGAAGTTCCATAAAATCAAGCGCTAAATAGCTCTTGTACGTCGACGAAACAATTGAACGGTTGATAGCAAAAACCGGACAAGTCCAAAATATTATTATTATTTTTTTTTTTTCAGAAAACGAAAAAATAAAACTGTCCCTTACGTTTCTCATACAATATAATAATCTGACATATTTTATATAGATATATCATGTTATCTACCAAATTTGGTACACATTTTCATTGTTCTCTTTTATATGGTTTCTTTCAAAAAATATTTGGACATATCCACATTTTGCAGAAAATTTTATATATACACAAATTAATTGAGGAAAAGTAAATTAAATCATGTTTCTTTCATATTATCAACTGTACGAACATACAAATAAATATTTTATAAGTGTTTTATTAAATTCAAAATTTAATGTTAGAATGATATCCTGAACAAAAACAATATTGTTATGTTTATATTGTTCTCTTTCTAAATTAGTGTCCTTCAGTGTTTGAATTCTTGGCACGTCAGTTATATCAAGCACTGAAATATAATTATTCTAACAACATAATAAACTATGCTCAACAAACAAAAATATTATTATAGCTATTTTCACACGTCTTGGAATCAGTTTCCCAAAATAATTATATGTTCTTCACCTTCACATTTGGCGTTTCTTATTTTGTCTTTCTTCTTTTCTTTCCTATTCATCTTCTTTGGCCATTGCATATTTGGACTTGGTTCATTCTGATGACCATTCATTTGTAAAACGAAATATTATTATTTAATAATACCGACAGTAACAGCTAATATGGCGATTAAACGAAAAAAGACAATACTAATGCCATCTTCATGATATTTTCTAACAAGAAACGGATAAGTTTGTGACTTCTCCATCTTTTGCTAGGAAGACATTAGACTAATCCACCTTTTGCAGAAATGCTACATTTTCAAACACTAATTTCAATGGCACAAATCCGGTCTTTGTAGAAACTTGTTATATAAATACATGCATCTTTAAATAAAGTAAAGAGAACTATACTATGCTCAAAATTTGAATTTTTAGATTTGTCCGGTTTTTACTATCAATCCTTCAAATTACTGTGAAGATCACGAGTTCAACATTTCTAATCCCTACACATTTATCCCCAACGTATGATGATGTGTCCTTGTGTTTGAAGATAAAATTTAACTTCTGTCACACATGGACCAGATTATCCTTCGGAGAAATTTCCATCAATTGCGATACTGCAAGTTTTGCACTTGTGAATAGAGTCTTGACCTTGTGCTAAGAGATCTTATCTGACAAGTAGGGCTACTCTCATGAAGTACGTAAACTTCTAAAAATAATCAAGGTAGATCTATATACTTCTAACCTTATCATTTTCCTTTCGTCTGACAATATATATCAGAAATAAATGTAGTACAAAGTTGACCGCAATTCAAGCCATCAGTCACAATTTAACTTAGTTTTATGTCAAATAGAAGTGATGCAATGGTGGACATAATCATATTCCAGTCTGAAAATTATACTAGCAATACATAATACATACATACAATAAATAATATTCACACATCATTTTGTCGTATGCAGTAATTACCATGTTGGTCGTTATAGCCAAGGTCCGTCGGTTTAAATTCGCCTAACGGAGATAAAATTTATAAGACGAGAAAATTATTAGCAAACATTCTCCGTGAGGGAAGTAAAACCGACAAGCCTGTGTAGTTGATTTTCGGCAAGCAAAAATAGATTCTGTATTTGGTAGAGGGCTTCATATAAAATTTTCGGGCATTCCTCGCACAAGTTATATTTCGACAATGATTAAACTCTGTAGTTAAAAGCGTCGTTAAATAAAATAATTCCAGTTACATATTATCTTCAACGCCCAGTTTTGCGACTGCACTTCATGGACAGGTTATAAATTTCGTCAATTTCGAGATGAATTCTGGTCCCAAAGTTCGTCATTTGTAATTCCTTTCATATATTCATAGTAGGCCTACTCCTGTTAATGAAATATTTTGTGTGTGATGGAGTTTAAAGTGTAATCTTTCCTTACGTTTTATTAATAAAAAATGTGTTTTTGTAAAGAACATTCGGAAAGTTGAAGTATAAATTTTATCCAACAGGATACATGACTTAAACTTAAAAAAGTACCTGTTGAAGTTTGAACTTTCAACTCATATTCTGCATGAAACCGTCTACAATGATTACCGATTGTGCCACAGACACATAACACAGCTATGCCAAGTTCAGGTTCAATCAATGACGTACTCGTTCAAAAAATATTTCACGCAGTTATGTCCAAGTTTGAACTCGCAGACCCCTAATTCCCTATTTAAAATACTTACTCAGGACCCTTCTACAGCCATATAAAATTCTTCGGTTGAATTCGTAAACACTATAGATATATAATAAACTAATTGTTCTGGCACAAACATGCTTTGGAGATATAGGTTTACAGCATTTAATCCTTAATTTTATCTTTTGCAAGGAAAAATAAGTAAAGAAAATAGCATTTGAATGAATCATGAGAAACTTTCTTTGAACGAAATCCATTTGTTCATTCATTTGAAGGAAATGATTACGCTTCCTGTGTATGATTTGGGAGTAAATTTAGTTTTGAGATTTTGAATACGATCTATATCCAATTTATGAGAAATCTCAGCCCAAGAAAAGAGAGGACACCTTTCTTAACCCTGCTGTTCTGTTAGATTTTACTATACGAATGTACTGTTCGGGTCAATATGACCCGACCTATTATAATTGCATATAAAATTACAAAATCATGTTTGTGAACATTTGCATGACTACAATAACATAGTTTATCATTATTGCTATTGTTAATATTACTGTTATTAATTTTTTTTTATTTTATTGTAATCTTACATTATTTTGCTCTTTTTTTTACTATTATTCGTTTGTGATATTTTATTTTCCTACATTTTCATTTATTTTTTTCTACATTCTTATTAAAAATTAATAACAACAAATTGAATAAACATACTTGTTTGATTGAAATGTTTAACTTATAATATAACAATAGGCCTTGGAAAATTATAGATTGAACTAAATGCTTGTGCTATGTTATAATGATTAACTTCTGTCTTATGTTTTGTGTAACACACATGATATACATAATCACAATTCTTTCTCATTGCTTACAATTATGTGACTCAAATATGTGACATGACCTTTACAATATGTTTGCTGTAGTTTCCGTACAACATGTTCGTTTTATTGTCATTGCTTAATGGACAGAACTTACAGCGTTCACATTTTACAATTTTTCCTCTTGTAGACTCTGATACCGGTACTGTAGTCACAATTATAGGTTTTTGAATGTTCTTGACAATTCTGATTGCTTCCTCTGTTCTTGAAAAGTGCTTTCTTGATGAAATATGTTCCTTTGTCAGTGATTTTTCAAGTTCCTCTAAGAATAATCTCCTTCTAGTCAATGTATTTGCATTCCAATTTGGATCTATCGAAGTCCACAAGACATAGGCATTGTAAGCAGAAACATCAAGAATGTTATAGAAAAATATCACTGGCCATCTGTTTGTTTTTCTTTTGCAAGTATATGTATATGTTACTTGGTCAAATGTGTCTACAGCCCCTTTGGATGCATTATAATCTAAAATCATTTCAGGCTTCTTATCATTCCTGTTGATGACTTCATTGACATGATGCAGTGTACTCATTAGCACAACATTTTTGTTTTTCTTTGGGACACAATTCACCAAAGTAGTATCATTTGTGAAGTAGAATGAAGAACTATGTATTTCCTTTTTGTTCATTTGCTGTGGAAGTTCTGGCTTATTTTTCCGTATAGTCCCCAACATTGTCATTTTTTTCAGAAGTATTGTTCCAAATTGTAAGAAGTGAAAAATTTGTCACAAGTTACATTTTGACCCCTTAGGTTACTGAAAAGGTCACACACTACCCTCATACCCTAACTTTTTTCTGAATGGACAATGACTTCAAAATCCTACTAACTGTTTGACAGTTATATTTTCGCTTGGATTGAAGAATTTAGGAAGGACCTCCAGACATTTCTCCCAAATGCAACGAATAGCAGCAAGTTTATCAGTGAGTCTTCGTTATTCTCTAGTAGATTTCTTATCAAATCGAAAGACACGCGATATCTTGCAAAAGATTTCAAGTGACATAGTTGCCCGCAAAATGTTTCTGCCCGTTTTCTGATCCCACAAACATTTTGTTAACTCCCCATGAGATCGAGTCACACCAGAAAGAAGCAAGAGTCCTACATAAGCCTGGTAAACAGTACAGTCGACATTTACCCATTACTGGCCATAAACTTGCCATCCTTCTATGTTTGGCATCTATATTATTTCATTATGGTGGCATACCATGTAAATCCTGGTGTAGTCTTGTTGAGGTTCGAGGCAGAAAGATGCTCCTGTTGTGGAGGTGGATTCAACTTCAATTCTATAGCTTTATTCTTGAAAGAATTGACTGAAAAATATTGACTGGTTGTTGACTGTCAAAATCGTCATTATTTTCAATTTCAGATTCACTTACATTATCTTCAAATTCCGAAACAAACTCTTCACTGTCGGAGGAATTCACAATTGATACTAACTGATCATTAATCAGTGGTCTTTCCGTCATGGTGTGTGAACTCAAACTGAGAAACAACATTGAAATATTTATCCAGCAAAAAGGAATTCATTCAGAAAAACAACAGGAAACCAGTCCATTGTTGTAAATTAGTGTATCTGATTGTTGGGAATAATTCAATTTCTACTCATTATAATAAAAGCATGATACAAATTCTTGAAAAATGTTAATAACACATTAGAAAAATAATAAAATCTTATGTTGGGTCATATTGACCCGAACGTTACATAAGTAACAATTACAGGTTATGACAAATCTATTTGAAAAATTTAAATTATTTTTAAATCACAAATGCATATTGCATTATTAGACAAAGTCACTGAGTCTCATAAGCATATCTCACTATTTCAAGAAAATATTAAGAAACCAATATTCACTTCGGGTCATATAGACCCGAACAGAACAGCAGGGTTAAAGCAATTGTCTCTAATTATCAATACAGTGAGTCCCAGCGATCGTTCTTGGTGTTTCTACTGACCTACCAATAGCAGGTCTCTCCCACTGACCCAACCGCACTGTTAACTCCGCTGCTTGCATCTTTGAACTCACGCCGCTTCGTCTTCTTAAAAATTAGGTATGCCTTATAATAAATACTAGGTTACAGTAATAATATTCGTATATTTACCCTTAGAATTATTATTAGCAATATATTATGGCCTGCTCGTTTCCCATATCTAATGCCATGTGATTATTATTTCCGGGGACTACTGAAAAATAAAGTTTCTGCAACTAATCCTTATGAAGTGGAGGAACGCGAAGAACAAATTCTAACAGATTTCGTCCTATTAGTGGAAACGAACTGATCCGTGTGCGACGCGACGATGAGATTTATGTCTCACAAAAGATAGGTAACACATCCAGCAACTACTGTTAGGAGAATGAATACCGAATGTTGGTATGTAACAATATAGTTACGTAAGTTTTAATCCAGCGAAGCGCCATGAGTTTACGGAAGCAAGGAGCGGATGGGACCCACAGCTGATCGAGGGACATAATCATCGGGAACGTTCACTGGGACTCACTGTACTACTAGCTGTAATATTGCGCCCATCGTATCGATATTTATCTTACTAATCTATCACAATTAATAGTTCGTTACATGACAAAAATATCAACATCTATTGACAGAATGATAACCTCTAGAGTATATCACAATTTTCACGTGGCTTGAAACAATAAGAAGCAGTGTTGCCACATTTCGATTTCACGCTTGATTTAATATTTGATTATAATTCAGTTGGAAACAGTATTGAAAATAGAATGGTGTTAATAATCCCTTTAGTACCACAGTTAAGATACACATAGAACTACACCCTTTCATACGTACCCTAATGCATTTTTAAGACTCGTAAATAAAACATAATAATAATAAAATATAATAATGAATAATTGAGGGGCTTAGAGGTAAATTAGGCTAAGTGACATTTGAATGATTCAGAGATATTAAAGTTTAAAGTTTAAACGTATATTACGAATTCCAAAAACCTTTTAAAAATAACTTCTTACAATCATGGAATAGAACATCGGTACATGCTTCTAAATTAATATACCTTGAATGAATAATAAAATTACAGTATTGCTTTACGGTATATTTCAATACCTGTGGAGTAACGGTTAGCGCGTCTGGCCACGAAACTAGGTGACCTGGATTCGATTCCCGGTCCGGGCAATTTACCTGGTTGATATTTTTTTCGTGATTGTCTCTCAACCCAATATGAATACTTTCGGTGCTGGACCCTAGATTCATTTCTACCGGCCATATCACCTTCATCTCATTCAGACGCTAAATAGCGTCGTAAAATAACCTACGGTACTATTCTCAACAATGTACTAATCATCAGAGGAGCGTTATTGTTATTTTTATTGCAATAGTTGTTTGATAACATTCAGAGCTTTGTACTTTACAATATCCATATAATATAATCAGAAGAACATGAATTAATTATTTTATTACAAGAGTATGTTTAATAATATTCAGTATTTTTCCTTAGTAATGCTCACCAGAGATAAAATTAAATATCTACAACAGCAGGGTTTTTTACTTTTAGTCTACATCAGGTCCGG
The DNA here is from genome assembly GCF_040183065.1 of Periplaneta americana. Lineage (NCBI taxonomy): Eukaryota > Metazoa > Arthropoda > Insecta > Blattodea > Blattidae > Periplaneta > Periplaneta americana. The sequence goes on along the minus strand of NC_091120.1, from coordinate 109,411,980 downwards.
GCATGAGAGCGGCTCAGTCCAGCCGGCCAGAGCTGCTCTCGCTACGCAAGGCACTTCAATTCCAAGCCAGAGCTCAACGCTCACGCAGTGGCGGACTCGCATTACAGCTACCTTCCCTGCATTAATGTAACAAGAGCCACGGTTGTTCTAGTCATTCAGTCTGTCAGTACATAATAGTTTATAAGGATAAACCACAGTCTACTATATACAGTCGCGAAGCTTGAGGTGTTTTTTTGCAAATCTCGTGATAAAGCGCTCCAAACGGTTAGCAACTAGAAACAATACACTGTCCATGGTCGACTTTGGACTGTGTCGTATTTCTATCGAGTGCTAGCTCGTTGCGTATTTCACATTGATGCTTGTGAAATGTTCGTTATTGGTTGTAATGAAAATGTTAATGGCTATAATTGGAATAATAATAATAATAATAATAATAATAATAATAATAATAATAATAATAATAATAATAATATGGGACAAGGAGGAGACGTTTGTAGTGCTATAAATTGTAGCAACAGTAAGAGAAAGAGGCCAGAGTTATCCTTTGTCCGATTTCCGAAAGATTCAGAAAGGTTCCTGGGTTTCCACAGGAATGCTGTGCAGAAACAAAACTCTTAAATTTGAAGTTCTTTGTGACTGTTAGAATACATTATATCCTTAAATTTCACAATGAAATGTTTTAGTCTAACCGAAAGGACATTAGATACCGGTTAAAGTTCTGTCACTTAGGTTGCTAAATTTCCAGAAAAATAAAGGTTAGGTCTACTTTTTTTTTCAGGGGATATATTTTTAATTGTAGCTATTAATTTTGTAATTATTTTTATGTGTTATTTTACTAAAGACGTAGAAAAATTAAGTTTGTTTTCATGAAATTTATTGATCACGTTTTATTTTCAATTCTGGTGGGATTATTATTGCTTAGGCCTATTTTTTTCAAAGGATATGTTTTTAATTATAGCTGTTAATTTTGTTGTTATTTTTATTTGTTGCTTTACTAGAGACGTAGAAAAAGTCTGTTACAATAAAATTTATTGATCACGTTTTATTTCCAATTCTGGTGTGATTATTATTGCTTAACCTCATCCCACTTTGTTAACTACGTAAGCCTACACTACAAGTACCGGTACGCGTAAGTTACTCCATTAATTCATATTTCCATTATTATTGTTGTAAAGGGAAATGCAAATTAATATTTATTGGTTTCATAGTTAATTATCGCTATAATCTTGAATGAGTGAAGCGATTATAGTAAATTTCAGTTCGTTTTGCACAAACTAAAATTATATTACTTATTTCTTGCAGGTATCTTCGAGTTTATAGTGGAATTTAATATACTTCATTAAAATAATAAATTAACTTTATGCATTTAATATTTAAATAATGGAAGGAAAGTGTTAATTTTTCCAAAAGAACACGGCAACGAAAGTGTAACATATTTTGTCGTCTTCTGGGAGAGAGATCTGCGATGATGAGGCGATAGTAGCGATCCTAGTGGTGGGCAACTACCCATGTTTGCATTTTTACTACATATTGAGCTTCGCGACTGTATAATAATAAAAATATTAATAATAATAATAATAATAATAATAATGATGATGATTTATTTTAGCTGGCAGAGTTAAGGCCGTAAGGCCTTCTCTTCCACTCAACCAGCAAAAAGTGTATATACATATGCATGAACTTACAAAGAATTCAACAATTTGATTTAGATGAGAGTTACATGTATACAAGAGTTATTTACGAATTAAACAACAAAATACTATGAACTATATAGTAGACTGTGGATAAACCATCAATCCATTGTACAGTACAGACTTTATAACACTCTTATTAATTTAATGAAATAAACTTCGCTCTATGCACATACACAAATCATTAGGCTTATTTACATAACCCATACGCACATACTGCAATCTCCTCACCACGGTTCTACGAGACAGGCGTATGGCTACCACTTCCCCTACTTGCTGTGGACAGAGTTCATCTGCCAATATAATTAAAAATCGCTTGATGAATTAACCTTCGTTGAATGTTTTCAATTCCTTCGCAATTTCGTGGCAAATTTTGTGGCTAATTCTCATAGCCGATTCACTAAGTGCATTATTGTCATCCTGTTAAAACATAATATATAATATAATATAATATATATGGTATGATATGATATGATATGATATGATATGATATGATATGATATGATATGATATGATATGATATGATATGATATGATCATAAATTAATACAACTTAAAAAAACATGTTTCTCAGGTACATTATATTAGAGTATCTATTCGATATTTATATTGCGTTATAAGTTATTATAGTACATTTAGTAATATATAATTTTAAATTATACAAGTATTGTGATATACCATAGTATAGTATATTACAGTTCATGATATATAATATGATATGATATATCATGATCTGTAATATACTATACTATCATATATCATATCATATCATATAGCATGAACTGTAATATACTATACTATGATATATCATAATACTTGTATAATTTAAAATTATATATTACTAAATGTATAATAACTTATAATGCAATGTAAATATCAAATAGATACTCTAATATAATGTACCTGAGAAACATTTTCTTTAAGTTGTATTAATTTATGGCGTTCATTACCAACATATTTGTCATATTCAGTAGCATGTTGTAAAGAATAATGTCGTTGGATATTGAACTTCTTAATCAGTTGGAGTGTTTTATGCCAAATTAAACACTTTGCTAATCCACTGCTCTCTACCAAAAAGAACTCCTCCTCCCATGATACATTAAAAGCATTGGGAGTAGCGTGACGGTTTAGTGTATGAGCGGAAGCTCCGTCTTCAAAGTTAGTCTCATACTGCAGAGTCACCACTGTACCGACACTGAATGACGTACAGTATGCTTACGTCACAGCGCTCGCAAGACGCGCTCTTTAAAGCACACAGCGCTTATTTCTCAGAATCACGTAATGTGCCCAGCCCTGGTCTACATTCATAGGTGCCTTGCTATTGGTGATACTGTTGCTTTTTCTAGTTACTTTAAATACTTCTGATTAGTTGGGCTTTGTTAGACAGTGAACTTTAAACCTTATCTCTGTAACACAGGAATATTAATCGCCAAGATCATCATTATCAGTTTGTAACAGTATGTAATCATCTGTTGCATTGTCTACACTCTTAGAAGCGTTCCTCTAATGGTGTTTATTTCTTCCTGTTTTTGGTTATTCGGGTTTCATGAGCCACTCATCTGTAAAGATCTTTATAATATGATGGAACGTAAGGAAGAAGCTCTTGAAGATTCTTCCATTTTTCATACTTTAGTTTCAGTGGTCTACTGTAAACGGGCTTCAGTTTTATATTCATTATGGATCTCTCTATTCATGATTTCCCCAGCCAAACAGAATAAAAATCGTTTTCATCGAGAGTTTGCTTGAAGTACAAAGTGAATTTCAATTTTTCATTCTAATAATTTTATATTTCTCCATTTTCTGAAAACTTTCCGGGCATCCTTATTTCCTTATTCAAATCTTTCGAGGGCACAAGGTACGAACGGTCAAACTGATGGAAGTACAATCGTGAGGAAGGGGAATGGGCAAGAGAAAAAGAAAATGAAGCAACCGCAGTTATCACATAAACTGGAAAGAAGAGAAATTGAAGAAAATCATTGGCATGGTTTAATACCGACCAGCCCAACTAAACAGATGTTAAGCGAAGATCGGAATTCGAACTGGGACAAAATATACGCGTCAGGTGATGGACAGTCTGCTCAATCAGCAATTGTGGTGGAAAGTAACTATCATAACAAGATCATTGACCAGGTACGTGTAGGCGACAAAGAATTAGCTGAATTGTAGATAGCGCCGAAGGAAGCGAGACAGAACAAGGAAATGCTGAGATCAAGAATACAGAAGAAGCAAACATATGTGAATAAACCAGACAAGAGCGGCTTAAGTACCACAATGGCAATGAAGTTTAGTGACACGAGCAAAAATTCAAGTGATTCGGGAAGCGATTTAACCAGAGTAGTGGGAAGGAAGGTCAGTGCCGAGAGAAGTGAAAGTGTTTCTGGGAGTGCAAAAGCTGAAATGGTGAGAAGTGAAGTGAAGAAAAAGAATGACGAGTGTATAACAGAAAATGGTAAAGTGGATGTTTCTGGTCCAGAGACGGCTAAGGAAAGGACGGCTAAGGACTTATTAAAGAAAGTGATAGATGGATTAGAGGAGTGGAAGAGGAAGTTAAATTGTAAGTAGATAAGACGAATGAGTTAATGAAAATAGGTAAAGAGTATTGTACGGTGGAGGAGGCTAGCTAGGATGGCGAAGTATATTATGTAGGAAATTAGTGAGATTGGAATAGGAAAGGTACGCCTGAACTGACAAAAATAGAGCATATTGACAATGGTGTAATATGTTTTAGTAACAAGTATTCTTGGAAACAGGGTGTCCGCGATATTGTCTAAGTGAACTGAAAATCAAGAACAGAGTGATAAAGTGTCAATTGTGAATGAACTAGAGTAGTGTAATAGGAATTAAGTAGAACGATAGAGATAATGAAAATAAGTGAGGAGTATGGCGGGGGAGGCTAGCTAGGATAGCGAAGTATAATATGTAGAAAACTAGTGGGATCGAAAATGAAATGTACACAAGAAACAGACATAATAATGAACTTATTGGACAATGGTATAGTACGTTTTATTATCAAGTATTCTTGAAACAGTGTGTGTACGATATAAGTGTACTGAAAAATCAAGAACAGAGTCGTAAAAGTGTAAATTTTGAATGATCTAAATTAAGTTATTAGGATTTAAAGGGAGAATACTGATCAATATAAATGGGGTCGAAAGTATAAGAGCGTCTACAGAAGAGATATCTGTAACGAATGTAATTGTGGCACCGGATACAAAAATTGTGAGTTCCACATTACATGGTTGTAAATGTTGACATCATATCATATCATATCATATCATATCATATCATATCATATCATATCATATCATATCATATCATATCATATTCAAATCTTTCATTAAAATGTCTATCTCTGTAATTGAAACAAAATCCTCTTTCCTCATATTCTTTACCTCAGCGATGACCAACTCTTGCTCTTTGTGCAAAAGCACTCTTCTCTTCACACGAGCAGTATGCGAGAGATGATCGTCCCAATGCTTGCAATGCCAACGCTGATCTTCTTTGATCGTGAGCACACGCGTTTGCATACTGTGGTTCTTAACACCGGTTGGTTACCACTGCTTTATCTGGAACTTTTTACTCGCCTTCCAATTGTACGACTCCATTTGTTGGGATCAAAATCATAAGTTGTTAATATACAATTAATTTGATATTTATATTTGTATATTTATTACAGATTTGCTCAAATTCCAACAAAACCTACATAATTCTGTTAACAATGTCTCAAAAAATTCTCATGAACCAAGCATGAAAATATAAAACGACTGGAATAAAAATACATTTACCAGAATCTAAACTGCTGTGTCTGTTTGTCTGCAGACAGATGTAAGTAGACAAACATACACCTAGGCTGGTTTTCCTCAAACAATAAAGTGGATTAAATATGTCTACTAGATAGAAGCACAATTATGTCTCGGCTATTTTTGTGTCAGTACAGGGTAGAAGTGAAAATTTCACTTTAATACTTCTACAGCTTTTCAGAGCGAATAGCTCATATTGTATGTAACAAAAAAGTGTAATACAATACCATATTGGTGAATAGTTTATAGTTTTTTTTTCAGAAAAAAATCCCAAACATTTAACACACTCTTATTCGGCAACTATTGCGAATAGGATCGTGATTTTTGTCGATATCGATACAAAATCTAACAAAAAATTATTTAGTTCTCTGGCGTATTTGCATTGAGTGGACGGTTTTCGTGTAAATTTAATTTAAAATCTACTAATTTCAAGCCACTGAACATTGCGAAACAGATTGCAACACTGCAGTCATACAGAGTAGCGCAGTCTTATCAAGGTCAGTAGTACGAGATGGTTGTGGCTCGCGTGACAATCGTTGCAGCTATACCCTATAAAAATAATCTACTACGAACTACAATATAGGGGTACTTACATTTGTTACAACATTCTTACGTTAAATGTTAAATTTAAGATAGCCTACTATACTCAAAATACAGAACTCTGTGTACAATATGTTCGTATTGAAATAGATTCATACAAGCGGTTTGCTTCGAAACTGTAATATTAAACTTGCCGATTGTAAAATATAATCTAATTAGCTACTTACATAATGCATTATTTCCCCCATTCACGTAATTAATAATGCATTTTAGAGTATCGATATGTTTAATATTTTTAAGTATGGGAAACAGGTTTATAAAAAAGTTAGATTTTTAAAATCACTGAAATTACATTATCTCACATTTCAAAAATTGCACAAGAAAATATGTACTTCGGTTGTACAGTACATAATTCTACTTTTAAAACTTTCGATATTTATCAATGTTTTATTTGGTTCCAGAAAAAAACTTTATTATACAGAGTGCGGGAGAAACAATAACCCATTTTACACATTTTATTTAAGCATGAAGAAATACAACTACACATTATTGGTGTCCACTATTCGAAAGAACATTTCATACAATTGATCACATATGTCACGTTTTGTAAATTATGTCCTTCAGGTGTCCACCATTGTTGGCGATGCAATCTTCTGCACGAACATAAAGACTCGCCATAACCTTACGAATATTGTCACCTGTTATGGCCTCGATTTCGGAGTGAATGTTGTTTTTCAAGTCCTGAATAGTTGTTGGCCTGTTAGCATACACTTTGGATTTGAGGAATCCCGACAGAAAATAATCACAAACCGAAAAATCAGGCGAACGGGCTGGCCAGTTGACATCACCAAAGCGGGAAACAAGATGCTCTGGAAATATTCTGCGTAAGGCTGTCATGGACATTCTGGCTGTGTGAGTGGTTGCACCGACCTATTGGAACCACAACGACTGCATATGAATATTTTTACGGCGCATTTCCTGCATTACGAACTCTTGCAACATAACAACATATCTATCTGATGTTACAGTGACATTGTCATCTTCGTCATTCTAAAAAAAAAAAAAAAAAAAAATGACAAATACCCTGCACAGACACGCCACACCACACAGTAACTTCTGAGCCCGGATGTGGTCTTTCGTGAATCTGATTAGCTGATAGCTAAAGTTTTGCTTGTTCACATAGCCCGATTAGTGAAAAAGGGCCTCGTCAGACATCATGAACTTGTTCAGGAAATCGGGCTGATTGTTGATCATCTCCAGAAGCGTGTACAGAAAGTTTGACGTGCCTGCAGGTCTCTGTGCAATAATTGTTGTACCACTTGGAGCTTGTAGGGATGGAACTTCATATCCAGATGCAACATCCGTCGCACATTTCTGTCAGAGATGTTAAGGACTTGCGAATGCCGACGAACTGATCGCGTTGAACTTCTTTCTAAAGCAATGTTGTCCGGAGTGCGAACCATACGTGGCCCACCAGGGGGCTTCTTGTTTGCTGCAGATGCTGTTGCTCTGAACTGCTGGACCCATCTCGTAATCGACTTCGGGGACGGAACTTTATCATTCTGACCAATGTCAAAATGTTGAAACAAACGCTGCGTGCGTATGACACTATCACCACTTTTGAAAAACGTTTCAATTACAAACGCACTACACACTGGTATTATCGTCGCGCTCTCATGGTTAACATGTCAGCATCATACAATAACGTGCGGTGTGCTTTTAAAACATAATTTTGCCGACCGATTGTTGCTGTGTAGGTTTCTCTCTAAGCGTAACGTTGTCACGTCTACTTCCTCGATAAGAATAAGCACTAGTTTGTTATATTATTATTATTATTATTATTATTATTATTATTATTATTATTATTATTATTATTATCATATACGAGTACGTTGACATTATTAACTCTTAATAATATTATTAACTCTTAATAATAACTCTTTAATAATAATTTTTAATCACATAATACCAACATCAACGCTCTAGGAAGCCGTGTCCAACAATGGAGCGCATTTAAAATGGGTCATTGTTTCTGCCGCATTCTTTAGTACTGCAATAATGAACACTTAAAAAAAATTAAACTCAATCAACAGTAAAACAAAATTAGAAAAACTTTATATCTTCTGAAACAGACTACACCTAATTCTTTTAGTATGTTTACTATGAAAAAAACTAGCAACTTATTAAATTCGAGCATCGAACTCTCAGTTGAGTTGTCAATCACCTGGCCACTGTAAAAAAAAAATCAAACCACGGCTATGGAAAATGCCACCTAGGCTATGGTTTAGTTTGACATGCCTAACCTAGGAGACAGATTTTTAGTTCGGTGACCCCTTACGAGAAGAAAGATCAGTGTGTTAGCAGCTATGTTGTCAGCCTGCTGCAACCTCAATTTTCTAATTAACCGTACAATCACAAAACGTAATATTGGTTTTCTGTTCATTCGTCTCTTTCAAGCTGCAAGGTTATTTCACTTCCACCCTGTATAGGCTATTAGAACATATAGTTTCAGAATATGCAACTAACTCAATTTCATTGAAAATCTCTCTTAGACCAGTTTGCTTTTAACACTTAGCTGGTGAGGTGGGGTTTGTGGAACCCCAACGAAAATACAAACCGCCACTGCTTTTTAAATAATGAGATGGGGGGCTACGACAGTCTAGGTAGCTTTCAGTCAATCTGTTGGCAGTCTGTCAAGAGAGTGGACGTATTATACTGCAGCTGGTTTAAGAATTTTCGTCATTCTTGTGCATCAGGGGTTCACCAAACCCCATCTCACCAGGTACGTAACTATTTTAGGTATCAGCAATTAGATGCATTTTTGCTTATTATACGGGAATGGTACTTCAGTTTGCAAGTGTAATTAGCGCCGACGTTTCTTCGTGTTTCAGTAATGACGTCCTCAAAAGCGACTGTGAATGTGAATGATCCTGGGTTCGAGGACTGGGCAAATCATATTGTTCACAATGACGAGAGTGATCATAGCGGTGATGAAGGTGATACAGTTGCTCCAGATTTTCAAAGTGATCATGACATTGAGACAGAACAAGAAATCTCTGATACAGAGAATGAATCAGGGGAGAAATCATCAGTTGGCGAAAGTAGATCACCTCAGCTGAAAAGGAATAAAAAGGATCTGAAATTCTACCAGGGGAAAAGCAAATTCAAATGGTCAGCGGAATCGCCTAAGGAAAACATACGCACAAGAAAACACAACATAATTACACATCTCCCCGGCATAATTGGACCTGCTAAGCAGCTTAGAACATACTGCAGTTATCGTTCATCTTGGGAGCTCTTGTTCAATGAAGAATTATTTGAAGAAGTGATTGTACGGACAAATGAAAATCTGGCACAAGTCAGACAGAAATTATCTGATCAAAATCGATATGATTGCAGAGATATTGATATTATTGAACTCAAAGCTTTCCTAGGAATATTGATGTTTACATCAATCTTCTTATCTAACAATGAGGACCTTGAAGCACTGTTTGCCACAGACGGTACAGGACGGGACATTTTCCGTTGCATAATGTCTTTGAAGCGTGTCTACGTTATTCTAGTGTTTCTCCGATTTGACATTGCTTGTGATAGGGAAGAAAAAAAGAAAACAGATCCCTCTTCTCCCGACAGTCTTCCACAACTTGACCGGCAGGTGAGATGTGGCAAATGTCCCAGGACAAATGACAGGAAAACAAGGTTCAAGTGCTCTGACTGTGGTACATGTACAGTGAAATATTGTACTGATTGCGCTCTGTAAATTTGCCTTCATATAAAACACTGGCGCTTCTCTCTCACTAAGATACTACACAGATGTTCGTTACTTGTTCAAAAACAGACAGAATATTAGGATGTATTAGGATGTATTATAATAATTTGAAAAAGTGTTATATTTAAAGACAGAAAATCATTTTTCTGACAATTTTGTAAATATATATGTAACATGTTTTATGATTACTGAGATTAATTTTGTAATCGTTTTTGTGATAGATATGAGCATTAAATAATACACTAACTATAAATGCCAGTTTGTAAATTTTTATTACTGTCAGTTTTCATACTAAAGCCAATTTCCATTGGGGTGTACCAAACCCCACCTCACCAGATACGTCACAAAAATATCACCTTACCAGTTAAAGGTTAAGTCCCTCAGAAAGTTATAGAATTTTTATAATTAAAAATTAGGAGGAGAGCAAAATGGATTTACAAAAGACAGGTCATGTGTGACTGTTATTCTTCTCACAAACTCTTCATAATGATACATGGAATAATTATCTAATATTCTAACATATTAGTATTTATTTATTACAGTTCATCATTAAATATATTATAATCAACCACCAGAAATTATTTGATACTTACAAAAGAAGATCATGTTCTAGAACAAATAATTGTCGAAATGTATAACATGTATAATAATGGCCAAATATCTGTAAACAGTGAAACTAAAAATTCATAATGGGTAAGGATGAACAAAGGTATCAATGTGGTACCTCCCGCTACTTATTTGTATGGCTTATAAGAAGAAGTTAATTGAGCATTTGGTATGAAGATCGCATGGAGGAGTAATAACCAACAACCTCCGAAATTTGGACAAAGTACAAAAACTCTAGCGTGCCACAAGAAGCAAGGTCATTTACGAGAAATTTGGATATACGAGTATTTATAAATCAAGCCAAAGTTCCTTGAAAAGATCGTATCAAAACTAAATTTTGTGGCAGTAAATATTAAAATTTATAAGTATTATGGGAATTATAAATCCAGCTTTTTAAATCTCTCAAGTGCTAAGATTTATAAAATATTTTAAGGGCTATTATTAATATATGGAAGTAAGGCTTGGACAAATTAGAAATTGAATCAAAATTGACTCGCAATGTGAGATAAAAAGATGAGTATTCACTTTGGATCATAAAAAGAACTTGGACATTTTCAAATAATTACATATTATGAAGCCAATTTTGGAATTTTTACAGGAATAAAGATCCAATTGAATAGCAAGTACAGAGGATTCATAATGACAGGATGCTGCGCTACCAGAGGACGACTGAATACACAACTGCTTGAGTCCATGCCACGAGGTCTAAAATGTGAAAGGATGGTGCTCGTAAACAATGTTGTTTTCCAGTATTCATTGAGGAACTTTTGTCTGACTATTTTAGGCTAAGCCATCACTAGAAATTTAGGATTTCATGCGTAGAAATTTAAAAGATAAAAAAGACGGAACTTCACATAAATATCATTTATTATTTTAGAATAATACAAAAAACATGTAAATATTTCACATGCAGAATAAGACACGTTTAGTTGACGCCAGTCTCTTCTGTAATGAAGCTCCTAAGAACAGCGACATTAGAGTACACACCGGGGTAACCTTGCTCGGCACATCCCACACCCCAGGATACAATGCCGGCTTGTTTTCCGTTGACAACGAGAGGACCGCCTGAATCTCCTTGGCAGGAATCTTTTCCTCCTTGTTGCTCAGCGGCGCAGATCATGGTGTCAGTGATGCCACCGTAACTACTATAATCCTGATTGCATTCAGCACGAGACACGATGGGCAGAGAGACCACCTGCAGTTGAGATGGAAGTGATCCGCCTGAAGATGTGGTTCCCCAGCCAGTGACCGTTGCAATTTCTCCAGCAGAAGGCTCTGAAGTAGCTAGGCTTATAGGTTGCACTCCGTTTCCGTAGCTGAAGGGCGTGGATACCTGAACACCATTAGTAAGAGAATCAACATGGCTGGTTATTAAATAAGAGATGTATAGCTATATTTAAAACGTTATCATATATGCGTCAAGAGAATCTAACATGTTCATTATATTGCATTCTTCTTATAGTAAGTACATGTTTTAAAAAGATTAAATTGAATTAATTTCAAATGGGAAGTTTTAAATTTTCTGTACATTCTGTAATTCTCATTTGTCATGAACGAGAGAGATTATTGTAAAGTACATTATAAATAATTTCTATGAACTAACAAAGTTGAAAACCATTGATTATTTTTTATACCATAATTATACCAGATTTTTGTAAAATTATCTCATCAGGAAGAGAACTGCGTTAGTCTTTTGTAAATCTACTTAACATCGCATTTTTGTGGAACAAAGTTACTTTCAGGCACTAAAACTAATAAAAATAAGCAAAAGTATTATATTAATTATTAATCATAAAAGTGACTGCGATATGAGAATTATCTCTGACATCATTTATATGGATATCAAATTTTGTCCTTCTTTCAAAACCATATTATTTCTGTATTCATAAATGTACATGTAGTTGGTTTGTATGCCTTCATGACAATATAAATCCGAGAGTGAGAAATATCGATCTGAAGGAGTTACGATAATTTACATGAATTAAGGATGGAGCGTGTGAAATGCACAGCCAGTAAGAATCGAAGTTCTGTTGGAAAGAGTGGATGAATAAAGAATGATGCTAAAAGTGATCAGAAAGAAGAAAAGGAATTGGCTGGGTCACTGGTTGAATGCTGGGTTTGCAATGAAAGACCTGCCCTTAGGCAGAACACTATGAATGAATACCTTTGTAATGAGAAAGGCATATTCGTGATTCTCCTCTCGCACAATACACATCATTAGTGTAATCAACATTTAGTGTATACGAAATTTTATCGCTACAATATTTGATTTTAAAAATTGTTGGCATAGAAGATGATGAAAGAACAGCCAAATGTAATTGCTTACGTCAATTTGTACTGTGATTCTGAAACGCAAAAGTAAAACCTAGTCATAAAATATAATCAAGCAATGTATTCAGACTACCGTAAAGAAGTTAAGAAATGTAGGCAGATTGAAACTTGAGAAAAACGAAAAAATTGCAAACAAAATCCAAATAGGTTCTATTTCATATTTATCTCAATGACATGAACTAAAGTCCGGCGCTATACCTCGGACCGACCCAGCCGTCTGTCGTTAGATTCATGGAGTGAGTGGATACTTATGTCTTCCCTGCTGTGGCACTGCATCACACTGACTACATAGTCAGGGAGGTCTAGTGAGAGATTTTAGTGTGGACGTGTAATTGGATACAAAAGGCGGAGGTAAATCAAGACAAGCACCTTACTCATCTAATTTTATGAAAATCTTACATATCCAGATATATTTCAGAAAGGAACATTTGTATATCATATTAGAAAATTGTATTTTAGAAAGCGTCATTTGAATTTCATTTTAGTCAGTTTTATTTCAGAAAGTATAAATTGCATCTGTCTTAGATAATTTCATTTCGGAAAGCGTTAATTGCATTTCAGCTTCATCAACTATAAACCAGAATATGATAATTAATTTCAGAAATTGTCATTTTTATATTTACCAAATCGTAAATTGAATTTCAGAAAATAAGAAATGTATTTCAGATTATTTTATCGTAAAATTGGAAACAAACCACGTGATTTTCCTGTATTTTGTAATTGAAGGGGCGAGAATGAGATAGCCCGAAGCCACATTAAAAAAATCGTTTTTTGTGCAAGTTCATTTTTTACACGTATGGGGAAACTGCTGTTAAAATATTATAAAAATTACTCAACAAATGAGGTAAGTATACGCTGAAGAAATTGTGATACCACACCTAACAGCATTGAACTCTAAATATTTAATACGTATTCCTGTAAAAGTTTGTCTGTGTGGCTTAGGACTATATCATTCTCACACCCTTCAATTATGTTATACATATAAGTGAAATGGAATTTCGAGATAATTATGAAATATGTCATGTCTATAATAAAAAAAAAACTGTAATAAGAGTTTCTCTTGTCCACACCTGTGGAGTAACGGTTAGCGCATCTAGCCGCGAAACCAGGTGGCCCGGGTTCGATTCCCGGTCGCGGCAAGTTATCTGGTTGAGGTTCTTTCCGGGGTTTTCCCTCAACCCAATATGAGCAAATGCTGGGTAATTTTCGGTGTTGGACCCCGGACTCATTTCACCAGCATTATCACCTTCATCTCATTGAGACGCTAAATAACCTAAACTGTTGATAAAGCGTCGTAAAATAACCTACTATATAAAAAAAAGAGTTTCCCTTAGTTGAAAGGGAAGATGATGCTGAGGAAGCAATTTGTCCGATTTGTGGAAATGTTAATGTTAACAGGGAAGCAGTAAGTAGGAGAAGGCAATACTAATTGAAATTATAATTATATTCCAAAAAATTAACCTCTAATATCTGCTGAAATTACGGGATTGTCATCGATCAAGAGACACACCTTGGTGATATCTTCAACATTGTGTAGATCTTGAAAATTTCTAATTATGGACTCGTACTCTCTGAATATGCAATTTATTCTTTTTGAAATGGAAATGACTCTTTCTGAAACTTAATTAAATACAACTGACGCTTTGTGTAGTTAAATTAAGTAATTTTAAATACAAATGAAATTGAACTGACCAATTTTGAAAAAAAAAATCTGGAAAAAGTGTAAATTATTGAAATAACATTAATGTCATTACTTATTTTTCCTTTTCTTTTGCGAAAAAATAAATTAAAAAATCATGTATTCGAAGTAAAAGTTGATTCTAATACATACCCTTGCGACGGCCACATCACTGTCAAGAGTGTAGTAATCAAAGGCTGGGTTTTCAATCAGCTGCGAAGCTCGATGCAGAGAACCACCACTTCCTCTGATACTACTTCCTGCGCGGAACTGCACATTGTTAGCACTTATTCTGTGAAACAAAGATATCATAGTTCAATTTGTGTAAATGAAATCGGGATGTTGCAAACGTTCTTGTCAACATCTTTACGAATTTCATACGAAACAGCGTGTTTCGGCGAAGAATAAATGTCCTCCGACAAATAATCCAACAATATTTTTATCCTTCTTATCTTTTTGGGCCAGTAGTTAAAATATTTAGGAATAATCTATATGAATATATAATATGTTGTTTAATCAACTGTCCGAAGACAGGTTTGAACCAAATAAGTGACACAAATAAGATATCATTAATGAAGCAACTAAGCCAGGAGATAATGTGGTAGTGTGATCATATCCTTTCCCCTTTCATTGCATACATGACCGACTAGCAACTTATTGATTATATATAGAATTAATTCAACATAGGTGCTTGACAAAATAATTATTTTCTTACCATTATAAAGGCCTACACTGTATGTGCATCTCTATCAGATTTGCAACTCACCCATCAACGCAATGGGCTGCAGTTAAAACCCAGTTCTCGCTGATGATAGAAGCACCGCACCTGTGGCTTCCGTTGTACTCGAAAGACAGCTGCAAATATGAGCACAGAGTAATTATTCCAGGATCATAATATAAGTTATTCACAAAATCTTTCATCTTCAACTCGGTTGATTAATATTTTTAACAAAGAAACTAAGGCACACAATTACAAAAACTAAGCCAAACAAGTGACTTGTTCCTCTCCAATAATTCTGTTTTACAATTATTGCTCTTATGAAAATGGGACCGAAGATCTTCAGTGTCAAAGGAAGTAACAGATAATTTGTTGTGGTATCTTGAGCTATCTATTATTTTCACATACTGCATATGATGAAATCAGTGAAGTTCACATTCCTTCAAGTAATGTTAGTATGTTTACGTTTCTAGAGCTTCTTACGGAAACTATTCTTTGTCATGACTGAAATTTACAATATTACTATGGTTTCTAACGAATATAATAATTTCATATGCAC
The DNA here is from genome assembly GCF_040183065.1 of Periplaneta americana. Taxonomy (NCBI): domain Eukaryota; kingdom Metazoa; phylum Arthropoda; class Insecta; order Blattodea; family Blattidae; genus Periplaneta; species Periplaneta americana. The sequence goes on along the minus strand of NC_091120.1, from coordinate 109,396,289 downwards.
TTATATTTAAGTAAAAAGTAATATATATATACAGTAATAGATTTAGTTATTTATATGACTGAAGTACTCTGGAATATAACTAGTATAACAGAGAATGGAAAGGAAATTCGACAGCAATGGAAGGTAATTGTTAAAAATTCTACTGCTTATTCACGGAACTTCAACAAGGGAAAGTAAAGCTCAAAATATTAATTTTATCTTAATTTTAAACAATTATTTATTCCAAATTATTGGGTATCTATGGCCCATTCCATTTTATTCCCATTAGGTTAATAAACTACCGTAATTTTACAGATTCGCAAATAACGAAACTTAATAATCAAGGCAATACAGGCTGCAAAAGATAATACAAGACATACACACGATGGAGGAACCCATCCAGTCCTTGCCTGACGAAAGAGAAACCCTATTTCCTTTACGGGAATCAAATTCGAATCCACTTGACTTTTAGTTATACTACAGGGGAGGAATGTGATGTCATATAAACTATTATTTTACCTGGTAAGGATAGTTTGCGATGTCAGCATCCGAACCTCCAACGATTCGACCGTCCAAACGGGGTCGTCTGATCCTGGGGGCAGCTCCTGAAAAGTATATATTGGTCTGTATCTTCTTTCATGTTCTGAAGATGGTGATTAAATATGATTCAATCGTACAAAATGTTTTGATTTCCAGCTATCCACAATCGTTACAGATTCTGAGGTAGCGTACTTCTTTTTAACATAATCTGAAGGTGAATATATTTGAGTGGAATATCTTTTCTTCAGAAATGTAATATTTTCGAGGGGTAACTCAAGATTTGTCACTCTACCTCCTCCTGTATCATATGTCTATGTACCTACATAATATTTAGTAATCACATTGTCGTAATTCTAATCCTAAATGAGCATTATACTTATCTTTTTGCCACCATCCTCGTAATATTTGCGCTTCAATCACTATCGTGTATTAATCTAAAATTAGCAGGTATAGAAATTATTAATTATATGTTTTAAACTTATTCTCATTGTGTTTTTAACTATATAATAATAATAATAATAATAATAATAATAATAATAATAATAATAATAATATATTATTATGTCCATAATTTTACTATAAATTAATAGTGAACAACTAATACAAAAGCTTAATGGAATTAGTAAAACTGGGATATTACTCATGATGTTAAGAGATAAATTAGAAATAAAATTGTTATTAAATAACGTATACATGTTTTATATGGAATTATGGGAATTAAATCAACAATTCAGAATCGCTATCTAGCATATATTTTTCATTAAAAACTAACGCTGTCAGATTTACTCCATTTTATCCTAATGATAAACAGACACAGAAAAATGGTGTCACACTCATCAGCTGACAGTTGTTGCTCAGTCAGTGCATTATTGTGCTTTTTACAGATTTCAAAAGACTTGTTTATTAGTTGAAAGCAGGTGTTTCATTAAATAGATTATGATTAGTTTGAAGAAACGATCTTTATCGTTTCATTTCGCTGCAGAGTTGTGCAACAAAAATTTAAGTTGAAACCTGTTAAAAGCGACTAACCCTTCTGCAAAATTACAGCATAACAGCTTGAAATGAATAGTCCTAAGGAAGTATATTTGTTACATTTATAGAGCATATTTGTGAAATGCATTAACTCGATAATGTTGAGTACGAATAAAATCCCTCCAGTAGTTCAGAAGAATAACTCTACTCAAACTCACGGACAGACAGACAAACGGCATGCTAAAATGCTGTAATCGGACATAATGGATGTTTCAAATTGTCATTTAACTAAAGGTCTTGAAATTTTATTTTGAAATAATAACAGTAAGTTATACATAGTACAATAAATAAGAGATTTTATACTAAATGGTCACATAATTAGACATAGAAGAACTAAAATCTCTTGAAAAACATACAATTTCAAATTCTTAGTAAGGAATTCTTTACGTATTTCTTGATACCAATCGAAAGACATGATCAAAATCAATTACTTTCTCAATAAATTTGAAATTATTTATGTGTGTTATGTATATGTTAAGTGAACTAATTTCAACTAATATAACGCTACGCTACAAATACTCACCCAAGCTGCAGGCCACAAGGGAAGCAATAATCAGAAATCGAAGCATGTCTACTGCAGATCACTGAAGCATGTCTGTATTGAAATCACTCTCTGTTTTATACTAAATCGTGACAGAAATTGGTATCATTGTGTTCGTTATCAGCATCGTTTTTATGATTTCGTACTTTCCAAGTTTTTAAAGATAATACAGAGCACTATTATTCGATAAGAAGTTCAAATATGCTTATATAAATGTTATTATCTTTAAGGGTCAAACATTAATAAGGGTAGAATATTTTGTTGTCTTGAACTTTGGTTTTTTATAATGTTTTAACTAAATCGTAACATAATCATTTTCTTTATTCTCCTTTCGTTTCTCCTCTGGATTATCTTAAAGCTCCAAGTGTCGAAACCAATTCCTTTTCAATGCCTATTTTTCCTATTTGTTAGATGGTTTTTTAACTCATTTTTTTGTATATTGTTTATGTATTGTTTTTTTCAGTTACGTTATTAAAAGTTTTAATTATCTTCCCTAAATTCTCCCTATATTTCATCCTGTTATTCTCTTTTTTTTTTCTCCAAAACCGATCTACAATTCATATTACATTTGCCTGTACTATACTTTATATTTCTCTTCCTCCCGTCCAATAGTAAGAGCTCTTCAATGTAGCTTATGTAGTGCTGTCACCATTTTCTAACACCTTAATTTTACTTTACTATCCTTGAAGGTTTTTTTTTCATTATAGGCCTAAACCTAGTATTATATATATCAGCTCATTTTGAATTTCGTCCTTTACTACCAGGTTTCCTTTTTTACACTGAGTACCACTGGGGTCATATTGACCCCAAGTAATTTACACGATATATATCGGTAGTAATGCAATTGTTTTAATGAATTGGCATAAAACATACATGTCTACCTTGACAACAGAACAGCTATGTACATAAACATTTTTACACTTTTACATTTTACACTTTGTCTTCCTTCCGCCTTCATCTTATACGTCCTTACATTTGAAACAAAGCAACTCGGAATGTTGTTTACAGACGAAAGATGAACATTTTATGCACTTTTCTGGATGCTTTCTATCAACAGAACGTTCACATAGGTGGCATCGTCCACGTTTTGCCCCACTTTGCACTTGTGCTGAAAGAGGAGGAGGAGGAGGAGGAGGAGGAGAAACTTTGGTGCGCTGACTTCTGTTCTTCTGTACTAAAGATGTTCCCAGCCCAAGAAGAAATTCTCTTTTTCTGTAGTTGTTTTTTTTCTTCCAGTCAGGATTTAACTCCAACCAAATTATGAATGCATTGAGCGCACTAATATCCAAAATATTATAAAAAATAACCATGGGTCACCTCTTGTCATACGTTTTGTAGTGTATGTCCTGACTAATTTGTCCATTGTGTCTACACCTGACATTTGTTGCGTTATAGTCTATTATCATAATAGGTTTTTCTTTTTCATCTTCAGCTATTTCCTCTTTGAAATGCATAGTGCTCAGTAAAGTCACTGCCTTACCCTTTTTTGGGCAATAGGAAACTATCGTAGTGGATTCCTGGAATCCGAAGAGATTTCCCCCCCCCCACATAAAAACCCTATTTTATATAAGTATATTAGGGTTAAAGATTTCCTACCCTTTGCTACGACAAATTCTGCGGGTAGTTCACGGCAATTCTTTCTTATTGTTCCTAACAGAGTCATCTGTTTTCTTTCTAATTCCTTTGCCAGGTTCAAACTTGTGAAGAAAAAATCTGTTGTGATGTTTCTACTACTCGGGAATAAATTTTGAGTTAAGTCCAATATTACTCTTTTTCCCTGATTCGATTCTGTAGGCTGGTCTTCGCCCCTTTCTGTGTACACTTCCAGGTTTGTGACATAGTAATTAGTGCTGTCACAAGCAGCCCATACTTTGATTCCATATTTTCCGGGTTTTGAGGGAATATGCTGCTGAAAAGGACACATGCCCCTAAAAGTTACCAGTTGTTCATCAACTGTAATATTCTCATGTGGTTCATACGCATCATGTCATGTGCTTACCCACTGCTCAAATACGTACCTTATAGGAGGCAATTTATCAAGGCTACGATTCTGTCGCCTCTTTGAGCGTCATCGAACCGAAGACAGCGTGATATTTCCGTAAAAAGGTTCCTAGCCATACGGTTATTGAAAATAGGTCAGCCATGCTCTGTGTTCCATAATTTCACTATGTCCCCATTGGGACCTTTGTACACTCCTGCAAGTATAAGCAGGCCAAGTAAGCACTCAAATTTTTCTCTATCAAGATCTACCCATTTGTTACCGAAAGTAATGTTACCTTCTTTGTTGGTCCACTTCAAAATGTTCTGCAAAATGCTGGGCTTCATAAATAATTCAAAAGCTGACTGCACAGTGTTTACATTCCTCAGACTATGTCGCGTTGGACCTGGATGCAATCTAACAGGATATTTATTGCATATTTAGTTTCCATTTCTGGCCCTGAAAACAACAGAATTACTATTTCAGATATTTATTAGTGATTAGTGATTATCTATTATCAGCCGGCTGCTGGCCTCACGTTCACATGCCTAAGCAGAGGTGGACGATCATCTAACCAGAGGTATCTTGTGGTTAGCACGATCAACCCCCAGCCGTTATAGCTGGTTTGCGATACCGGATTATCGCTATCTATCATAGCTCCCCAAGTACATCACGATGGTGGGTGGGCACTGGTCCCATACACTGGACGAAATTTCATGAGAAAATTTCTTCCCCCATGAGGCCTCGAACCAGCGCGCATTCTGTAACGCTAGTCCTACGCAGGATGCCTTAGACCACGACGCTACGGCGCGGAACATCTATTAGGCCTATTATTGCTGCTGTTTTTTGTTGTAAAAACAATCGGTAGGAGAAATATACTTAATTGAAAACATTCAAATTTGAGATGTTAGAAACTTCAGAAATAGTAGTTTGTAAATCTCCATCATCATCGTCAACATCATCATCAAAATTGCCAGCCGACTGACAGTCTTCGGTTACAATAGCATCAATCTCTCCATCGTCATCAGATTTTCCTTCATTACATTCATTTTTCTCATTATATTCCTCTTCATTATCTTCTTCATTCCCAATTACGCCTGTTTTTGAATTAGTCAATTTTTTTGTACTCATCATGTGTGTTCTTTATAACAGATGCTCAAAGTAACGGTCAGAATTTCTACTTTCATAATGTTACATTCAAAGAAAAAAGCCAATTTTTAATGGGGTCATATAGACCACAATGGTACTCAGTGAAGAAACCATGAATATTTTTTAATGTGTTGAAAATATAAAAATTAATGAAACATCATTGGATACAGTTGACTCAAAGGGATAAAGTCATAAATTTTGAAAATTATAGCTTGAAAAACGGCGGAGATTTTTCTTTCAAATGTGCTATTGGGGCCATATTGACCCCAGTGGTACTAGGAGGGTTAAAGTTTCTGTCTTGTACTACATTATTGTATAACTGGATAATAATTGGCAGTACATAAATTTTATAAACAATTCAAATTGCAATTGAAACATTTTAAGGTGTAAAATAATTACTCTTCTTTCAATAGATAATTTAAATAACGTAATACATTATAATACTGTATTTATTTCACCGATTTTTTATATAGTTTTTCCTTTCTATTTAAAATGAAATGTAATTTCTGAATTTATTTTCGTAGTCACTAACTAAAGAATCTGCGAAAGAGAATTAAAATTTTGTATAGACTGGAATAGATAATTGTTCTTACCACTCTGTAGTGGTTTTATGCGTCCTTTCTAGTATTTATTACGTCCGCTGGCATCTCTTCAGCGATTTTCAGTGGCCTCATTTTTTTATTCAAAAGTAAAAAATTGCTCTCAAAATTACAAAGTTCACTTATGGGAAATATAAATTCAACCGCTGAGCTAACAATGTTAGTCTACTGGACCTGAGTTGAATATGACTGACATCGCTAGGGATTCCGAAACAATGGATAGTTTTATCAATTTTTTTCATGCATTGTGATCACCTCTGTAGGTATGATGTACGATGGACATTGAGAATTAGTACCCCCAACGGAGGTTCATTGTTACCCGTGATGGCATTGCGTGGGAGGGATGATCGTCAGTGTCGTAGCACGTGTAATAATTAATATCAATTACAATGCTGCAGCTTGTATTGCGGGTAATTGCGCTCATTATTCACTATGGCCGTGACGATGAAGAGCCGTGCTTGTTGCTTTGGGCTACTGTGATGCTGGATATCATCTTTTGTTGTGCCACGTACGTAATATGCATTAGCATTAAGCTTGTGTCACCAACTGCAAGTTTACAAATGATAGCTTTCTCTGAATTTCAGAAAGGTCAAGTGAATAAAATCTAGCAAATGCTTTTACTAGTACATTTTAGGCAAAAGCTACTAATATCAGTGAATAACATCTAAGATAATGCTTTTGCTAAATAGAAAGATCTAGCTGTACTAGTAAAAGCTAAATTTTCCAGCATATACTAGAAAAAGTGTGAATAAAATCAAGCATTGTCTTGATTTTATTAGCAATTGCTTAAAAAATTTTAAGTGTGGGTCAACCCAGACTTAAAGATTTCAGTCTTTTTCTAAACTCTCACCTGAGATGGCGGGATTTATGCAGTTGAGGTCTCCCAAGTTCTACAGGAAACGAGTAAGGACCAGGGAAGAAGACTTCTGCGATTTCTACAGGTTTAGTGAGGAGAATGTGGAATGGATTGCTAATTATTTTCTTGGTGCGACGAATGAATCCAGAGGTGGTGCCTTGTCTTCCAAGCAACGGATGGAAATCTTTCTTCGCTTTGTAAGTGACCCTGGATTTCAGGCAGGCATTGGAAAGGACATTGGAGTGCATAGGACGACTGTCTGCAAAACGGTGAGTTTTGTACTTGGCAAAATTATGGATAAGTCTCACTGATGGATTAAATTTCCTAGAGGTAATAATGAACTCAATACTGCCAGATTAGAATGGGCAGAAAGGTATCAATTTCCCAGCGCCATAGGAGTCATAGATTATACTCATGTCCACATTGTGAAGCCGTCACATAACGGGGATGAGTATATAAACAGAAAGGGCGAGGCTACTATCAATGTGCAAGCTACCTGTAATGCTAAGGAGCAATTTACAAGTATAGATGCACAATGGCCGGGATCAGTCCACGATAATAGAATTCTGAACGCTCTGATATCTACCGTGCAATGAACAACCAGGAGGTTTATGTACTTCTTGGTGACAGTGGTTACGGAATAACTCCCTGGCTCATGACACCATACAGACGACCCAACACTCCTCAAGAAATAGCCTACAACAACTTGTTTACAAAAGAGCGAGTAATAATCGAGAGGTGCTTTGGGCAACTAAAAAGATTTCCTATCCTAAATCATGTGAGAGTTAAACTGGATAAGGTACCTGCTATAACAATTAGTTGTGCCGTACTTCATAACATAGCCAAATACTTGAGGGATCCCAACCACTTTGAAGGAGATGAAGGAAATCAGGAGATTGATGAATTTGAAGATGATCTTGAAGAAGGAAATTTGAGACGTCTGGAGCAAAGGAAGAGAAATGACATAAAGGAGGTTATTTATAATATAAGACTTTAGTTGTATTTTAATTCAAACTTATGAAAATTACATTGTTTTTACAATCATTAATTTAAATGCAAGAGATGTTTTCATTCTGTGACCATTCACAAAATTGTGTAAGTTAAGTCATTACTCTCACTGTTACTTAGCCTATCGTTTCTTAATCTCTCTAATATTAACACCTCTTTTTCTTTTTGAATTTTTGTCAGCTGTATTTGTTCCAATAAAAGAAGTCTTTGTAATTCACTAGTCGTCAAATTCTTCGTTTCCTCAGTTTCCGTCAGAAACAACTTGGGCTTTTTTTTAGGTGGCGATAGTGGGGAAAATTCCGAAGTAACTTGGAGTGCCTCAGAGCAGTTACCAACAGTTAGGGCTCCTAAAATGAAAAAAAAAAATGGAAACTTTCATATTTTTAACATCTCATACTTTTTTGATGTATCTAAGTAAATATAATTATTTTGACCCACCTGGAATTTTACTGAAGACAGGGTTTTGATCCGAAGTCAGTAAATCTAGAAGCTCTTTTTCCCATGGCTTTAGGACGATTTTCTTATTACCTGTCGCTGTTTTGTCCGTTTTCTTTTTTACCTCTGCTTTCATATTCTGGACTTTCTTCTTTAATTGCTTCTCTGAAGTAGACTTCCGTAGTTCTTGCTGATATTCATTCACCATCTCTCCCCAAGCATTTTCTTTTTTACCTTTGATCATAGGAATCTGTGATTTATTAAAGATCACAGGATGCTTGCTCAAAATAGTCACGAGCCTTGCTCGGGAATCGCTTCCACAATCATCAGGATACTCACTTTCGGAAGAAGACATTTCTAAAACTACAAACCTGAACTAACACAGAGTCGAACTAAATAAATATTAATGAAAACATCTGAATTAACCCAACACAGAGTCAAACTAAAGAAAACAGATGTTAATTAAAGTAATTTCAACAATCGATAATGGTATTGTCGTCAATACATGCCACACTGCGAATACAGGTGTCTAGCCAGCAAAAGCTGAGATTTTCCAACACTTTCTACCTAGCATTAGCAAAAGATTTTTCACTCAATGTTAAGCTAATGCTAATGCTAGTACTGAATGCTACATAGCAATTGCTTTTGCTAATACTTAATTCTAACAGCTAATGCTTACTTTTTACTCACTTGGCGATCCTAGGAAGGAAAGTGCTTGCGATATACATTTCATGTTAAGCCCTATATCATACGTTCTTTTTACATAATTTAATATTTTAGACTAATTTTTATTATTTTCAGTTTCCATTTGTATATTCAGTTGCTTTTTATGTCATATTCTTTCTGTCACTCGTTATTACTGTAGATTAATTGCATCGATGTATAATTTTTCTAGTAGTTATATTGCATTTCTCGTGGTGTGAAAGAGAAGGCCTGATGGCCTTAACTCCACCAGAGTAAATAAATAAATGAATAAGTAAATAGAATAAATAAATGAATAAATAAATAAATAAATAAATAAATAAAATATTTGTTTCTTTTCCGATTCAAGGTGGTGAAATTACAAGGATGATATAGACTATATCTTAAGCACGTTGTCCTTGCTAAAGGAAGCAAAGATGATTAACCCTAGGATGCATGGCGGGGGTCTTTGAGGCCTTTCATCAATTTAATTACTCTCTTAAAAGTGTTAAAATATTATGAAATTGCACCAAACTTCATGTAATCTTCTAAAATATATCTAAGAACATGTTGTATGATCATTTAAGGAGATACATTTAGACAAACTGTTTAAAATTAAGTTTTGTGAATGGAACACGTATAATGCACAATGGGGACCTCTCAAGCCTGTCCTGCTTTATTCATTATAGAGCCGTACAATTTTATATTTTACTGCTAATATGTGACTGTTGACACTTCTGACATTTGAGCCTCAGTGGCAATTGTTGCAACTTTTTAATTAGTAAGCATTTTTGGATTTAACTTTGGCAGAATAAGCTGGTGTTCTCAGAACTGTGAAATATAAGTATTTTTATTACCCTAATTATGTTTTTGTCTTACTAACAGAAATCATGTCCACCGCTGTGGTCTCGTACTAACGTGTTTGCTCCCGAATCCAGCGGGCCGGGATTCGATTCCCCGCTTGAGAAGAGTTGCCTGAGTGACGTTTTTCGCGGTTTTTCCTCACTTATATGGATGAATATGAGGTAACTTTATCAGACGTATGGAACTCCACTCATTCTCGCCACTTCCTTTCTGCCCTCACCATCCTTTTCTTATAAATCCGGTTGTCTTTCTTGGTCTTCAGATCACGCTCTCGACCGGCCTCCGTGGATATCTCAAAGCAAGGTAATTGGTGACCCAGCAACGGAATCTAGTCTGCTCCCGACGGGACGGGTGGCATACACCTCAGACCGTTTGAGGGGGGAAATGTGGTGGGGGGTGTTGGGGTGGAATGGTACACGGACTTAGAGGAATGATGGGACTGGGTGTTAGGGTTAGGTCGGTTCGGCATGCGTGCGGTCGTTAGCCTACAACTCATCCCAGGGACGCACAACAGTGCATAGGGATGTTCCACTCCCGGCTTCATAGAAAGAAAAAATATATAAACCATGCAATGTTTATTCTTACTTCTATTTACACATTTATTTATAAATTCAGAAAGTTTTATTCTTTTGTATAGAGTATGGAATCAACTAGTGGTTCTCAAGAAAGGCGATGTAGGCCTACTGGAAGTACTACAATAAACACAGATAATTCTAATTCTTCAATCGCAAATTCTGAATAGTTGGATGAATCTAGCGAAGCTTTAGAGAATGAAGCTGGATACAGGCCTATGTAAGATAGTTCAGAATGCGTAGTATGTTATAGCTGGCATTCGTAACTGGATTCCGCTGCTTATCGTAGCTCCCGAAGTGCATCACAATGCTGGGTGGGCATCGGTCCAATACACTGGCTGAAATTTCATGAGAAAATTTCTTCCCTCATGAGAAATCGTACCAGCGCGCATTTCGTAAAGCGAGTCCTAGGCAGGATGCCTTAGACCACGACACCCCGGCGCAGGAGCACATTCTACAAAAGAATTATAATTTCAGAACTTGTGCATACAGAGAAACTTTTATCATACTTAGATACTAAAAACATATACATGGTGAATAATTATTCAATTATAGCACTGTATTGATTAACTAATTGAATAAGAATACCACAACATTGAAACTGAACTTAAAAGATAAGAATATCCATTGAATTTATAAAGGGGGCCACAAAGGCCCCAATTATGCATTGATGTAAGTCCGAACAGCCATGCATCCTAGGGTTAACCGTAATATAAATATTTACGGAATGTAAAAAGAATCCTTTCCCATCTCAGGATTTTCGTGGTTTTCCTAAGGTGTTATAAACTTGATGGCATACTTACTTCCTTACTGGCTTTTAAGGAATCTGGAGGTTTATTGCCGCCCTCACATAAGCCCGCCATTGGTTCCTATCCTGAGCAAGATTAATCCAGTCTCCACCATCATATCCCACCTCCCTCAAATCCATTTTAATATTATCTTCCCATCTACGTCTCGGCCTCCCCAAAGGTATTTTTCCCACCGGCCTCCCAACTAACACTCTATATGCATTTATGGATTCGCCCATACGTGCTACATGCCCTCCCCATCTCAAACGTCTGGATTTAATGTTCCTAAATATGTCAGGTGAAGAATACAATGCGTGCAGTTCTGCATTGTGTAACTTTCTCCATTCTCCTGTAACTTCATCCCTCTTAGCCCCAAATATTTTCCTAAGCACCTTATGCTCAAACACCCTTAACCTATGTTCCTCTCTCAAAGTGAGAGTCCAAGTTTCACAACCATAAAGAACAACTGATAATATAACTCTTTTATAAATTCTAACTTTCAGATTTTTTGACAGCAGACTGGATGATAAAAGTTTCTCACCCGAATAATAACAGGCATTTCCCATATTTATTCTGTGTTTAATTTCCTCCCGAGTATCATTTATATTTGTTACTGTTACGCCCAGGTATTTGAATGTTTAAACTTGATGGCATGAACTCTGAAAATAAGGGTCACAAAATTACAAACTCTCAAATAAGACATTTATATCGTTTCAAAATTGCAAGCTTTCCCTTCTTATGAATCTTTAAATTTAACACAATTTTTCTGCGAATCCCACTTTATCAGTAACAAGGAAACCTTCACATGTGTCATGTTGAGGTTCTTTTCCAAACATTGCACACTCCAAGGTCTTGTTAAGAAAATACATATAACAAAAAATAAGCCCATTACCTACACTGCTAGACCCTTCTTTTGGAGGTAACTTCACAGGTAGAAGCAAGTTGATTGCCTCACACTAGACAGATACACCAGCGCTTCGTCTGCCATGAGGTTAAGTTACACCGCAACAATAGCAGGAAGTAGGGATAGAGCTGTATCGCTGAGCTGTATATTGAAGATCATTCCGATATTAAACTGTATTTAAAAACTTTTGTCACACTCATCATTTTAAATTTATAAAATAAATATTATTAAAATGAAACGAGATGATAATTTGATGTAGTAGATAGGTAATAGACATTCATTAGATGACTGCATTTACACAGTAATACGAATGTCCATAAATATACGATAATTTAGAATACGAAACTAAATAATCGAAACAATTATTTATTTATGTACGGTAACAGTAACGTATTTAAATTGTATTTTGTGTGAAATAGTATAGAATAGTATACTCTGTTATAATAATAGTGGAATAAAATTTAAAATATGCTCCTGCTGCAACAGCTGACCATGTATTTCCGAAACTTAGCTAGCTACTTGCAATGGATTTACATTAACTCTACAAATTAGAAATTGGATAGACATAGACAGATTAACTACTGGTTTATAAAATCTTCTAGAGTTTTTAAGTTTTTTTCTGAATATTCTTTTAACACTTAAATATCATTTATTAACTGTCCAACTTCTTTACTTTGTTAAAATTTATGAATTTACCTGGCTACTAGTTTCGAAGTGTTGTTCTCCTTGTCCATTGCGTAGTAGAGATCCTGAGCTATGTTTTGGTTTCCTGTTGTGGTGGGGTGTTCACTAGAACAATATAACATTTATGAACAAACAAAAACACACCCACATCACATCCTGAACACTCAACTCAATTTCAAAACACACACCCTTTTCGACACAATTATCAACACATCCCACCACAATAGGAATAGTGGTGGTGGTGGTGGTGGTTGTAGTGGTGGTGATGGCGGTGTCAGTCTTTTGACGTGTCTGAGATATTTGTTCAAAATCACCTCATTAACTTCTAATTGGAATTATGCATTACTTTTCAAAAACCTTGTACAATTATTTATATTTAAATTAATTTCATAACACCTCCCTAGCCATCGGCGAATCCTCGGTCTCATCTCGCCAAATACAATCTCGCTATTACTAATTATTTCTACGCTATATAACAGTGTAGTTGATATAAATAATCCGTGGAGCTACAGTCCACGAAGGGCCAAGACCGACGAGCCGGCTGCTGGCCTCACGGCCACATGCCGAAGCAGAGGTGGACGATCGTCCAATCAGAATGGAGGTATCGTGTGGTTAGCACGATGAGCCTCCCAGCCGTAATAGCTGGTTTGCGTAACCGGATTTCGCTACCTATCGTTGCTTCCCAAGTGCATCACGATGCTGGATGGACACCGGTCCCATACACTGGCCGAAATTTCATGAAAAATTTCTTCCCCCATGAGGACTCGAACCAGCGCGCATTCCGTAACGCGAGTCCTAGGCAGGATGCCTTAGACCACAACGCCACGTCACGGGAAGAGTAGTTGATATAGCATAGTTAAATAGCCAACAAAAATTAGAAATTATAACTCTTTTGGCACTTTTTATATTTATTCCATTTTTTGTTATATTAGCTAAGTTTTTCCTTTTTGATAGGAACAGTTACATCTATTCTTAATTGACCTTTTATCGTTAATTTATTGTGTGAGTAGAATATATACCGTGTCCCGCTCAAAAGACTAATAAAAATGACTATAACTTAAAGTAGGCCTATATAAGCGAAATAAAATCCTAGGTTTGGTAATGCAGGTCTTGCGAATTATATAAAAATAGTTGTCATGGAGATTGAGAAATGAATAGGCCTATAATAAAAAACTGTTAATTCTGTGAAACTAGAGTTATGTGGACGCTTGAACAGAAAATTTCGTGTGTTCTTTGGTTAGCGATCAAAGTCTGTAAAGCATGTACAACGCCGATTTTTGTCGAGAATACAATCTTCAAAGACACGATCTCATTCCTCGCTCTAAGAGAATAATGACTTGGGATACAAATCTCAAGCAAAGAGCTTGTTGCCGAAAACTGGTAAGCATTTTCAGAAAAACTTTTCTGAAGATATCATTGAAGCCCAAGAAAATCAATCATAAAGCTGGTTTGCAACTCCTCCTTCCTTGCAATATGGTTCATAATATGTTGTGCATACAAAACACCAAATAACATAGCGGATCAAGCCCGACGATAAAAACAAAAGACTGCATTTAGTTGCAAGTGTTTCGGACAAAATTGACGAAGGCAATTTGTAATTATATCATGTGTGTCTTTGATGAATCAACTTTCTACATATCCGTAAAGTCAACAGACACAATTGCAGAAACTGGACAAACGAGAATCTGCTTGTTGTGTTTGAACACGAACGTTAATCGCTCAAAATTAATGTCTGGTGTGACTTAATGAAAGATCGCATGATAGGTCTTTTCTTTTTCTATTTTTGCTGAAGCTACAGTGACTGCCACACCCTATCGAGACATTATTGAGTTATATGCTGTGCCACAGCTTCATGCTGGTACCATTTATCAGCAAGACTGCACTCCTCTCACTTCGCATGCCAAGTACGCAATTTTCGTAATGAAAACAATCCGAGACAATGAAATGACAAAACCATATTCCCTTTTTAATGTCGTGGAGGTGTTGTTATGAAGGAGGTTCAATTTTTTTGCAAATCAAATAATTCCTCTTTTTGGAACTTACATATCAATGGAAATAAAACAAAGCCTTTTCGTGAAACAGAAGGAGAGTAGGGTCAATTTCGTAGTATTTTACTCCAATTAATATCCACTCACAGGCTCACCGTATCGTAGACGTCTACCATTATAAATTGTAATGTTTTAACTTAAGAAATGATGTATCATTTTTCGTAGAACTTTTAGGAAATACGACGAAGCGATTGGTTTTTCTTTTTATATAAGTTATCTAAACTAAATTTTCCTCGTTTAGGACAGAAGGCAATCTTTTCTGTTTAATAATTGTAACACTTCCTGTTGTCGGGAATTTATATTCAAAATGATGAGGGTCGTTTGAAGACTTGGAGCGTTAACACATGGAAAACTTTCTGATATCGTTTCCAAACTTTATGAGCAGAATTTAACACGTATGTAATTATCGTACATAAACATTCGCTGTTCAGTACTACATCTGTATTGATTTTTAAACTATAAATTATGAAGACGTACAATGTCTAATCTCGACTTGAGTTCCACCACAGTCTAGTATATACAGTTACGAAGCTTGAGTTGTGAGTGTGCTAGGAACAATAGACTGTGCCGGCACTACAGTGCGTTCGTAGCTCGGCCGAACCGTTGCGCGGCGGCCTTGGACTGGGTGAAGATTGGCGAGCCTGCCGCCATAGTTACACATAAACGACCGGCAAGTCATGGGTACGGAATACTAACTTCTCTACCAACATTAGGCTTACCTGCATCGCAACAGATGTTGAAAGTGATGACCTTCAACTCGAACATATTCCCTATATTTACGAAAACAATTCTGGTTCACTCGCAAAAGTTAATGTTGACTGATTGCCTGTATTTGTCTCGTGATGTTGTCCTTCAATTCTTGTAACGTGTGCGGATTTGTTAAGTACACTTTATTCTTTAACGTTCCCCATAAATAAAAACCGCATGGAAATAGGTCAGGGGAACGAGGTGGCCACAATCCTCGACTAATTATTCTGTCACCAAACACACTTCGCAATTCATGCATAGAATTCGCAGCGGTGTGCGCTGTAGCTGAATCCTTCTGAAACCAGCTACTCAATCGTTCAATTCTTGTTAGTTGCGGAAAAAAATATTTTTAATTGAAGTTACATAAACGTGTGAATTAACTGTTGTATCGAAAAATATGGGACCGATAATTCTACTAGCACTCACTGCACACCAAACCCCAACCTTTGCAGCGTGGTGAGGAACTTCATGAATAATATGGAGATTTTCGGTAGCCCAGTATCTATTGTTCTGAGTAGAAACGTGACCGTGAAGATGAAACCACGCTTCATCAGTGAAGAACGTTAAAAGTGGGTCCACGTCGCCATTATGAAAGGACTGCAAAAACCAATTGCAATAATTAACCCTACTTACAGGATCTTGTGGTTGTAAAGCATGAACTACAGTTACCCTGTATGGCTTAAGTTTCAGAAGTTTCGTTGCCACAAAAGTCGATGTCTTGAAAATGTTAACCTCTTGTGTTAAACGTCGCAGTGATTTGCGGGGTGAGTGCTCTAACTGGGCCCCTACTTCATCAAGCTTCTCTTCCGTTAGTACACGGCGTTGTTGAACACGTTTCTTGTTCAAAAAAGATCTTGTACGTGTGACATGAATAGTTGATCTGCTAGGAATTCAAACACCTGCAAACCGATGTTCAAATTCTCTCCGACACCTTCTTGCAGAAGAGAATTTCACATACGCATCATACAGAAAAATACGTTGTTGTAAAGTGTACTCAACCATTATCAATAGACACTTTATCACCACGAGACAACAACATTTTAGTCACAACACGCGCACAGACGTCTTTTCCTCACGACAGATCCAACTCGACTGACTGGCGCGTCAGCGGTAGCTACAGCGCTACTCTGACGGCAGGCGTGCCAATCTTCACCCAGTCCAAGGCCGCCGCGGAACGGTCCGGCCGAGTTACGAACGCACTGTATTTCGCATTGTATGTAATGAGGCGATAGTAGCGATCCTAGTGGTTAGCAACCATCTATAGATGCATATTTACTATATATTGAGCTTCGTGACTATATATACTAGACTGTGGTTCCACTATGATTAAAGTAAGCTCAGACTATGATGCTATTGCTAATATCAATACTCATCCATAAGAGTCTGTCTCCATAACCGGTGAATGAGAGTGCATCGGCCGACAGCTTACCGCTTCGTGGTAAGGCAATAATTTACTCTCTCGGCTCCACAAGTAAAGAACCCTGGCCTCACACCACTTCTGCACAAATGACAGTGATTGACAGGCCAGTCAGGGGAAGCTGTTGCCACGTTTGCTCTTGGCTGGACTCTTTAAATGTATTTTCTTTTGCAACTGGTCGGATTCTTTCAAAAATGGAAAATTCCCAACACAGCATTCTCGGCGGTCTCCTGGCGGTATCTTTGTTCACAGTTTCACTAATTGGGGGAGCGTGTCAGTCAGATTTATGGCTTCCTGAACCCAACCCTGCAACGAAGGTTCTTTACTTGTGAAACCAAGAGTAGTATTTATTTATAATATAATAAGAAATTAAAAGTACCTAGATCAAATTCCTGTTGTCATTACAGCAGCAGAATACGGGCTGAAAGAGCTGGGGCTCAAATTCGTGAATGGCGGAATTTATTAACTTATCAGAATTCGACTCAACAACTTCGAAGAGTGTCTCTAAAGATTATCGATCTTATACAAAATAAGAACAGGATTTTTCCCGGACCATTATCTATCACTGGTTTCGATTTTGTACTCAAAGAAAAAGTTTGTAAAAATTTAGTTTCTGCGGGATTTCAAGGCATATAAACATGAATAAAAAATACAAATACCATCGGATTCTTCTAATTTTTTAAAACAATATTAAATTCTTGTGTCTGCACACATATCTGTCAAAAGTTTTATGGTCGTATGCAGAAAAACATAAGTTTGTTAATATATGGCTTCCAATTGGGAAAAATCTTTCTTTTCCCGAGCTAAAACGCGATTTGTATAAACGTTAAATGCGACCTAATCGAAGTGCTAAACAAAAGGAACTTCGTAATATACTTCGGCGTTCTTTATTAGAATATATATTGTAACACATTTATCTTCACCTTAACATCATTACATTTTCGTATCTCTATCCTATATGAATACGAGATAAAATAACCGGTATTTTGATATATCAAGTCCTATTCACCATGCAACTTTGTTGTAAAGTACTGGTAAAGTTTTCCATACACATAATCTCTAGTTGGCCGTCTACGTGTAACGATAAATGATGATTGGTAAAATATATTAAGCAGGCGTTATTGCTGATTTAACGTTGTTGTTCCAATCTCGAAGAAAATGCTACTTTAATGTTGCATGTTATGTGTGAAATAATTTCGTTCAGAAATTAAATTTTCCTAATTTATGATAATATATTTCACCATAATTTACACCAAATTACTGGTGCACATTTCGAAAGACATTGAAACTCATAATGTAACTCGATAATATTCATATTTCATATGTAGGCCTAATGACAGTTAAAATTATATTAGGAGTGAAAATAATTATTTCTCCATTGAGGTTTGAGCGTTAGCTTTTCTAAGCACAACCTGAGTTTATTCAGATTTCGTAACAATTAGGATACCCATCGAGATTGTATGGACTGCACTCTGTTTCCACATCTTGTTGTCTGAAGGAGTAACTATGTAGTCAGTAAATTATGTTATTTGTTAATGTCTTCTAATATTGATTTATAATCTTCAGATAATTGTTCAAATGACCAGTTTTCGACGAAAGAATTAAATTATGTATATTATTATTACTATTATTATTATTATTATTATTATTATTATTATTAATTTTGTGGTAGTAGTAGTAGTAGTAGTAGTAGTAGTAGTAGTAGTAGTAGTAGTAGTAGTAGTAGTAGTAGTAGTAGTAGTAGTAGTAGTAGTAGTAGTAGTAGTAGTGTAGTGGTAGTGGTAGTAGTGGTGGTAGAACACAGAACTAGAGCACATTTTATTAGTATAATAGGACGTGTCAATTTTTCCGTATACTGTTTACAATTTTAAATTTACAAATGGGATTTCCTTAACGTCAATTACGAAACTAAATAATTCATATCTTGATACAAATATGATAAGTGGAATTTCCAGACTACATGTGAGTAAGATTATATAATTATTATTTTTCGCCTTCTGATACGGCTGCTTCGTCTTCAAAAGCTGAGTCATCTGGATGATTCCCTGTCTAATGTAACTCTTCTACATATTCCGTTCTTCAGTTCAGTATGTCTGTTAATTCATTGCCGATTTTTTCTACTATCTACTGAATACAAAATAAGTGTAACTTATTTAGAGTATAACTACAATATTTTTTGTTCCAATTAAGGATGTCCTTATACAATATAGAATTAAGAAATAAAAAGAGCAATAGCTCTGAGTTGTATGAGTTAGCGTTACATTGACAAACTCTTTACAGAATGAAAAATAACTTACTCCGCTGTTCAAGTGATTAAATACATGTTCTCTCTTTCCTTTTGTAGTTATTTTGTACTATAGTCCTGAAGAACTAAGGAATTCCAGTTCTTGGGAAATAATACGTAGGCCCCTAATTTCCACTTGCACGATGTTGTCAATTTATCAAATAAAAGCACAAAGAATAAATAAAACTAGAGAATGGAATTTGAGCATTATTACGAGTATAAAAGTAAGGTAATCTAAGAACTCAATAACTCGATAACTTTTATCATGTGAACAATTCTACACCCACACACTTTTAAACATATGCTGTGCGCAATTGCTGACATATTTAAAAATAATTATAGGGGTATATATTTCAATAATTATAAAATGTTAGAGTGAAGTTTACAGTTAAGAGACTGAAGAGGTCATTATCTCAACTTCTAGGACAAATTGTATCTTAATGCTACATTTTATAAGGACATACTTGATTGAAACAAAAATATTGTAGTTATACTCTAAATAATTACACTTATTTTGTATTCAGTAGCTAGAAGAAGAAATAGCCAGTGAATTAACAGACATACTGAACTGAAGAACGAAATATGTAGAAGAGTTATATGAGACAGGAAATCGTCCAGATGACTCAGCTTTTGAAGACGAAGCAGCCGTATCAGAAGACGAAAAAGGATTTTCTATTCTTAGAGAAGAAGATGGATTAGCGCTTAGGGAAATAAAGAATGGGAAAGCAACAGGAGTTGATGAAATCCCCATTCAACTAGTGAAAGTTGGTTGGTTATTTAACGACGCTGTATCAACTACTAGGTTATTTAGCGTCGATGAGATTGGTGATAGTGAGATGATATTTGGCGAGATGAGGCCGAGGATTCGCCAGAGATTACCTTGCATTCACATTACAGTTGAGAAAAACCTCAATTCAACTAGTGAAATGCTTGGGTGAAAACCACAATGAAATTCTATCACTATGTAACGAAATAGAGAGAAAAACGAATGGCCTGAAGATTTTTTCTTACCAATATCAAAGAAAAATAGTGCCAACTAATGTAACGAGTTCAGGACTATCAGTCTGATATCATACTCGGCGAAGATTCTCCTGCGAATACTGAATTGAAAATTATATTCTAAAGTTGGAAGACAGAATAGGAGCAGTTTGGCTTCAGGAAGGGAGAAGGTACGACAGAAGAAATTCCAATTTTGCGAACAATAGGCGAAAGATACCTAGAGAAACATTAAGAAGTGTATATAGTATTTGTGGACTTGGAAAAGGCGTTTGATAGAGTGGATTGAAAGAAACATATAGAGATCCTAAAGAAAATAATTATGGATTGGAAAGACAGGAGGCTGTTCTCTATATGAAACGACTAGTCAAAGTGAGGAAAGGAGAAGAAATTCTAGAGGTCAGTGATATAGAGAGAGGAGTACGACAATGACGCCTTTTATCACCTACCCTGTTCAGCATGTACTCGTAGGATTTAATGAAGAATTGTTTCAGAACATTGAAAGGGTGATAGTAGTAGGAAGAAGAATACAATGCATACAATATACTGATGATATGGCGCTGTTAGCAGAAGAGGAGAAGATACTAAGGGATATGTTACTGAAGCTGACAGCTGTGAGCAGTAAGGGATGAAGTTACCACATTTAACAGAAGAAAAATAAAGTGTGTAGATGTGCGAATTCGAAATGAGAGAGTAGAGCATGTGGACAAATTCAAATACTTGGGGGTCCTATAAGTAGTAACATGAAATGCTGTCAGGAAGTCAAAAGGAGGTTAACAATGAGAAAGAACACTTTTAATAGAAAGAGAAGGAACTTCTGCGAACCTCTGGAAAAAGAACTAAGGAAGAGGCTAGTGAAGTGGTTTTTGTGGAGTGTGACATTGTATAGAGCAGAAACATGGACATTACGACGAAGTGAAATTAGAATAGGAAAAATATTGGAGCTTGTGAAATGGACAGACAGAATAAGAAATGAAGCTGTATTGGGAAGAGTGGGTGAAGAAAGAATAGTGTTGAAACCGATCGGGAAAAGGAAGAGGAGTTGGCTGGGTTACTGGCTGAGAAGAAGCTGTCTACTAAAGGATGCACTGGAAGGAATGGTGAACAGGAGAAGAGTTCGGGCCAGAAGAAAATAATAGATGATAGACGACATTAAGATATATGGATCGTATGCAAAAACTAAAAGCTCAGATCACATATAACAGATTGCTCATCTCTATGTTAAAATCGGTAGCACTTTGAAGAGAACAATTGCCAGGATCGCCAGCCGTCCGTCATAAACGAACACGAGATGGCAATACAGTCGCTAATGCAATTCAAATAGGAGTTATGACGTAACTCCTTATGTAAGAACTAGATGGCAGCAAAGTAAACCTGACAAAAGTTGTTAACGACCAATGTGGGTATATTTATGATCTAGGCTAAATGGAAGGCAGAAAATAATTAAGTTTGGAAAATACTGGGTTTGCAATGAAAGACTTGCTCTTGGGCAGAAAACTATGAATGAATGAATGAATGAATGAATGAATCCAATCAATCAATCAATCAATCAATCAATCTAAAACTTCATGTCATCATCATTGTCATCTTCACTTTATTCAAATAACAGAATAAGGTCCTAGGGCGTAGCTTAAAAGGGAGCGTGTATGCTTGCAGATCTGACTTGCGTTTGAGCATAGGTTCGATTAACGCTTAGGCTGATTACCTGGTTCGGTTTTCTCCGGTGTTTCTCTTTATCTTAATGCGAACTTAATATAATGTATGGCGAATGCTCTTTCTCCAAATGCCATCTCGCTATCACTAATTCTAAAATTTTACATGTGACTAACGCGAGTAAGAGTATTACTCTACAAAAAATATATATACTTTTTATGTTTGTATGTGATGAACGTAGAACTTTACACTCTTAATCTTTATTGTTTCGAATTCTGCAAATTTCAACACCAAATTACTTTTCGTCTCATTTCTCTTATCTATAGTCTAACCACGACATAAATATCAGATCACTTATATGTGGCACGCTAAGTATACTTCTTCATAGAACATCCTGTTATTCATTATCTTTTACAGTATCCACCTCGCGACAATGGAATTCTTTGTCACATAGTATTGAGAGCTGCAAGAAAATAAGCATTTTTAAAAATAGCTTAAAGGAGAACAAGGGAATGAAAATTTCTACATTCGTTAAGCCGTAACCAGTTTAGAGTTTGGAAGGATGGAGTAATGTGGTCAGCGCGACGGACATCGCAGACGAAGCGAACACAAGAATTATGAACACTTTGTAATCTTTGCGCCTGGTTGACATTGAAGTCAGTCAGTAGAAAATCACAATATTCAAAGTGGGGCATTGCTAGTGTTTTCACTAGTATTTCTTTTAGTGACAGCGGGAGACATTTTCGAATGCTCTTTAAGGAATGTAATATAGAAAACAATTTTTTTTTGCTAATATGAGTTACTTGATCATTCCAATTTAAATTTGTCACTTTTTTTCTGTAAATTTTGATGTCACGTGCGACACCATTGAAATAGAAGTGTAAGTTAAACTTCGTAAGTTGTAGTTTTCCAAGCGGCCCGTTTCGCTCTGTTTTATCTAATTTACCTCGAGGTTTTCCAAGGGGACTCCAGTATTTCAATATGAAGTTAACGCTTGAAAGTAAAGTAAAAAAGAAAGAGAACAGAAAGCTGGTATCTCGTATTTTGAAATCTTCAGAATGTAGAAATGATAATGATAGTAAAGTAATAATAATAATAATAATAATAATAATAATAATAATTACACTATGCAACATGAGTTTCTATGTTTCTGTAATTTTACGTGTTCTTAAAGTATTCTTTTGCTCTGATTTCAGATCTGTAATTAGTTTTTTCTATTACGTACAGCTTCTTTGCAAATCAAGTTAACTCATTTTCATTTAAACGTAAATTCCACAAAGGGAACTTTTATTGCGACGGAGGGAAATTTTATTTCGGTAAGAGGGATTAGTTGGAATTAATAAAATTCTTTAAAGAAGAAGACTCTCTCGATTTTCGTTCTGATATTGAGGGTTTATTAAATTTCTTTAACGTCACTTATAATCAAAGTCAGAGGAGGTTATTTATAGACTCGTCAAAACGTAGCCCCAAAGGTGTACTTTTACATAATGGAAATTTGTTTGGCTCAATACCCATTGCACATTCAGTACATCTCAAGGAGACGTATGAAAATCTCTGCTGAAATACGTGAACTATGAAATACATTCTTGGAAAATTTGTGGGGATTTAAAAGTAGTTGATATGTTACTTGGTCAACAATCTGGCTACACAAAAATATCGTGTTTCACTTGTGAATGGGACAGCCGAGCCAAAGACAAGCATTGGAAGGTAACAGACTGGTCCAAAAGAAAAACCCTCCAACAGAACATAACAAATGTACCGCTTGTTCAACCTCCTCTGCGCATCAAGCTCGGATTAATGAAACAGTTCACTAAAGCCCTTGGGCTTGGGTTTCGTTTAAAGAAGTAGTGGCCAATTTTTTGGGCAGCTACAAACATCCAAAATACAAAACCATGCTTAAAACAATGTTGCAGAATTTTATGAAATTAAGATGTAACATGAATGTGAAGCTTCATTTCCTACATTCGCATATTGACTTTTTCCTTGCGAACCTCGGCGATGTCAGTGAAGAATAAGGAGAACGTTTCCACCAGGACATCAAGGACATGGAAAAGAGATACCAGGGAAGGTGGAATGCAAACGTGATGGCTTACTACCGATTTATGCTAAAAAGAGACGGTACTGGTGAAGAGAGACAATCAAGGAAGGGAAGTTTGAAACCAATTCAGAAAGAAGTTGAATCGGTAAAATCAGCGAAGAAGAGGAATTAAATTGTCATATTATAATTTTTAAATGGGAATATACCATTGTCTAGGCTACTGTAGTGCGTTGTAATTTTATACAGAATTACAAAACACACAATCTTTAAATCGAATTAAATAATAATTTTCACAGTTTAAAAATGAGATTTTTGTTTAAAAATTTCAAAAGTGATTTCCACAAAAAAAAAAAAAAAAAAAAAAAACCTTACGTGGTACAGAAAAATTAAAATCATATTTGAAATCAGCATGGAAAAATACTTTTAAGACCACCTTACAGTTGTAAAGTCGGCCTGATTGGTGCAGTTGGTATAGCACTGGTCTGCTATGCCCGAGGTCCCGGGCCAAGTCGATGGCATTTAAGTATGCTTAAATGCGAGAGGCTCATGTCAGTAGTTTTACTGGCATGTAAAAGAACTCCTGCGGGACAAAATTCCAGCACACCGTCGAAGCTGATATAACCTCGGCGGCAGTAGCGAGCGTCGTTAAATAAAACATAACATTATACAGTTGTAAAACATTGTTCCAAAAATTAATATTAGAGGAGAAAATATCGCTCCGCGGATCGAACCTGGGTCTTTGGTTCTACGTACTAAGCGCTCTCACCATTGAGCTACGCTGAAGTCCAATCCACAGCACCGGATCGAACCCCTCTCCTCCAGTGTTTTTTACCTTTGTGGCCTGACTCCCAGTTGGGCATTTATGTTGACAATTTTATATTAAGTCAACTGCCATTATACAAGGAACGCACTCAGTTGAATGACTTGGTGGCCAGGATTTCACAGTAATATGCACAGTAATCTGTACAGTAATATGCACTGTTGCTCGAAGAATCTACGTTAAGATGATTATTATTTTTGTGTTCCTACAGAATACATCTGTTATGGTATCCCGGCCACCAAGTCACTCAACTGAGTGCTCTCCTTGTATAATGGCAGTTGACTTAATATAAAAGTGTCAACATAAATGCCAAACTGGGAGTCAGGCCACAAAAGGAAAAAACACTGGAGGAGAGGGGTTCGATCCGATGCTGTGGATTAGACTTAGGCGTAACTCAATGGTGAGAGCTCTTGGTACGTAGAACCAAGGACCCGGGTTCGATCTCCGGCGCCGGGATGTATTATGTAGGAACAAAAAAAATAATCTTAACGTAGATTCTTTTAAAATGTTATGTAGTGTTATTGTTATTATTATTATTAATATTATTATTATTATTATTATTATTATTATTATTAGGCCTATTATTATCTAATATGACATTTTCGAGTCTGTCAATGTCGCTATAAAAATAATGATGAATCACCACTTCAAAGCAGTTCATAACGCCTTTCATAATACATTTATCTCTGCTTTTTCTTTAAGTGACTTCCAGAGTATATTTCGAAAGGACATTAACGCGATATCTGAAGTCTAATTAGTTTAATATATAGGTAATCGGCGATGTATCCAGTCGAAAGGGAAAGGAACTGGCCACCCTACCCCATTATCTCCTGGCCTAGTTGCCTCATAAATGGTGTCGTGTAGGTATCACTTGAGATATTCAGACCTGTCTTCGGACAATTGAATAAACAACATTAAAGCGATATTTAATGATGACAAATCATACGGAGAACTTACAATGAACGGTTTGTTTTACATATGAATGTACACTGAAAAAGTCTCTATTGTTGTACAAAAGAGACCAAGAGTATTTTAAGATCCGCACGCATGTACGAAGTTCGCTGATGGGGTAGGGTAAGTGACGTTTCTCCAAGGATCGGATATAAAGATCTCTGAGTCCACCTTTGATTCCAGTTCTAGCGTTTCTTACTTCGTGATTCTATTTCTGTATTCTTTCGTTTTGTCTTTAGATATACCTTGCTTCTCGTCTCTAAGGAAAAAGTTCTGAGAAGTCGTTTTCGAAGATCATCTCTCCTTACAACACAAGGAAAATTCTTGCGCCTTGTTTCCTAAAATTTCCCTAAGGCTTACGCCTACGTTTACAACTGTCTTTAAACGTGGTGCACACTACCACTACATACTCAAAGAAGTGTAAATATATATTCTTGGATCTCTTAACTTCAAAGAAAAAGAGTGTAATGTTCGATACACAGAGCGTAATAGCCACTACCCGTATTTATTTTTCGAATTACATGTTTCTATTTCGTATTTAAAATATTACAGAATTATTATATACATATTTACTTACGTACGTATGTGCATGCATGCATGTATGAATTTACATACATACATACATACATACATACATACATACACATACATACCTACATAGTACATACTCGTACATATACACACACTGTATATAAGTATATACCTACATACGTACATACTGTACTTTTCAATTGGTTCGTTAATACTGAAGACCATTAGAACTATTTTTAAAATATGTGTGCCGAATCAATCACATACACCGACCGGAGTCATAAAAACATATTCAGCGAAGACTAGGAAATTGCGTACTCACTCTGAATCTCGGAATAACTGGTCCCAATAATGCAAACCCAATACGCGGAAACTCTGCTAAAACAGCATAAAAGAATCATTCGTAACGCAAGTCATTCAAGTCTCACTTTCGTGATATTTGCAACCATTGTGGCTACTATCCCGTATTTTAGGTAATGCGTTTTGAGAATAAAAAAGATTATTTAGCAGATATAGTACTAAAAGCTTTGAAGTACACAACAAAAGAGGGAAACTACATTAACGTAAAGATGTCATTACGATTGTATTGTAATGTAGTGCTGCAGAGGCTGTTTTGTACGAGAAAGAATATTATCACTTCTTATCTAAAATTAAAATTGAATTGAAAATAACGTATATTACTTTAAAGATGTGTAACACGTGTAAGGTCTATGGCGTTTTTTGTAGTTATACCAAATATAAGATTTTACCATTACGGTACTGAAAAATTGAAGTATCTGGAATTGCGATGGGATTGTGTAGATTTTGTTGACTCGGTAAGTAACGGGTCAGAGGAACGCTCTGTTTACTTTTGCTTTAATTACACTGAATAACAAAAAAAAAAAAAAAAAAAACATTTTCAGTGGATATCTTGGTACCCAACAGGCGTTCTAAGACAACTAAAACATGCCGATTCCAAATATGCAAACCATTTGTCTCTGTTACTCACCGTTCTTGAGATATACGATATCAACCATTATGTATAACAACTCACAGACAGGAGTTTCAGTAGAGCATTTATTGCTACGTGGAGTACTAATGAACATGGCATTAGCTAAGAAAATGGTACAAATGCGCCACATGACATATAATTATAGTAGTAATATTTCAGTACCATCATGTAAGTCTTGGAAGTGGCTGTCTGCAATGGTCTTCCTCATTTGTGGACCTATGAACACACCTTCTTTCACTTTCGCGTAAGTAAACTCTGGAAACTTGTTACACAGGTATCAAAAAGCATCTGAGTCGGTGTCTAGTGCCTTCACGAAATTCTTCATGAGCTCCAGCTGTATATGAAGCGGTGACATGATAACTTTACCATGCTCAACCTATGGCAAACGAAGGCTGCATTCTATCTCTCAACGGCCAATTGTTCTTTATGTAATGATTCTTTCTATCTCTGCTGTCCCACTCGCAGATGAAGCAGCAGTACTTGGTGTATCCTGTCTGCATTCCCATGAGAATAGTGATAACGTTTGAATCACCACAGATACGCCCTCGCGATAGCGTATTTTTTCAAGAAATAGCGACATGGTTTCGTACGTATCTTTCAGGTGCGTAGAATATGCAACCGGTACTGACCCATATCTGTTTCCATTGTGTAATAATATTATTTACTACCTTCAAATTTGTCTTAGGTGAACAGTCGCCATGCTTCAATGCTGTGTTCTACCCCGAAGCTTGACATAAGATCTTGAATGTCCATGTATTATCAAATAGTATCACTCATTGCAAAGAACTTCACAAATTCTTTATGTCTGTGCCGAAACTGTGAAGTCGTCGTAACTGGTGCAAGGAAATCAAATTGTTTAAGACGTGAACCGAGCAGTTCAGCTTGGCCTTTTGTTAGTGCCAGCTCCCGTACGAATCGCAAAGTTGAGCATTATTCATTAAATGAATATCTTCTCCAGGTTGGTAGTAGTCTGAGTCTGGGTCGTTAGTAGGAGATAAAAGAGGACTTTCTTCTTGCGTTTCTTCATTAACTGTGTATTCTGCAGGTGCTGTTGGTATTGGACATGTGACGGGGTCATGTGAAATTGGTTTAGAAACTGAAGGAACGTCTGGATACTTTACAGATGCACTAGTTTTTTAGGAGAATCCGGTGACATTTGACAAAGAGAAATAACAGTCTGTGGTGTGGTTGCTTGACTCCCGCCATATCACAGGAACTCCAAATGTCAGATGGTTGTTGTTCTTCGCCTTCCTTATCCAACCGCACAAGTTGCATGCATAGATCAAATAGATGAACTGTGGTGCCCACGACTTACCACTATCCACTTTCGAATCAAAATATAGTTGATATTATGTTTTCTTAAGAAACGGTGTAAAAGTTTTCCGATGGAATTTTTCTGTTATATAGCCGCACACGTAT
This sequence comes from Periplaneta americana, assembly GCF_040183065.1. Lineage (NCBI taxonomy): Eukaryota > Metazoa > Arthropoda > Insecta > Blattodea > Blattidae > Periplaneta > Periplaneta americana. The sequence continues at coordinate 109,367,784 of NC_091120.1, read as the reverse complement.
CAAAACACATCTGGTGAAATTCTATATCATCTGGAAAAACGACAAAAGAATTCGACGAACCGTGTGCCATGTAAAAATAAAATTTCGTCGATAATTTCAAAACCTGACACGATAGAGCAAAGCGGTTTTCAGATTTTAAATCAGCATGAAAAACTACATTAGAAATAGTAAACATCATGTCAGATATCTACCATTTGTTTTATTATTACTCAAGAAATGTTATTCTGGTTTGATGGTTTGTGTTAAAGTTCTTAATAGGGTTGTACCTCTGACTGAGATTCTGGCTGATATGTACATCTATTATCACGCAGTATATCTCACTTCATGATATGCGTCCGGGAAAGAAAATTGCTTATACACATCTGAAGTCTCATTAATGTAATATGTTACTAGACAGCGAAGTATGCAATGGAGGTGGAAAGGAACTGGCCACTCTATTCCATTATTTCTAGGCTTAGTTGCCTCATGAGTTATGCCTTATTGATGCCACTCATGAAGATCAAACCTGTCTTCTTGCAGTTGACTAAACAACAAACAATACTCACTACATGAATTGACAGCCACAAGATATCATGCATTGTTGATAATGATCATCGTCATAGTTTCGGTTGTCTTCATTGTCCTCATAAACTGGTTCCACTTGTATTGTTTTAGACTCAAATTCTAAGGTCTGGTAATCTTTTTCTAGATATTCTTTACCTGTTATTGTTCAGGCTGTATTAATATAGAATTGTGTAAAATCCCCGTCTTCCTTTCTTGAAATGTACCTTATAATAACAAATAGAATGGAAATATAGTGAGGGACGAGCAATTAAAAGGTACGCCAATGCGCGTCCTTGCAAGAGGATTTGGGACTTTGAGGTAGAAACTATGTTAGTTCCAAGTCGGTAGGCCACTTGCCTCACTCCGCTTATCAACGTTGCACTGAAGAACCTACGGAAATTTAACGTAAAAAGACGAAATTGGGACTAAATAAGTACCATATTTCAAGGAAAGAGATTTCGCTGAGGACCACTGGAAACATGATTAGATATCAGCATCGTAGGATCGCCTAAGATGCTGGTAGGAGAGAAGTGAGCCGAGCGTCGCAGTTCAGAATATTCGGTCGTCTGGAATGAATTTTAGTATTAGCTCTTCAGTTGAAAATTATTTCAATGTGTATTTATAGTCCTACCACATTTTGTCTAACAATTTGAAAGCTACTAGTCAAAGAAATTCACTTCAAAATTTTTATTTCATTTATTCTATAATGGAAGTTTGAGAACCGTATAGAAGTGTTCGGACTAAAATATAATGCCCCAATTTTTTTTTTTTTTTTTTTTTTTTACTTTGCGTTTCTCTTGACTTTGTAGTGAAGGCACTGGAAAGGAGTTCCTGCTATAATCTCAATATATGTAGGCCTAATTGAAGTTCATTCCAAATATAAAAAAATTTGAAATTGTAAATTTGTGCGAACTAGACCTCTTTAAGTTTCACAAAATGTATTATATTGGTCTACATACTCGTATTTCTGAGTATCATATTTTTCCAGCGTTCAATTTATTTAGCACCATTGTTCCTTGAGGATTATTTCTGGAGCTAACTACTAATTGTTCATGATCTGAAAATAATTATTTGTCATATACTGTAAAGTCTCAATAATAAATCGAAACTTTCTTTTGGTTATTTTCAAGAAGTTAAAATACGTTGTAATAGCTTGGAATATATGAGTTATTCATAGTCTAGTGTTCTGCCTAAGGGCAAGTATTTTACTCCAAACCCAGCTTTCTCCAATCTTTTCTATTTTCTGCCTTCCTCTTTGTCTCTTCATATGATCCATTTATCTTAATGTCGTCTATCATATGATATCTTCTTCTGCCCCGAACTCCTCTCCCGTTCACTATTCCTCCCGGTGCATCCTTCAGTAGACAGTTTCTTCTCAGCCAGTGACACAGCCAATTCCTTTCTCTCTTCCTGATCAGTTTCAGCAATTATGTAATATTTGGATATGTATGAAATTTATGTTCTATATTTAATAAACTGAACACTGTAATAATGGTAAAACACATGCGAATTCATTTTACTTTCAATTAGAATTTATTGAAGGAGACCGCCATGGCGACTTAGTGGTAACGAGCTTGGCTTATAAGCCAATGGACCTGGTTCAAATCTCGTTGCATCCACAATGTATAACTTGTTGAGCAAGCCGGTGGTTCCAAGCAATGCAGAGATTTCTCCGGCTACTCCATTTCCTCTGTGACATCCAAACAATACTGCAAAATCACGTCATTCATTACGAGTGTAATGTGGATTCACACTGGATAGTCTCTGACGAACTAAGCGGTCTATGATTGTCGGCATTAGCGAAATTTACCAATACGTTCGTAGAATTGGAGCGAATAACAAGGGTCCCGCAATAAAAAAAAAAAACATAAGGGAATGTCGTCAATTATGGCCCCTTTGTTTCTTTTTTTTTTTTTTTCTTTTTTGCATATATTGGAAAAATGAAAATTTTGTAAATTAGAAAAGTTACTCATTTTTGCATATTAATTACAGTATTATAGAAAAGTAAAATTATATATTTAATTGCTGTAAAGTAGGAAATTATGCAAGTTTTTATTATAACTACAATTTCCGGCCGTGTAATGAGTAGCTCCAAATATGGCCCCTCAATCTTATTTATTTTTAATGAAATGTATTTTTTCAGCGCATTTATTTGAAGAATAATTATTTGAGTTGAAAAATAAATATTTGAAACAGTTCTTGCATCTAATCCACTTTTCTCCTTTTTTGTCTTCAGAATACCGCTTGTGGCAAACAGGGCATGTAGCATCAGCATCATTATCGTCGTCGTCATTATCATTCTCAAGAATGTCATTACTATCTTCGTCATATATGTGTGTATCCAATGCCTACCCACTTGACTTGCGTGATTCGGGTTCCACATACATATTGCGGATAGATGCCAGAACTGTGACCCATTTTCTAGTTGTACACCACTTCGGCGGGTCACACTGTACATGATGTGTATCTGTGGAGAGTTATGTCATGTACTAGGGTGAGTGTATGTGTAAGTGTTCGTGTAGGGTAAGGTTGCTATCAATGGGCCGGTTCCTTCGATGGGCCGGCTCGAATTCTCCATATGTATTGACAATAGGCACACTCTGGTAGCTGTTTAGTGTACTTCGGGTTGCCAAAGTGTCGCCATATTAGTTGTGAGTTGCTCGACGCAGACACAAAGCAGCAGTGAAGGAAGGTAGGATTTTCACGTTTTTCTTCTAATTTACTAATGTAATGAAGGAAGCATTTCTGTCAAATATTAATTCTGTATAAATTTCTACAGACAGTGCCTGAAAGTAGGATGAATTCCCGTTATTTAGTCATATTTACATTATAAATTTAGTTACTGTGAACGGAGACAGGATCATGTTAAACGATGTAGTACTAGTTGCCTTCAATGAGCCACTCCGAGTTGTTATGAATGGACTAGTGGCCCAATGATGGAAACCGTACCCACGCGCACTTTCGTAATTACTGTTTCGAATTAGTTAACAAAAAGCCGTGCTTGCTGATTTAATGCGTGTATAGTATAAACGAATGATTAGTTATACATGCATATATATTAAAATATGTATGTTTTCTTTCCTAGATGCCGTCAAAAATGAAATATGGTCAGTGGCAGGAAGATGATATGTGTCGTGCTTTAGCTGCAGTACGAAAAGGTGACATGGGTGTCATAGAGGCTGCCAGAACATATAGTGTGCCCAGGGTAACATTACAAAGACATTTAGTGGGCAAGAATTATTTTGCTGTTAAACATAAAAAAATTATAGATAGTATAGCTGATCTTCGCGCAGAAGTGGAATATGAACTTGTTGGTCATGTTCTCTGATTAATTTATGTTGGTATTACACCAAGGGAACTGCGCTTGCTAGCATTTAATATAGCAGAAAGGAACGAAACCCTTCATAGATTCAGTGAAGAAAAGAGAATAGCCGGAAAGAAATGGTATTATGTATTTAAGAGAAGACTTCCCCAAGTTAACTTGCGTCAACCACAGTCGACCTCTTATGCTCGAGCTAAGGGGTTTGATAAAGAAAATGTAAGTCACTTTTTTGACACCTTGCAGAAAATTGTTGATGTAAACCAACTCGATTCAACTCGAGTATTCAACGTTGTAGAGACTGGTTTATCAACTGTGTAAAAGAAACCTAGAAAGGTCCTTGCCTTCAAAGGTAAAAAAGCAGTGGAAAAAGAGGTTCCACTACTACTCCAGTTTGCTCCACAAGTGCTGCGTGTCAGTATGTTCCATCACTGATCATCTACAAACGTTCGCGTTCTGCGAAAGAATTAGAAGATGCAGCTCCACCTGGAAAAATTTTGCTTATAATCCTGAAAGTGGATACATTAGCAAAGATGTATTTGTGAGGTGGTTAAGGCATTTCATCGACACTGTCCGTCCTTCAAAGGAAAGAGAAGTCTTGCTTCTTCTCGATGGACATTCAACTCACACCAGAAATCTCGATTCTCTAGATATTGCTCGAGAGAATGGAGTCATCATGCTAGCACTTCCAGGACACACTACTCATAGGTTGCAGTCACTGGACGTGTCGTGTTTTAAGCATTTGAGTAAGCAAACCTGAAGTTGTTACCCATTTTCATATTCCACGACAGTCTGTTAAAGCGTATGGACTGCAGTGAATGAATTTGTAAAAACAGGAGTTTGACCAGTCAACAGGGATGTGTTCCAAAATTGCCATTTTGTGGCAGCGATGCAGTTTGAAATAAATATGTTCCCGTTTTGGAAGGTTGTATAATTAAGCCTGTCAATGAAGAAATTCCAAAGCCAAATAGGCCTAATACCAAGATTCCAGAAAAAGGGAGCAATAGCATCTGGAAGTCGAGATAGTTTAGAATCTCTTCCAGCTGATACAACAACATTGACACCAAAATTGAAAGTTTCCTTGGGTGAAATCTCTCCTATATCAAACAAAATTTCTCTCGAAAGAAGTGCAAATAAAGCTCAGAAAATGATAATGATCACGAGTAGTCCGTACAAACAGAGACTGGAAGATGTAAAAAGCAAACAACTAAAAGAAGACTTCTTGAAAATTCTGCACCGGAGAAGTCAGCTCAAACCAAACTCTCGTCTTCTTCAAATGGTTCAACGAGATGTAATTCAAACAAAGAGTTATGGTATTGTGGCATCTGTTACAATGACACAAAAGAAGATATGATTCACTGTCTGTCATGTAACGAGTGGGTTCATGAGAATTGTGCTGGTGTTACAAAAGGAGCCAAAGTGTTCTATTGCGAAAACTGTGACTAAAGCGTGACAATATTTTATAAAAGTTTTGTTTTGTCTCATCTTAGCTGCTATAAACAAAACTGAATTCATGGTTTTCATTGCATGTTCTTTTTCAAGTTTTTTTCTTCAGCTTTTTTATTTGGTCAGCCAACGAGAGAAGAAAGATAGAGTTTAGAGTTTAGAGTTAAATAATGGTATTCAATTGTCTTTATATGTTTTGTTTTCAGTGTATATAAATTGTTGTTTTGCTTGATTAGCCTTTAAACTATGGTTATTTTGAAATATTTTAGTCCTGTTTAATCACACTATAGAACAAATAGGGCCTAAAGTGTTTTCTTTTCATTTCTGTAAAATCGTAAATCATTTGCGATAAAAATGCTGAAGGTCTTAGCCTGATTACAAACTAACAATGATTTATTTCGTTTTTTTGTGTTAATGAAATATCTGAAGTTATTTTAAGTGCCCTAGTGGATCGAATACATGTTCTGTGGTTCCATATGCCAACACACTACTCCTATTAATGCCGAAGATTTTGTGTATTGGCATTTATTTAGTTGTCGGTTGTTATTTAACAATATAATTCTGCAGCCCATTCATGGAAACTACCTGGCCCAAAGAAGGAAACGAGTCTCCTTCATTGGGCCAATGATGCTTATTTTTATTTTCCACATAGTTCATTAACATCGAATACTTATAACTTCTACTTGTAGCGTAGTGAGGTACAGAAGGTAATATTTAAGTCTGCTTGAAAAAGGAAATAAATATTACTTCAGCCCAGGATATCATATAACATTTCTTTTAAGTGGCTCATTGATAGAAACCTTACCCTAAGTGTAGTGTCTGGAATGAGTGAAGATGATGATGAGGAAGGGAGAAGGGGAAATCCGGTGCCGGCACGTAGCCTACTCCCGTCGAATATTACCTAGGGTGCCGCGAGGCTTAACGTCCCCGTCCGACGGACGAATCACTATTAACAATGAGATATGCCTTCTCTTCATATGCACTGCGGAGAGACTTGGGATTCAACTCAGGCATATTGGTGCAGAATCTAGTGAGTATTGAGACGATACTCCTCTTCATCGGTGCTGATTGATTGAGAGGGTTTTCGTTTGCGTTTAGACCTTTCTGCATTAATTTTTTTTTTCATAATAGCTGCCACTTTAGGCCTCTCCTTCAGGAATTCAATATTATCCGCAAAACTGTTTTCGTTCAATGTGAATATGCAAGAAAACCATTAATAGTTGTTGTCATTATTGCAGCGCTCTCGTATCTCCGGCCTATCAGGTACCCGATTTAGTAATGGATAACAACGCCGTTTTAATGTGCATCTACCCACTTACCAACTCCATCATTGATTACGGCATTAATAGCATCCATCATTTTATTTTTATGCCCTGATTTTCTTTTCGACATCTGTAATATAGAAAAACATAATGTAAAATGAATATTAAGTAATCGGATCTAAATTTGGCCCGGGACCATATTTAGGTTCTTGAAAAGGGCGATATTTGGCTACTTCTCTATTTTCAATATTGCATTGTGTTCACGACGATGGTTTATATACACTGAAGCTTAGATAATATGTTAAAGTGCTAAGAAACCGTCACACAAATCAAGTAGTTACTTTAAACAATGACGTTTTATAAATACAGTGCAATTATTAGTATGATGCATATAAAAACTCACCTCTATCCCGAAAATGTCATGCTTTACCAAGAGCGAAAACACGTTAAGACGCCTACAACGCAATAACAATAGTCATTGCATCCAACTGTAGTAGTCCCAACGTTTACCGTAAGATTGCACCACATATTTTTCCAGATATAAAGAGGGGCTATATTTGGAGCCGGGATCATATTTAGAGGTTCACCCTTATTAAAAGTGCCAAGTAAAGTGGCACGAATTTGTGAAATATATTCAAGCAATCACATCTCAAAGATTTAAAAGTAGGCTAAATAAACTTGAAAGCTTGGATGTGGAAAATGATTGCTATTAATTTGCAACACCAAATGTTATCGCGGAGGGGGGAGAAATGCACAAATAAAATGATAATATTGACGATGGTGATGGTGATGGGAAGGATATGATTAATGGGGTAAGAGAAGTTACATTTTGAATTATACAATTTTAATTATATTGAATGAATAGCACACAAGCATAGGCTACTTCACGTGAGCAGGTGCAAGGAGATAGATAAACCGAACTTGGAATCGATATGTATAATTTAACAAGGACATTACAAGCTATTTGTATGCTGTCCTCGCTATCTCAATAAAAATAATCATCCCCAAGCAGCAGTCATGGGTGCCACTCCTGTCCAACTGCACGAATTCAAATGCACGTACAGGGGAAGGGCCGTCTCTTTTTCTTTTATGTTGGCTATTGAAGTGCAAATCTACTTCAATATCTGCACTGGAGGTGGATGCGGTACTAAGACAGAACAAGGTATTCTATCTAGCTGGGCGGAAAGAATAGGGCGTGACACGAGGGGGGAAATCGATTGAGAAGGTAGAAAAGCCGCATAAAAACCATACCAGAATGGAATGAATTTGGAGTCGGAGGCAAGTTTTTGACGTTTCATTCGGTTACGAAGCTCCGGCAGATGATGGCGGAAAATGTAGAATTGGGATCGTTGAACAAGGCGAAGAATAGAACAATGGACAATGAAATGGAACGAGTACAGCGACAGCTATTTTTAATCCTATTTGACAGCCTTTGGATCGTAATTGTAAACCTAATAAACGGATAATTATGATACAAAATTAAAAACAGAAAGTATCGTTTTTAACTAGTCTGACGCTTCCAATAAATAAAGGAAAGTAGAACAAAAATTATTAAATTATATGTACTTCAGTAGTTTCCAAATTTTATAGTGTTACATGTCCCTTAAAGTTCATAATTCATTTTGGAGGATCCCTTCGATTTTTTTGCATAATTTAGGCCAATAAACATATTCTACTCATTAAATATTTGCAAAATGTATCGTTAAAAATTGGTAACTATAGTCCTATTAAATTTTAGTTTTAAATTCTGAACATCAAATGGAAATAAAATAAATTTTATTTCCTATCACGTTTCCCTGGGGGGATTTTAAATTAATTCTTTAGACTACAATAATTACCTTGCAACTGTCAGCTTTTAGAAGTGTAGCCTACTTCAATTATAGATAGCTACTCTGAGTCGTAATTTAGCTTAATGTTAAATTTACTTCTATATTTGTTTTTCAAGAAGGCCAGAGTGTACTGGATACAAGTCACGTTGAAATAGATGACATTTAATTGTTGTAATGCAATTCTGAAAACACCGGAATACATGGTCGTGCTTGAAACATGACCATTATAGGAAACACGAATTTTAACGTAAAGATTAATTTTTGGTCCTACAGAACTGTTACGGTAACAATGGTTATTGCAGGAGAAAAATTCGCCCCGGCGCCGGAGCGATTGTTTCTCCTTTAACAACCATTGTTACGAATTTTAAGCTCCAATCAGAAGTTAATTCTGATAACTTTTCTTCTTTGGCGAATAAACTCTTCTATGTAACCAAAAAGAGTTTCCACCCGATAAAATTGTTCTTTAAATTGCAGAAACGAAAGTATTCCCTTAATTTTATTATTAATAAATCAAATTGTTCTTTATATTTCCGATATATTGAGCAAACATTTTTTAGTCATTTATTGTTAGAAAGTCACTTAGAATGAGAAATTAATTGAGTTCTGATGTCTGGTACGTTCGTGGGTAGATCAGTCGGTAGAGCGTTGGTGCACTCAGCCAAAGGTCCCGGGTTCGAGACCCGACCCCGGAACAATTTTTTCCTTGAAATTATTCAAATCAGCCACGTGGAACCCAGAGTTGCATGAGTTAATTGTGCTTCTGTATTTGCACGTCTGCAGGAGAAAGTAGACGCCTTATTTTAAGTTATAATTGCATGACAATTTAACTAAAGATGTTGAAATCGCAAGATTTTAAGAGGAGATATTTTTTCTGGTCTATTTGTAAAAGAGATGGCGTACCTGAGGAGCTGTAGTGTGGGACTTCAATGAGATGTGTCAGGGTTTTCATTTTAAAATGTTAAAGAAAGTTCCTTTTAATTCTTTAATATGAAAAAATACTCTATGTTTTAAATTTGTATTTAAACATTTATTGTTGTTATTAACTTACATAAAAATAAATACTGACAATCACAATAAACTTTTTACTGAAAGTATTTCATATATTTGAGAAACAGCATATGTCCACGAAATTTAGGGCACTCTGGCGTTTCCTAACGTAATTAAACGTTTCTTTAAAATATTTAGAAATATTTTCAATCCATATGAAAAATTTACCATAAAAGGAATATACATCCAATATTTAGAATTTTTGTTTTCTCGAATCTTTTTGCTAAGGACATGTACAGTTTCTCTAATAACCGATTCAAATAGAGGAAATTTCGATATTTGTTATTGAATTACGCGTATAAAATGCTAAAAGGTATTAAAGAAATTAACCAAAATGCCTTTTGTTAATTAGTTCTCAATTTACTAATAAGGAAACAACATTTCGGGAAAAAATTCCCGTTAAATACCGAGTCTTGTTAAGATTATGGTTTTTATCAAAATTTAAGTGTATTTTATGTTTTTAACTGTAGTTTTATTTTATCGTATTGTCACCTACAGTACATAAAATATACATTTTGTTGTTATGTGATTTTTACAGCAAACTTCACTGTCTTTTTCGTACACCATTATGTATGTCAATATTCCGCAAAATGAGTAATGCTTATCAGTGAGAAATACTTGCAACTTCAGGTGTAATCACATTTGTGCTACTTTCAATTTATTTAAACGTCATATTAAATCCTTGGGACACTTAAGATAACGATTGATTGATAAGAGTATTAAAAATACAGTAAACTAATACTTCTTCCTTAGATTGTGCACTTTGCACCTCACTGATGTCGCCAATTTCAAATATACTCTGTTCATTTTAGTCTCTCTTAGAGGCCACAAAAATTCTTCTTCTTTTATTTCTAATATTAACATGATTTTTTTTCCTTTCTGTGCACTATTTGCGTTCCATAGCCGTAGAGAAACTCCTAAGTACACAAAAAAAACTTTAGTAAAATTTTCAATTTACTATTACAGAAGTAAAGTCAGTGTTAGCGACGTGTGACTTCCTACTCTCGACGAGAGCTTATGCACACTCTTTGATACCATTTATGTTCTCCTGTCTGCTTTGAATATATTTTGAGTCACTTTTGATAGTACTTCGAATGGACATGTACATTTAGCTTTAAATGAAAGGATTTATTTGAACAAAACTTAATAATTACGCCTACTTTAAAAGTAATAAATTTCTTATATGGTAAAAATAATTGGATCAGGAATCGAAAATGTACTATCTAATTTCAGTTACATTTGTATCCTGGAATTTTATGGTAAAACGTAGATATAGTCAAAGACTTCAATAAAATACAGTGTAATATATAAGATAGACCTAACTATAAGAGCAATACTAACAGAGAAATTACTAAAAAAATTGCAATTAAAATTTTATAAAAAGTCGTTAATTTGATATTGAATCAGACTTCTAAAACCCGTTTAGGAAAATGAATAGTCACGAAGTAACACGGTAGTAATACGATGACACATATTCTGAGTTTACTCGGTTTGACTATTCGAAGACGGGATCCGAGATGAATCCATGAACCTAGACACTGATTGGCTCCTACTTATGCAATGCTGTTCAAGACCTACTGGTGGTATGGAATTATTCGTGAATTCATTGTTGATAGGTGTGCCACCCAGCCTCAGGCCTGACGGACCAGATCCCATACTCAGACGAATACCTGACAAACATCATGGACGGACACAATAAGACTTTAAATCCAATTTCAATATTTGAGACTTATACTATCTTAAGAATTTAATCTCGGTATGTTTAAAATGTATCCAACAAAGATAAAAAAATAAAGTAGGAATGGAAAGAGTTGATAGAATGAGATTTAGTCTATAAATATAACAGAACAAAAAAATATGTTTTAATATTCATCCCGCGATCTTATGTGCCAAATTCATAATTTACAGTAAATATTGTAAACATACCCCATATCACACTAACAATTACTTACTTACAAATGGCTTTAAGGGACCTACAGGTTCATTGCAGCCCTCACATAAGCCCGCCATCGGTCCCTATCCTTTGCAAGATTAATCCCGTCTCTGTTATCATACATCCCTCCCTCAAATCCATTTTAATATTATCTCCCCATCTACGTCTCGGCATCCCCAAAGGTCTTTTTCCCTCCGGTCTCCCAACTAACACTCTATATGCATTTCTGGATTCTCCCATACGTGCTACATGCTCTGCCCATCTCAAACGTCTGAATTGAATGTTCCTTATTATATCAGGTGAAAAATAAAATGTGTGCAGTTCTGTGTTGTGTAACTTTCTCCATTTCCTGTAACTCCACTCCTCTTAGCTATAAATATTTTCCTAAGGACCTTATTATCAAACACCCTTAATCTCCGTTCCTCTCTCAAAGTGAGAGTCCAAGCTTCACAACCATACAGAACAACCGGTAATATAACTGTTTTATAAATTCTAACTTTCAGATTTTTTGACAGCATACTGGATGACAAAAGCTTCTCAACCGAATAATACCAGGCATTTTCTATATTTATTCTGCGTTTAATTTCCTCCCGAGTGTCGTTTATATTTGTTACTGTTGATCCAAGATATTTGAATTTTTCAACCTCTTTGAAGGATAAATCTCCAATTTTTATGTTTACATTTCGTGCAATATTCTGGTCACGAGACATAATCATATACTTCATCTTTTCGGCATTTACTCCCAAACTTATCGCTTTACTTGCTGAAGTAAAATTCCCGTATTTTGTGGATTTTCTCCTAACATATTCACATCATCCGCATAGACAAGAAGCTGATGTAACTAGTTCAATTCCAAACCCTCTCTGTTATCCTGAACTTTCCTAACGGCATATTCTAGAGCAAAGTTAAAAAATAAACATGATAGTGCATCTCCTTTCTTTAGACCGCAGTGAATTGAAAAGCATCAGATAGAAATTGGCCTATACGGGCTTCGCTCTAAGTTTCACTGCGAGATATTTTAATTAATCGAACTAGTTTCTTGGGAATACCAAATTCAATAAAAATATTATATAAATCTTGTCTCTTAACCGAGTCATATGCCTTTTCTAAATTTATGAACAACTGATGTACAGTACCCTTATACTCCCATTTTTCTCCAATATCTATCGAATACAAAAAATCTGATCAATAGTCGATCTATTACGCCTAAAACCGCACTGATGATCTCCAATAATTTCATCTACGTAACTAGTTAATCTTCTAAAAGGAATATTGGACAAAATTTTGTACGACGTCAACAAAAGTGATATTCCTCGAAATTTACCACAGTTAGTCTTGACCCCCCTTCTTAAAAATAGACACAATTATGGACTCCTTCCATTGTTCTGGTACAATTTTCTTTTCCCAAATAGCAAGTACAAACTTATAAATTTCGCTAGATAATGCGCTTCCACCCTCTTGTATTAATTTTGTTCGAATTTGATCGATACCTGGAGACCAGTACTTTTTCAGATTTTCTGTCGCAATTTCGACTTCCGAAAGTGTGGGATCGGGTATAAAACAATACTGACGGAAAAAAATAAGCGTGCTTAACTTTCTCGCTCAACGCAAGGTCACTGATCTTCCACACCCTTCTTATTGTCCATATTTGGCGCCGGCAGACTTTTTTTTTTCCCGCCTTATATTAGTCCTGAAAGGCTTACGCTTCGCAGACGTTGCGGATATCACACAACGCGTGAGCATGGTGCTGCGAGCGATTCCACAAGAAGCGTTTGCTGACAGTTTCCAACAGCTTTACAACCGATCGCAATGTGCGGACGGGCGTTGTCGTAGAGGAAATTCCACTGTTCACTCCGGGACAGTTCTGGCCGAATCCTCTGGATGCGTTGAAGCAACCTTTTCAAAACTCCCTCGTAAACTTCCGCGTTGACAGTTTGGCCCTCGGGGTAAAAATTCATGGTCACATCAAGCCCTTGCTGTTGAAAAAGGCAATCAACATCATCTTAATCTTGGATTTTGTCAGACGACTTCTTTTGGGAAGAAAATGAACACTATGCCATTTACTGTCGCTTGGTCTCCCGAGCGTATTGGTAGCACCAATTCTCACCTCCAAAAATTGCGGATTCCGGTCAGATATGTTGATGAAATCTCCAGACGATTCCATCCGAGTTTGCTTCTGCTCGTCTCTCAGAGGTACAAACTAGGCACAAATCTTCGGTCTTCCAAATGTTCGTGGACAATAATGCTTACACTATCTTTGCTGATCTTCAATTCGTCTGCTATCATTCTCAAAGACAGCCGCCGATCATCCGCAATCACCCGTCGCACTCTTTCGATGTTGTCTGGGATTGTGCTTGTGGACGGTCGACTTGAACGCAACTCAACCTTGACACTTTCTTTTCCGCCTCTAAAGCGTTTAAACCACTGAAACACACACTTTTTACTCACTGCTTCAACATCGTACACTTGCACTAACATTCCATGAGTCAAAGACACGATTTCTCGCACTGACTCCGTTAGATTGGTCGCAGCGTGCACCACTGCTTCACTGCGGTGATTTGCACGATAGAGGACAATGTCTTGTTGACATGTCTCTCAATGCGTATGCGCGCGTCCCTCATCCTAACCAGCGTGGTTTGTAAAATATGGGACCATTCACCGAAATTTTTAGATGCACCTTGTATTCCTGAATATATTGTACTGGTGACTAGTAGAGCAGACTCAACTAAATTCGTGAAACTAAGGTTTTAGTGAAAAAATAAGATTAAAACTAAAACAAATGAGTATTTTTTATTTATTTTTATTTGGCTGCAGTGAGTTACAATGTTGAATGAAAGCATTGACCTCCGGACATACAGCTATCACTCACTTATCAAAATACAAGTGTGTTTTTAATGTACATACATTATTAAGTTTCAGGAATTTACATGAGCATTTTTATCTCAAATAAATTTATGCAATCATTATAAACAAATAATACAAATAAACAAAAATATTTAGCACTGTAGAAGAACTGGTATAATTTCGTGATAGTGCAAGGGTATTTTCGTGACAATCCTTAAATTCAAAATATTTGGGCATATTCAGTAACATTTTTCATTGGTGTATTCACTCACAATTTCAAAGCTATCAGTGAATAAAATCTATGTTATAATACATCTTCTGCCGTTTATACTATACTATCAGAATTACGTTTGCCCCTGGTAAAAATTCGTTATGAAGTTAAATTAAAACATCACGAAATTAGCCGAGTTAGGCCTACTTGATTTTATTCTGTGTGATAGGAGTACCTACACAATAGAACAGAATGTTTTATTTAGGCTAGAAGAGTTAGGCCATAAGGCCTTCACTTCCACTCAACCTGCATTAATCAATTTAATAGCGACATACATATTTAAATTATGAATATTTACTATGCACAAAATATTCTCTAGCAATATTCTTCTGTTGAATTTCAACGTTTAGTAAATACATTTTTATTTAATTTGAGATAAAACCTATACGAAAAAGTAATATAACTTAATTTATGAGCTAACGTAATTCAATTGAGTCTATATGCAATATGTAAGCAAATAATTAAAATTATTGTTAAATGATAAGAATTAATTTAATATAAGTTTACTAGAACAATGTGAAATTAAATATAAAATTGGATTCTAACATTGAAGATGTGGATCTACTATTTGCTGCACGATTTTCAAGTTTGAAGAGTATATTCAGTTATAAAATATAAACTCAATATTGCAAGATTGTAAGACTCTGCACCTGACGAAAACTTAAATACTCGTAGAAAGTGTAATGCTTTCTTTTTACCATTTAGGGGTTGAAGCACGAGAAAAAATTCGATAACTTTGCAGTAGTTGAATATCAAACCTATGTTTGTTCAAAATATTAACCTAGTTACCTGAATGATTCTCTCTTCAAATATTACATACCGGTATATTAGTTATGAATTGTAATATAAAGGAGATTGAAAATGCCCATGTATAAGATTTATAATGAATACTAATTGACCTTAAATATATTATATATTATATATAATACATTTAGTCCAGAATATGGAATAGGGACTTAAAAAACCCAATCACATTGATTTTAATTATGTTAGTAATAATTACTTAAAAGCTTGCATGTTTTACTTGAGAGGGCACAGACAGGAATTTCTGAAAGTCGCAAAGTGTTCACTTCACAACATGTTCAAATGCCAGAAAACTGTGGCATATATTCTTTCTAATAAGGCTAATTTAATTTTCTTGGCACAGATATTTGTTTACCTCTGTCGAATAACGGTTGGAATGCCTAACCGTAGAACGAGTGGGCTCGGGTTCAAATTATGGCTGGGACAAGTTACCTGGCTCAGGTTTTTCCTGGGTTTACCCTCAATTCGTTCCAAATGCTTAAGAGCTTAATTTCACTCAGACGCTAGCTAACTTTCACAGTTGGTGAATACTTGTACGAAAAACCAATAAAAAAATAAGAGAAGACATTATACGCATGAGACCAGGGATTAAAATTACATTTTATTATGAACAAAGACAGCGCGGCGTTGAAGAACAGATTTCCTTATCGCGTTTACCATCTCATCTGTAACACATAGCCACCCTTATGAGTACTTCAGTAACGAAACAAATTCCCTGTATCACATGATTTTTACAAACTGCAAATATTATATGGAGTAGGTATGTAACATCTGGAAGTAGTGAATACTCCGTAAGCTGAGTACTTTGGAATTTCCCCACATAAACCAGCAAGGAATCAGCATATTAAGCGACACATAAGCGTGGCAGATAGTTCTTATCAAATACAGCAATATTTAGATGTGGGAAATTGTGATGACCAGAACATTTGGCACATCTGGGGATAACATAATGCATATTACGATTCGTAGAAGGTCCCAAGGGTGAAGTGCTTCGAGGGGAATGAACTCACAGATGGGGGACAATGTTGCGATGTGTTCAGAAGTGGGGAAAATTTACAGAATACACTTTTAATGCCGTATGGCGATGTTATCTATGTATAAGAGAGATTAGCCTACAACATTTATGAAATGTTAATCTCTAGTCTTGAATGAGCCTAGTTTAATAACTTCGAGAATACATAGTAATAATCGACAACTGCAAATAAAATCCTTTCATTATTTGTGCTATTCTTTGTTATACTTATGATGTTATTGAGGGTTTGATGTCCATGATGTAATTTCATAGGATTTGAGATATTCACGGTGTGCGTCGTCAAGAGAACGACTACAGGATTTCTTTTCCTGTGATTCAGGTTTAAATCCTGACAAATTAAAGTAGAATAAAATAGTGTTTGACAAGTCTTCGCTTCCGCTGTTTTAGAAATTACTCCACTAACTGTTATAAGTGTCATAGTCAGCCGAGTTAGCTCTGTGATAGCGTCTCTGCCGCCCGATTAGTCCGTCCAGGTACAGTTACCCTTAAAAGGAATGAGACGGCTCTTGGTCGTCGGAAGTTAAAGTTCTACAGCGCGGTTCACTTGACATCGACGTAACAATAAATACCATGACATATACAAGAAGAATTGTTACATGGACCACAACAAGGACAAGGACCAAAATAAGAATCATGAAGAAGATAGCCATTTAAGGCCACGATTTCACAACATTGCTCGAGTCACAAAATATCATTGCTTCTCTGTACCGAATGGCAAATGCCTGCTATGGGATCTACATTCTGGACTGCTGCTGTCGCTGTCTTGTCTCGGTAGCTCATATAGTAGCTTGTCGGTTCCACTGTATAACCGAAACGTCTCGTGTTCGATCCCAGGTAAAACTTTTTTTATTGAGGTGTAATTAATTTTTTCAGAGTTCCTCGACTGTCTAATTTGTCGAAAAATATGGAATAATTTATGCCCAATTTCTGGGTCTTACAAGTGGGCTGAACCTCGTCAAAAAATCTTACTTGGAAGTTAAAAGTATTCTTCCTCAAACAATAATCATAAGAAACAAAAAGAGACCTGTTAACTTAAAATCTTGTCCAAATGCCATCAGCTTCTATTACAGCTCTAAGTCAATCCGGCATGGATGTCACGAGATTGTGGAATAAGTTCTGATCCCCGGCGAGATCTTCCCACGTGTCAACAACGTGATTCCACAATTCGTCTCGCTTTCGAGGGCGTTGGTGGGCATAGGTGGCTATTCTGTAGTGGCATAATCATAGATTATCTCTCGGAACTTTTCCGTAAAAGTAAATTAAATTCACTCCTTGAAACTGACAACCTTAGTCGTAGCGTAATTTTTTCACCAGCATACAAGCTGAAGTAGTACAGTCATTGATAAAATTTTTGTACACAGAATTAGACTGAATTTCTATTCCACAGAATCTGTAATTAATGGCTTGTCCGAACATGATACACAAATCCTAAGTGTTTCCAATGTCACTGAAGAATTTCAAAATATTAATTTAAAAACTAAAAAAAGGTCGTAAATGCTATATCTAGTGATTATTTACATTTATGTCTACAAAATGAATGTTGGAAAAACGTATATGATACTGGTACTACTGATATTAAGAGTAAATGTATTTTATCTTTCACTTAATTTCAGAATCACTTCAGTGGATGTTCTCCACTCAATGTTGTGAAAAAATTCAAAAGTAAAAAATATAGATAACGCAGGGACTTAAAAATCTCATGTATTAAAAAGAAGAATCTCTATGTAATGAGCTGGAATGTAATGATCCTCATGTTCTTAAATACTACAAGAAGTACAGTGTAATTTATAAAAAATTATGAAAGAGGGAAATAGAATACATTTGAATAGAAAAGTACAAAATTCAGATAATGCAATTAAAGCTATTCGGAATGTTATTAAAGTTAAACTTGTAGATATTCTAAGAAAGAAAACATTTTTTGCATTAAAACAAGTGATTATAAAGTAGAGGATTCCAAATCTATTGCAAATTCTTTTAACGTCTTATAGTATATGGTACAGAAATGTTATTGACAACTTAAACATTAAAGATTTTGCAAAAGATACTGCAATTGGTTACTTAACAGTTGCATTTAATAAGTAGTGTTAATATATGTAATTAGTCAATAACTGTAACATTGCTCTTTCATTCAATCATAACATGAATAAAATTGAATGCACATTAAATTAAACACTATTGCAAACATGTAGATAAAATAGTTAAAATCAACTGAAGGGGTGAGAATGAAATAATCCAAAGCCACACTTTTAACAAAAAGTGTTTTGTGCGAGTGCATTTGTTACACATATGGGAAAGCTGCTAATAAAATATTGTAATAATTACTCAGCAAATGACATAGCCTAAGGACTCTAAACCTTTGTAAAAGTTTACCTGTGTGACTTAGGAATATTTTTAATTTCATTTTAATTGTTAGTTTTTAATATATATGCATTTAAATTGTATATATGTGTATATAAATGCATTCACTAAATTAACGTTTATAATATTATAACTTGTAATTTTGTATTGTCTGTGATCATTAACACTTAATCTCAGGACTTTGTAAAACTCTATTTCAACGTTACTTAGCTATTTGAACATTATTTAAACAAAAAAGAATCGTTGATGTAGACTAAGAATCGAACTCGCTCTCTTCTACACAACAGGCAGAAGTCTTAGCGTCTGAGCTATTGAAACGACACGGAACCTTTCCTTTCTGTGCGGAGTGTCGATCTAGTCATGAAGGTCCATTGTCGATTTAACTACACGATTTACGTATATATTTATATTTTATTTACGTAATATTATCATATTTTTTGCAGTATTTGAAGTGAATTTCGGAACGATGGTAGTAACAAACCAAATAGCCTGAAATTAAGTAACTCAATATTCGTTATCTTGTGTATCAGTGCTCTGGTCTCCGATCATGCGCAGTGTCTTACATCTGAGACTTAATAATATTCAATCATCTCATTCTTTTCCAGGGAAACTGTACAATTTCCGGCAGGGTCAGATATTTTCATATAAAATTTCTACCTCGTGACTGGGAGAGGTAGAGGTACACAACTTATAATCACTAAATTGTGCATCAATATGCCTGGGTTAAATCTCAAATCTGTCCGCAGTGCATATGAAGAGAAGGTATATGTCACTGTTGATAGTGATTCGTCCGTTGGACGGGGACGTTAAGCTTGGCGGCTCCCTTGGTGCTATTCGACAGGAGTAAGCCACGTGCCGGCGCCGAGTCTCCCCTTCTCTCTTCCTCATCTTCATCAACATTCTTACTCACACATATTACACATACACTCACCCTAGTATACGACATAAATCTCCACAGATACATATCATGTACAGCGTGGCCAGCCGAATTGATGTGCAACTAGAAAATGGATCACAGTCCTGCCATCTATCCGCAATATGCGGAAACCGAATCACGTAAAGTGAAGTAGGTAGATATTAGGTACATACATACATTACAAGTGTCATACTAATATAACTTAGATCTATTTTATATGTTACATCAAAGGCAACATCTTTGTAACACGTCAGAGTGGTTCACAGTTTATATAGGTTACTTTATGCAGAGTACTAGTCATTAAAAATAGTTTCCACGGTGATTATGTTGGGAAGTGACATTCAGTTGTATTCGCCGATGTTAATATAAAATCGACCAGTATTTCGAACTGAAAATATCATCGTCGTTTCAGCAATAACTCCTATGTGACATATTTCTCGATTTTCAGATTTTTGCTCAATTAAATAACTTAAATAGTGATACAGCAAATAATAAAATCTCCTATATGTACGAGGCGCATCCAGAAAGTAAGTTTCCCTATTTAAAAAAAAGAACACACTTTCAGGATAACATTTATTGGCAACAGGTACATCAATGTTTCAGCTATTTTTCTACATAGCCACCATCAGAATTGAGACACTTGTCGTATCGTGGGATCAACTTTTGTATCCCTCTGTCGTTGAACTCTGCCGCCTGTGAATGGAACCAGCGTGTGACAAACGTCTTCAGCTCTTCGTCGTTGCCAAAACGCTCACCGGAGGACAGGAATTTGAGGTGCAAGAAAACGTGAAAATCGCTGGGAGGAAGATCAGGACTGTAGGGTGGATGATCAAACAACTCCCAGTCAAATACCGTCAAAACAGCTGCTATGCGCCAAGCCTTATGTGGACGAGCATTGTCATGGAGGAGCACAACACGTGCAGTAAGCATTCCACGCCTCTTGTTTTGAATGGCACGTCGCAATTTTCACAGTGTTTCACAGTAACGGTCAGCGTTCACTGTTTCACCTCTTGGAAGGAAGTCAATGAGCAGAATGCCCTTCCTGTCCCAGAACACCGTGCACTTCACTTTTCGTACCGATAGCGTCTGTTTGAATTTCGTCCTGACCGGAGATCCACTATGCCGCCAATGCATTGACTGCTGCTTGGTTTCCGGGGTGAAGTGCGAAATCCAAGTCTCATCGCCCGTGACGATCCTGTCGAGGAACTCGTCGCCGTCATCGTGATACCGTTGCAGAAATGTCAGTGCTGCTCCTAAACGTTACATTTTGTGTTCGGGTGTCAGGTTTTTCGGCACCCACCTGGCACACACTTTTTTGAACAGCAGGTGCTTAGTGACAATCTCATGTAACAAGGATCGCGATGTCTGCGGAAAATGGCTGCTCAGCTCCGTAATCGTGAAGCGACGGTTCTCCATGATGCACTGCCGTACCAGCCCAACACGATCATCATGATTTTCGGCCCATAGACCTGACAGAGCTGCCGATGAATTTCAATTGGCCCAATGCTTTGTGCATTAAAGAACTTTATCACCGACCGAACCTCGCAGGCGGCGGGAAAAGGAATAAGAGCTTCCATTTCGGACCACTGCAGCCACGCTACTGGCACCAGGCGGACCTGTCCGGCTGGCATATGATTGATACGTCATAGATCTGTTACGCATGCGCAATTGACACGGCTAATTACGTTTACTTTCAAGGGGAAAAAATCGGGAAACTTACTTTCTGGATGTGCCTCGTAATTATATTTCTTTTTTTTTTTAAGAATACACAATCTCCTATGCATTACCGCCATAGAAGAATAAATGTGTTTTTTCTTCCTATTGAAAATTTTTAATATAAAGGAGTTTGGGCTGCAAAACGAAGCAATTCACATGAAAGTCAGGGTGGTAAAATATTGGCTAAGAATTATATCTGGGGACCAATGGCTTTAGCGGGCGATTTCTAACAGAGTTCAGCAAAGAGAGGGATGGGGAAAAGAATGGGTTTATAAACTGCAGAGAGGGCTGCATAATATAGGAATGGGTTGGATGTGCAAAAGGAGTAAATAATATAAGAAATGTATGACGTAATGAGAAGATGCGTTTATTTGATATCGAGAGACAAGAGAATAAGCTCCAATATTCGGACAGATCCTCACTACATTTACAATCAAACCTCATGCTTAATTGGGAAAGGGGTGTCTATATAAATTCTTATAGTGAAGATAGTAGAGCGGGTTTGGAGTGGAAGAATTATAAAATTGTTATCGAAGAAGGACACCACATCTCTCCATTATGTGTGGAAAAGGAGACATGGGATCACATTTTAGCCCAATGTGAAAAACAGAACATCTCTGGAGAAAATATCTACCACCCTCGATGCTAAGTCGAGATATTAACTCTCTTCATAGGGAATAGAGAATATGTTGATAGAAAAAAAAACATGGGGAATAGAGAATTCGAACAAAAGACTGGATTGTTCCTCCCCAAGGCGAGATCGCTTAGAACATCAGCTGTTGAAAATTTATGATACGAACTGACGAAGGGATGATGCTAACTACTAAATTATACACTTTTATGCCTGTTTGCATGTTAGGTTAGGATATATGATATGTGTTTTCCTTATACCATTTTTATTTTAATCTGTGTGTATTATGGAGAGTGGTAGGATGTAATCATAGGTGAGGTGGGCAAACCCCACAAAGTAGGACTTATTTTGTGAAGTACGTACGGTCAAAAGACCTTTGCACTAGATTTAGGGACAAATTCTGATAATGTAGTAATATTGTTGAACTAATTAATCTATATATTTAAAAATAAACTAATATAGGTACTCGTGCAACACGTTTTCTCTCTGATACATATCTACTGAAGAATTATGAATTGTGTTTACTCAAGTGTTGGCGTTTTTCAAAGGTTAACCAATCATTATAACAGTATGTAAAATTATTGAGTGACAAACTGGTTCCGTTCTCGGTAAGAAGAAACGTTGTTCGAAACGTAAACAACTCTTATGACTTCTTGAGCAGCTAAGTTTCAAAGAGAAAATAGTTGTACTTTGCACATTACTCTTCGAAAACACATCACTTTCAAAACAGTTCATACAACTCACTAACAAAGATTGGCAATGCAAAGTCCCAGCAGAATGTCTCATTGACTTTATGAAAACAACTAACAGGGAAACCCAACGAGCTGACCGTTGAATAGTAACCTCGTGGCTCAGCAAGAATTCCGGTAATTTAGATTTCACTCAATCTGTACAAAGTAGTTCTGAATTTTTATTCTGACATGAAATGCTGAAAACAGAAGTGATGTAAGTGAAATTAAAGAAAAAAAAAAAAAGGAAAATTTATATTGAAATTGTAAGAAAACTTGCGTAAAATGAAACTGATAGGCGAATTAAAATATGATTAAATGTAGCCAATATTACGAAATAAATCACCTAGACAACATAGAGTCATCGATTATTCAAGATGAATAGTCTGTTAACAGGCTCTAACTCTAAGTTTGCTTTCAAATTATTAACTAATTCACTTAGTTTTGATGTTAAGTTAAGTAGATGAAACTAGTTCGGTTAATTAAAATGTGTCTCTGCGAAACGTACAGCAGAGTCCGTATAGGTCAGTTTCTGTCGGATCCTTTTCCAATTCACCGCGGCCTAAAGCAAGGAGATGCAATATCACATTTATTTTTTTTAACTTTGCTCTCGAATATGTCATTAGGAAAGTCGAGGATAACAGAGAGGGTTTGGAAGTGAACCAGTTACGATTGTTTCGGACGACTTGAATACATTAGGAGAAAATGTACGAACTATTAGGAAAAATACGGGAATTTTGCTTGAAGCGAGTAAGGAGATAGGTTTGTAAGTAAATCCCGAAAAGACAAAGTATATGACTATATCTCATGACCAGAACATAGTACGAAATGGAAATATAAAAATTTGAAATTTATCCTTTGAAAAGGTGGAAAAGTTCAAATATCTTGGAGTAACAGTAACAAATATAATTGATACTCGGGAGGAAATTAAGTGCAGAATAAATATAGGAAATGCCTGTTATTATTCGGTTGAGAATCTTTTGTTATCCAGTATGCTCTCAAAAAAGCTGAAAGTTAGAATATGTGAAATAGTTATATTACTGGTCGTTCTGTATGGTTGTGAAACTTTGATTCTCACTTTGAGAGAGGAACAGAGAATAAGGGTGCTTGAGAGAGGAACAGAGGCTAAGGGTCTTTGAGAAAAAGTTATTTAGGAAAATGTTTGGGGCTAAGAGGGACGAAGTTACAGGAGAATGGAGAAAGTTACACAATGTAGAACTGCATGCATTGTATTCTTCACCTGACATAATTAGGAATATTAAATGCAGACATTTGAGATGGATAGGGCATGTGACACGTATGGGCAAATCCAGAAATGCATATACAAGGTGATTCAGTGACAATGTTGCAAAATTTTAGGGATGATGAAAGTCATTAATATGAACATCTTTCATATAGGAGCCTGTATCCGGAAACGTTCCGTTTCGTAGTTACAAGCCTAGATATGCTATTCAGTGTAACCAATTATTAGAATCGAATTCAAGACCATCCTTTCGAAGTTTGGTTGCAGACAATCTGTGGATGCCAATTCGTCTTTCGCGCAGATGCCACGAGTTTGCCATCGGACTCTTAGTCGGCAAAGTAAATGATATTTTGACCGATTAAACCTTGCAAATTTCCTTCCATTTTTCTTTGCTCTTCCATTAATGAAATGCATATTAGAAAGTTGCAAGGTTCAAACGGTGAAAATATTGTTTACGATGCCAACTAGCTTACATCATGTTTATGAGAAATCGCCAACATTTACAGGAACAAGTCATCTGTAACCAAACCTCAAAAGAATGGCCTTCAATTCTAATCTAGCTGGTTACATTACGTATCTTGGCTTTTTATTACCAAACGAAATGCTTCCGAACATAGATTCCTGTATGAAAGTTGTTCATTATTGTCTATTCATCCCTAAAAGTTTGTAACATAGTCACTGAATCACCTTGTAGAGTGTTAGTTTGAAGGCTGGAGGAAAAAAGACCTTTGGGGAGGCCAAGACATGGATGGGAGGATAATATAAAAATGGATTTGAGGGAGGTGAGATATGATGTTAGAGACTGGATTATTCTTGCAAATAATAGGGACCGATGGAGGGCTTATGTGAGGGCGGGTTAATTAAAAGCCATTTGTAAGTAAGTAAGGTCCTAAGTAGAAGATCATCATGTGTATAGAATGTGTGTCAAAATGACGACACTTCTTTCCACATTATACTTTTTTCATATTTCTGAACAACAATTACATTATTATTTTTTTTGTCATTCTGCCTTTGCTATTTTTGATTTCATTTATAGATTTATGGATTAAATGGTACTCGTAAACAATTATTTTCTCTAATTTTAAAAGAATAGCTCGGAAATTGTAGCGCCACTGTACACATACCGATTGGCGTACTACTGTGTTAATGTGCGAGATGTTGTATCCTCGATGTGTGTGGTGAGAAGGGAAGTTCAGAAAGTGAAATAAAGTTGCGGTGTGATACAGTTCCTATATAAGGAAGGCACAGATTCAGGGGCATGGCATTGGACATAGCGTGTCCTTTCGTTGTATTACATTTCTATTGGAAATCCTTGTAAGTAATATGGTGATATTTGTGGAAATTTATTAAAAGTACCGTCATTTATCATAAGTATGCTCCTGGAACACAACTATGGTCCACGATACAACCATTCATAGAACATTATAGAAGTAATGTAGACAGTTCGTAGATAGCTGCAGTGACTTGACTTCAAACTACAGTACAGGAAAAATATAGATAAACGAGGTACTGCGTTATGGAGTACAAAATTTGAATGGTTGCACCGTGGACCATAGTTGTGTTCGAGGATTATAGTTAATGTGAAATGACGATACCACAATGTAACGCTGGCGTGGAGCATAAGATTAGAATGCGCAAAGCTGGCGATGTTTAGGATTTTAAATAAACACTCTTTAATGTTTAATAGAAAATGATTGAATTCATTGTGCATAATCCTCGCAAAACATTGACTCAAAAGTATGAATATGAACAAATTAAGTAGGCCTACATGAATTTAGGGGAAGACACACATGGTAAGCTCAATAGTACATTTTCGATATCCAGGAAGTTGAGATCTTGTAATTGCGTGAAAATATTAAAATCGATTTTTGCATCACCAAATATGCTCTCTTTATATTCCGTATATTCATAAACAAAGCTTGATAAAGTCGAAAATGTTGTCATTAAGACATGATAATTCAATTTTATCTGTGTTTTTTATGGCACTGACGAAAACGACTTAATTTTATATTTTAACCACTAACGTTGCTAAAGGAGGAATTTGTTTCGCTGTTTTCAATAACAAAAGCGTATCTTCTTGTTCATACAAAGAAAAAAGCTCCTTGTTATGTCGATACAAAACAAAAAGCACGTCGTTATTCTAACTTAACCCACTTGTTAATAAACTAGTTGTGTAATAAATTATATTCCTATTGTAATTATCACTGCGCCTTTATCGAATATTAATGAAACATTTCTCCTCCTTTCTTCTCCTCCTCTTTCTCTCGTTCCTCTCGAAAGTATTAAAAGGCTTTTTACTAAAATTTTCAAACCTCTGAGCGTATTCCGAATCTCAGCGCTGAGCAATCTGATGGCATCACGGCGTTCCGAATTTCACCGATAACGTCACTGGTGCTCCACTGGTGTCGCACCGGTTCCATCAGCTTGCAGAGGTGGTGGCAGTATCCATCAGTGAATCTGATTGGTTCTTGTATAGCGCGGGAATTAGCAGACGAATGACATCGTGCACTGTTGTGTCATGGCGGTGTGTTCTGCTTTGGTTCTGTTGTAATGAGCACAACGTAAATATATATATGTTAATGCGCTATGAGAGAACATCTCAACGGACCAGTTATTACTACTGTTTCAAGAAATAAATTGTTTATGCTTTCTTTTCTTTGAACGGAATGACAATACGGAAATTTCGCAAAATCTTGCCAGCGTAGCACAAACAACAACTTGTACAGCCGCCATGATAGACACTGAACCTTCCAGCAGATTTGTTCCTACGTATTTCGCTGCAGCATGTCGTCAGTCATTGATGTCCACCGTTCCGGTGAGATTCGGGATACGCTGTCTGCTACAGAAGTAACGGAACAACCTGGTCATATGTTGAGCGTCGCTCAGGGCCACTGCCCTGAAACAACAGGCAAGCTATACAAGAGACACGTACTCTCTGTATTGAAAGGCAATATATTATTTCTCTGCTAAAATGAAACTCGGGTCCTCCGAAACCGTAGTCAGAATCTTTGCCACGTGAGCCAGAGGAGAGGATTGAGATAGGCCTATCTCAATGAATGGAAAACAATTTGAATTTACGTAGATTAACTCCTGGAATTGTTTGTTAAATAAAATATCTCTGAGCACACGCCAGCATGAACATTTACGACAAAGGCTCCATACGTAAGATTGCTCAACCATTGATAATCGATCAATAACTGTTTGAGATACTCGAAAGTTAACATAAGTTATCTGCTGATGTAAAGAAAGTATACGTGAGGCAATGAGACTTCTTTAATCCTTTTGTTTTTAGCGAATATTGTTTTTAACATATTGGGCTTATACAAATAATTCCTACAAGGTAGTCCATCTAAAGTTTATTTAAGATTTAGATAATACATAGAGATAAATAGCCTCTACAAATACAATAATTTACATTAGCCTATCCCGAAAATATACTTTATTAGCCTAGACATATTAAACATAATGAAATTGGAATGAAACTTGGTTCGAGGAAAAGAGAAATTTATTTAAATAATTTTAGATGTGATGTTCGAAAAGAAATTAACCACAAAAGACATTGAGGGTCAAATTTCAACATTTCGACGAATTTTACCTGGAGTGCGCTGTCAGGGGATGTAGTTCTTTTACGTGCCCAAAATCTGTATCTCGGAGCACCTAACTTCATTTATCTCCTGCAGGAAGCCATGCTCAGGGTTTTATCCCCCACTAAAATCCTTCGTCATCGGCTTGAATACAACCCGCGAATCTCGGTTCCACCAGCCAGTATGTGATCCAAAGGTTACTGAGCACGATAATATTACTGGTCATGATGATACTGCTTGTATTACTGAGACTGTTGATTTTAGTGGTAGTATGATGCTGGTGATTATTAGAAATGTAATGATTTTTGTTATAGTGCTGGTGTATAAACTCCCTCCAATTTCTGACTTATGGCATTGGTAATAATTATAGTCCAGATTTTATATACCTAATTACGTATTCCATTCCTTATACATATCTAAGAGAAAAACAAACATATCGGCGGCCACACTCAGAAGATCCTTATTTTAAAGCTTTAAGAGGTTAGGTACAGCTTACAGCAGTAAAATTTTGGAAATATTCTATTTTTTTTCTCCATTAATGTATCTTGTACAATAATGAAAATTAGTATAGTATGTGTAAAACACTGTCCTTCTGCTATATGCAAAAAATATTTTTACGATTTAAAAAATTATATATATATATTTTTTTTTTTCAAAATTCAGTTCACTGTGCAGTGATGAAGCGTTTCCCACATAACTAAAAAACTATCCAACATTCTGTGATGAAATTTCTTGTGTGTATTAATGCACGCCACATTTACAATATGATGCAAGATCAATTCTCTCTCTCTTTGATAAATTGTCAGATAAAAAATAGATTCATTTTAAAAAATGGTCAAATATCAGTATTTACTTCTAACACAAAATAAAAAAAAAATATTTATTAAGTATTGTAGTTGAAAGAGAGCGATATTTTAAACATGAGTTTCAGCAATAAAATAAAAGAGAGAGAACATGAAAGGTTAACAAGTTTATGAGTTATTAGGGAAACGCTTCATCACTGCACAGTGAACTGCACATTTTGAATTTTGAAAAAAAAATATATTTTTTTTTTATCGTCAAAATATTATATGTTGACTATTTCCTACAATTTTACTGCTCTAAGCTATACCTAACCTCTTAAGTTACATATTGTGATGTGCACTATACATGTTATGTAGATTAAATATTTTATGTATTTTAAAGTATACTGCTTATTTTGAAAATAACAGATGTATGTATTTTTTTAAATTTTAACCTCGATTTCCTCAATTAGTATTCATTTCGGAATTGTTTATACCGTCTATTCCTCTTATATGTAAACCTTGAGCATACACAAATCAAACATAAATTATTTTTCCGCCGGAGTAACGGTAAATAATGTTTTTGTAAGGGACAAATCCCAGTGAGTAAGGTGAGTTGCATTATATAGGTACTGTAAAATTAATTAGACCCTAATTTTGGCTTCATATTTATGCAAATTGTTCTCACGTTCATATTACACAACGTCAGATTTCTAATGACAATAGTAATTAGGACATGTTGATATTAGTCATGTTGGTAATTTTGGTGACTATGATGTTGGCATTAGTGCTGAATTGCTAGTCTTTTTGGTGATTTCGGGTGTTAGTGGAGTTAATGATTACGATGTTATTGTTGATTTTGATGGTTATTTCGATAAGAACGTAATAATGATGATTTTCGTGATAAATTGTGTAATAGTGCTGTCAGTAACAGTGATGAGTGTGATGACATCAGTGATGGTCTTCATTATGTGAACATAATGTAGGCCTAAAGAAAATATAAATAACCATCAACGTTTGTCACACTGGGTTAAAGGAAAGATGATATACGAATTTGTAGGCCAAAGTAATGTTGATTAGATATTGTATGAGGTCTAACATATAAAGAGGGCCAGACTTCAGCCGACACGTTTACTTTATATCACTACAAATAAATCTGAAATCTGGCCTTGGGGAGTGCAATGTAGATAATCTGCCAAAAACGATAGTTACTTTTCTCTGAGGTAAATGATCAGTTTTAGTCCATTCTTGGATGTCATGTCAGTAGTATCACATCATATTTTATGATGAAAATGATTCCAAAAGAAATCATATAGCTATCTAAATTATCACGATACAAAAGTGATATATTTTTAATATAACCATTCTCGAACTTTACTAGTCTTATAATTTTATCGAATAGAGCACGAAACATACCATATTTAACTATTATATTGAAACGACTATTGAAGCAAGGACCTTAAGACTAGGGATCTGTGGTCTAGTGGTTTCCATTCTTTACGTTAGAACTAAAGTGTGTGTGTGTATGTCTAATACCTTGAGTGATTCGGGCCCCGCATATTACGGATAGATGGCAGGACTGTGACCCAATTTCAATTTTTACACCATTTCGGCGTGCCACGCTATGTATAATGAATATCTGTGAAGAATTGTGTCATGTACTAGGGTGAATATACACTACCGGTCAAAAGGTTTCGATTAGCTATACTTTATTTCAATGCACAAACACATCGGAAAAACTAAATAGACCAACAAAATATTTTCACTCTCTAGCATCATGATATGATACACTATTAAAACGAAATCCCTGTTTTAACCACAAAACCATAGTTGTGATAGTGTATGGAACCCATGCCCATGCAGCATCGTGATACACTTGTGGAGCTACGATAGGTAGTGAAATCCGGTTACGAAAACAGTTATAACGGCTGTCGGGATCATCGTGCTAACCACAAGATACCTCCATTCTGGTTGGATGACCGTCCACCTCTGCTTCGGCATGTGGACGTGAGGTCATCAGCCGGCTGGTCGGTCGTGGTCCTTCATGGACTCTCGTGTCTCGGATTATGAAACATTAGAATTAAAGATGAACATGAAAAAGCAAATGCATCGCAACTGATTTAGTTTTGGAAGATATATCACATAACCCCACAAACTTTGTTGTACGCCTAATATAAGACTAGTAACCGCTAAAACGGAGAGGAAGATAGAGAGGGAGAGAAAAAGATAGGGAGAAATAAAGAAATATGGACAGAAGTAAAGAAAAGGAGTGATAAATGATACAGAAAGATAACCCTCTAAAAGTTAAATAATTTAGTATGAGATTATTTCCCCAAAAGTATCGAGGGCTTTCGATAAATAAATATGGGCAAAGCTGGAATATCAAAGTTAAATAGAGTTCTTCAGATTCGAAATATAATTTATAAAACAAAAAGTGCAATAATTGTTAATACAATTATTGTGAGAAGTGCAATGTCATAATGAGAAAAAAATGGAAGCTAAAATCCAGAATAAAATAAAGATTATTTACGACAGAAACGGCCTTCGCAAATGAAGAACAATGTGATTACAAAGAAGTTTAATGTTCAAAATTCTGTAAAATATTTCATAACAAACAAAAGCTAAGAATGATGTGCACACGTAAAAATACGGCATGGGATAGATGGCCACAGAAAGTACAGGAATGTTCTTCACCTGGAAAGAAATGTGACGAGTGAAGTTTACATGGTAGGGGAATTTGAGCAGCAGCAGCAAGACAAAAGACTCGAGAATAGGAACTAGAATTATCAGGGAACTTTGGAGAAAAACGGCAGAATATTAATTGGATGTAGAATTATGTTGTTAACATTGTATAACCAGCTTAACTAAAGTTCTTGTATGTTAATAGGGGACTCATTTTGTTTTTCGCGAAGCAATTAAATCTATACTTTCTTCAGTGCACATATCTTAAACTCATGCACAAAGACACTTCGAAAAAAATATATCGTCGGTGACATTTATTGGTCGTTAGCTGTAGGCCTACTCATAAAAAGTAATTTGATATAATTTCATAGTAAACGTGACGTCTTAGTACTCATGGACGTATTTTCGTGGTTTGTAGATTATAGTAATGTTAAGATACCTGATTATCTTATACGAATAGTTTTATCTGAAAGTAATTAATGTGATACGTAATTTTATCAATCATATGTCGAAAGCTGAAGTGATGCTCCAAGTTATTGATTGAATATTTACTAAGAAAAGTTCAAGTAATTTTGCAGTAAACTCATGTGACGGCAGTTCTGAGGTCTACAGTCTTCGAACTGTCACCTGCTTGGAAATCCCCGGTTTTGGCTGAAGTTGAAGCGCCTAAAAATATCTGCGTTGATTGTAATCTTGTTTTTCTATATCAGTCACGTATTGTCAAATATTAATAATCTTTACATCAAAACATGTCCAATACTTGAAACTGTGTGTTGATCTGCGAGTATCTCAACCCCGTTATTGGCACATAATTTGGCAAGACATTCCTGGATTCGTTCAGTAACACATACAGTCTGCTAAGAAGAATGAATTCAGACGTACCAATATACAAACATATATACATTATTTAAAAATTTTCACACATAATTGCGAAGTGGACATTGAAAACAAGGACAACATCAGTATTTAATCATAGTAGTAAATTAGATCCAAGAATAGGCCTATATAACAAATTTATGTTTAAATATCCTAATCTTGGCAATTCTAATAGTTCTAGTATTGAATTTAAAAAGTTATGTACCGGTATGGATTTTATAAATAATGAAAAATTGTAAATTTAAATTTATATATTCTTATTGTGCAGTAGACATAAAACAAATTGTATTATTATACTTCTTAATTTAAATTCATGAATTCGCCCCTGAGCACGAGTACTCTTTCAGGGGTGTGCTAAAGTTTTGTTTGCATTTATTATATTTTATGTTAAAATTATTACTAGCAAAATAAATACATTTACATTTAAATACATTTACATAAATTTTTCATCGCCATAAATATGACCATCGGCACTATCACTAACGATAAAAGTGTAATATTTTGTTTAATTCACCCTTTTGCAGGACAGAATCACCATAACTGACTTCACTATTTCAAGCGTTGGAATCAATACTATAGCCACTAACGACATCCCTAGCGCCACAAAAGTAATAGTTAGCAGCTATTTTCGCTTCGTTTATACTCGTATGGGAGTTAGAAATTTTAAAATTCTTTCCTGTTCTTCCATTCTGTCAAGATACCGGAAAACTATTCAAGGTACATACAGAGATCTCATTACAGAGAAGTAAACCACCCACTTTCTCGCCTACTATTCTATGTACAGATGCATCCACTTATGCAGGCATCAGATATGTAAAGTTTCGATTCTCTATCTTTTGTTGAGCCCGTACAGAGTGTTAGGAACAAAATGTATTTTTTTACGTAAAACTATGTCTGTTTCCTTAGTAGGTATGGGTAGAGATAACCCGGGAATTTACCGTTCAGTAAAAATGTAACGTTCTGTCCTTGTCGTTCCTAGTTCTCCCTGTGGTATTCCCCGCGCTTTCATTGTCTTCTCCTATTTCTTCTTGTATTCTCCTTGTTTTCCATTGGTGCATCTTGAATTTTTCCTTGTTTTCCTCTCATTCATGTTGTTATGCTGTTATTACTTTGTTCTTATATTTTTCTTGTTTTGCTCGTGTCCTATTGTTCTTCTTGTATCCCCCTAGTTCACCTTGTATTCCCCTATTTATACTTTTATTTCTCCAATTATCCTTCTATTCCCCTTCTTGTTCCTGTATTTCGCTTCTTCTCCTTGTCATCCCATTGTACTTCTTGTATTCTCCTTGTTCTCCCTTTGGTATTCCCTGTGATTTTATTGTCTACCCCTATTTCTTCTTGTGTTCTCCTTATTTCCTTGTTTTCCATTGGTGTATCTTGCATTTTTCCTTGTTTTCCCCTTATTCCCGTTATTATCCTGTTATTCTTTTGTTCTTACATTTTACTTGTTTTGATCGTGTACCATTGTTCTTCTTGTATCCACCTAGTTCACCTTTTATCCCCCTATTTATACTTGTATTTCTCTAGTTTATCCTTCTAGTCCCATTCTTGTTCATGTATTTCTCTTGTTATCCTTGTCATCCCATTGTTCTCCTGGTATTCTCCTTGTTCTCCTTCCTTTCCCCTCTCTCCTATAAAAATGTAACCCCTATCCTTGTGCCATTGTTCTCTTTATATTGCCCTTGTTCTCGTTGTATTACTCTTGTTCTCACTGTATTCTCCTTGTTGTCTTTTATTCCTCTTGTTCTCTTTAATTCCGTTGGTTTCATTTTATTCCTGTCGTTCTTGTATTCCCAAACTCCTTGTATTCCCAATGTTCTCCTTATCTTCTCCTCGTATTCAACTTCCTATCTTTGTAATCCCCTAGTTATCCTTGTTCCTGTCTTCTCTATTTCCAAAAATATATTGAACACGCACATTTTCTACTTCATATCATAAAATAGGTTTTCGTCCGGGCAAGCTCACCCTGCTGCTGAAGAAGTGAACGGATGATCGCAGAGATATGCAGCATAGTAAAGTTATGCAGCTAGGCAATAGAAAACAATGAAAGGAATAAAAATAACCCTAATGCATTTGGGGATAATCCCGAAGTGATTTCACGCACATTTTTTAATGTCGAATGTATGTTGCGAAATAGCTGAATGTAGGCTAACAGAGACTAATGACTCTAATAGAGGTACGACACCGATCACTATCACGCAGCTATAAAGAGTTCCCAGTATAATAATAATAATAATAATAATAATAATAATAATAATAATAATAATAATAATAAATAATACTTACGGTACTTATGTCTTTTAAGGAACCGGCAGATTCATTGCCGCCCTCATATAAGCCCGCCATCGTTCCCTATCCTATACGTTCCGTATAGGTTGTTCCAACCGGTATACAAAATTATCACCGTGGAGATCCTGAGGGTCCAACGCTATGGAGTAATGGTTAGCATGCATGACCGTACAACGAGCGGGTTCGGGTTCACATCCTGGTTAGGACAAGTTATCTGGTTGATGTTTTTCCGGGGTTTTCCCTCACTCATTAAGAGCAAATCGTCGTTGTTCCTGCAATAACTCCTATGTGCAAAATATAAAATATTTCAGTAGGAAGAAAAAACACATTCATCCATCCTATGTCAGCAGTACATAGGAGACTGTGAATTCTTATATTTTCGAAACAAAGAAATATAATTAACTACCATATAGGATATTTTATTATTTGCTCTATCATTATTTAAGTTATTTAATTGAGAAAAAATCTGAAAATCGATAAATATGTCACATAAGAGTTATTGCAGGAACAACGACGAAATGCTGTGTGACTTTCGGCGCTGGACCTAGACTTATTTCTCTGGCATTATCACCTTCATATTCAGACGCTATATAACCACAGCAGTTCATGAAGCGTCGTAAAATAAGCCACTAAAATAAAGAACGTGAGGATCAACTGTTAAGAGCTGTTCCCTGGTAGTGTTGGAGTTACCGTGCTAGCCTTTGAATCGCAGGTTCACGAATATAATACTATTTTGCGATGTCTTAGGGTACGTATAAGACGAAGCGTGGCTGCTCACCAAGCTCGTCGCTCGTAGCCTAGCTAGTCGGTAGATAGAAAGTCAGGGTGATCAAAACAAAGCTTGTTTGTATCTGCCAGTGAGTGTAGCTGAACTTTCTCTGATTTTCAAAATTGTCTTTAAAATCAATAACAATTTCTAAAAGTGCCAGAAAGAACTGTATTGGTCTCCAGGATCTCCTGAGTGTATTTACATAAGATATTTTGATAATTTCAGTGCAGAAGTAATCACGTAAATAATTCCACATTTCTGGAAAGTATCTTTTTTCATAATAAAACACATTCATTAAATCCCATATAGATCATTCTAATGGAAATAAAACATTGACAAAATCATCATCATAATCATCCTCTTATCGTGTCCTCCTTTCGGAAGGTCGATTCCAAATATGCTTCCATGCGTCTCTGTCTTCCCAAGCTTTTTTCCTGTTTATTTCATCCCACTTATATCCCCGTTCTTGTAAGTTTTTCTGAATTTGATCTACGCATCATTCCCGTGGTCTTCTCATAGGTCGTCTTCTTTCACTTTTAAATTTAAAATTTTGTATGGCAATCTTTATTGATAAGATAATATTTATTAATTATCAAAAGTCAGTACTGATAATTATCTAAAATTTCTAAAATTTCACTTTCTATAAAACATAAACTTTTAATTTAGATATTTACTTATTATTGGTATCCACTTGACATCACCTCATTCTTGTGCAGAAGTCAAGAAAGCAGGGGACTATCTTTATGCCCCCAAGAGCCTTTATGGCATATGAAGGAGCTACCTTTATCTGTATTGGTATGCATCTCACAATTTCACAATAAGATATATAGGTTTTGGTGGTCGGGATGAGTCTGAATCCAAACATTGTAAATATTTTAAATTAATACTTTACAATCCATTACATGCGTGGAAATGAGTAGAAGTAGGCGTTTAACACATGGTGTAGTGTGTACGGACTCTCAGAATGCATGCGCAGTAAAAGCATTTAGGTCGCTGACAGATGGAAAAAAATTAAGCGTTCTCTTCTATCAGCTTCCAGCGAGCTAACAGGCTAGGTAACAATCGACGGAATAGTCTTCGTCTTGCGCGTCTTCACTGCGTAACGTTTAGACATTACTTCCAGTAAGGTAACCAGACAGGCTACCAGCTACCAGCTAGGATTCGTCTTGTACGTACCTAGTTTATGGACATTCCATTTCTTTGCACTTAAAAATTGGATCCTATTAGTAACCAATGTCTTGGAAATTATATTGAGTTAACATAATTTTGAATATCTTCTCATTTGCTTCCTAAAATTACTTTCAGTCATTTTAATTATATTCTTTATGTACGTAATTTAAACCTATTTACATACTAAGTTCTTCGATAAGTAAAAAAAATTAGTGATTATTATTATGATAAATTTAATATAAACTACATTCTTAGTTTTTGTGTTAATCAACTGTATATTTCACGAGGGACTGACACAGTGCACTTGTTGCAATTCAGTGATTTAATAAGGAATGTTTAGTATTTTCTTTTATTTATTCGTTGTACTGTATTTTGGAATGAATTTTCATTATTGGAAAATTATCTGTTGTCTATGATTCTATTGTTCTACTGCATTAGCAAAATACATTGTGTGAGGTATTCAAATTCGAACTTTATCCAGTGTACTGGACTAGATCTCAAAAATTATTTTCATTCAACAAGATAACTGCGGAATTCCTCGATATAAATTGAGAGAAAGTCCTACTACTTACTATTTTTAACCTGAAAGTAACGCATGAAGATATTTCTGGTAGATTTCACGGATGTTTATATTTGGTAGGGTTAATGTAGTTAATGCATTTTACATAATCATTTATATAATGTTTAAATTAGTAACTAACTAAATTGCATATTGTACTTTATTACTACCTATTGTACTAATATATTTCTTATTTCTCTGTATTCCATATTATGTATTTTACTAAAATTGTTTTCTAGATCTATTATAGTCATCTGTTATGGTAGGGGGATGTATTAATAATAATAAACGCGAACATGTTACCAAATCCGAAGATTGCTCAGACAAAATTCAAAACGTTCAACTTCAACATCAAAGCACAATGTAATTTTATATTTTAACATGTAAAAAATGTGACACAAATGCTACACGACGTCATTAATACTTGAGTTGGTTATGTGAGAAGCGACACAAATGCATTTTTAGCCAAAATAAGTTTGTGTTTCTAACATTAATACATTTGCACGTCTGTACGATAAAGCAGACGAGTCCGCCTTACTTTATGTGACGATGTCATCTCATGACACATGACAAGACTGCGGCCTAGGGCCACCAATTCGCGAGACTGAAGTTTGGAACGCACGGAATATACATGACGTCATGACCCATGGTGTGGGATAGTACTGTGAGACTACAGTTGGTTTCGTAAGAAATTACATTACCGCCTTTCTAATTATGCTTGGCGTGATACAGTCACCGTACGTACTCAAGATCCTATGAGTAAACATGTATATTTTATTTGTTTTCATTTATTTATTGGATTATTTATACATTCATATCTGTGTTAGTGTTAATTTCGCTGTTTCATAATTCACATTACTGAGGAACATGAAAATTAAGAGCACAAGCGTTCTCTCAGGATGAACTTATAGAGAAGTTCGCAAAGGAATATTTTCTAATTAAAGGGAAAAAATACTGAATTTTTCAAATTATTAAAAAGTATAAGGATTTATAGAACTCGTTTCTTTCAAAATCAGTATAATACCAAAAGGTACATGGAGTATATTTAATTATACAGTCAAAACTGGCCTTCAATATTAAAATCAGACACAAAACATGAAAAAAGAATTTAATCGAGATTTGTATTATAAATTTGGTAAATGCCAACAACCCTTTTAACAATAGTTGAAAGCGTTTCTTGAAAAAAAAAATGATACGTTGAGAATGTACCTTGTAATTCCGTGCATTGAATTGTGAAGAAATGTATAAGTAGGCTACAGTATAGCTTTTCTTTTCTGCTCACACACAAATGATTATTTTATATTGTTAAAATTTGTACAGTATAACGTAAATTGAGACATGTAATGTTAGACAATCATTTTTGTACAGTACAACGTAAATTGAGGCATGTAATGTTAGACATTTATTTTTGCACAGTATAACGTAAATTGAGACATGTAATGTTATACAATTATTTTTGCACAGTATAACGTAAATTGAGACATTTAATGTTAGACAGTTCTTTTTGCACAGTATAACGTAATATGACGTAATAACGTAACAAATAAGTAATATGATAAAACACTGCAGATACCAAATGTATGCTGACGACTTGCAAATTTATTTGCATTTCCACCCTGACGAAACAAGTGACGCAGTAAACAAAATAAACGAAGACTTGAATTCGATTTCAGTGTGGGCACACAAATTTGGATTAAGATTAAATCCAGAGAAATCGCAAGCAATCGTAATGGGACATAATCGTTTAGAAGCACTCTTGATAGTAGTACTATACCAAATATAATATTGAATGGGATTATTGTTAAATACAGTGAAACAGTTAAAATTCTTGGCATTTTTATGGATAGCGATCTAAATTGGAACACTCAAGTAACACACATTTGCAAAAAATATTTTCTCAACTTCACTCCTTGTTATATATGAAAGAATTTCTACCACTTAGTCTAAAAAAGAATCTTATTCAGACGCTTGTAATGTCCCATTTTGATTATTGCGATTCCTTGCTAATTAATGGAAGTTCACTCTTAGCTGAGAGACTACAACGTGTTCATAATGTGTGCATATGATTCATCTGCAATACTCGTAAATTTGACCATATAACACCTTCCCTCCAGTTACTTTCATGGTGCGTTTGAAGGAACGAAGAACAATACATTCACTGTCTCTTCTGTTTAGAATCATGCATACTTCTACTCCGAATTATCTGTTATCGCGCTTTCAATTTCTTAAAACTCTTCGAAACCGACATCAAGCATTTCTTTCTATCCCTCATCATAGAACGTCTTTATAGACCTACTCATCTTCCTATACTGTAGAAATACCTCGCCTCTGGAATTCGTTACCTAATGACGTCAGGGACTGCCGGACTTTATCACAATTCAAAATTAAGTTGAAAATTTTGTCTTAGTTAATGTTTTTAGGTATTGCTAGAAGTATTGATTTGTGTTTTTTCTTTCTCTCTTTTTCTTTTTAATCTGGATTAAAATTGTAAGTTTCTTGTTTATGTTAGTTAATTAGTTAGGATAAAATTAATTAAGATACTTAATCACTGATTTAAAGTTTGTGTGACTGCAACCTGTGTATATTTTTATGTGGCTTTACTTTGTTTATAGTGTCTCTCTCTCTTTATTTTTTGTGTAGCT
Source organism: Periplaneta americana (assembly GCF_040183065.1). NCBI lineage: Eukaryota > Metazoa > Arthropoda > Insecta > Blattodea > Blattidae > Periplaneta > Periplaneta americana. The sequence goes on along the minus strand of NC_091120.1, from coordinate 109,328,508 downwards.
TTATTTTGTAAATAGTGTATTTTTTTCTTTGTTTTTCTATATTATTGTATTTGTATTCCTGGTGTTGTGGAAGAGAAGGCCTGATGGCCTTAACTACACCAGAATAAATAAATAAATAAATAAATAAATAAATAAATAAATAAATAAATAAATAAATAAATAAATAAACGTAAATTTAGACATGTAATGTTAGACAATTACTTTTGTACTAGAAATGCACTGTATATATTATATTTGTAAACGTGAATATTTATTTTGTGTCCTACTGTGAATTTTTACACGTTCAGGCAAGGAGTAACTGCACTCTCAATCTCCCAATCCCCTCGATCTACACAACACAGTGGTTAGAGCGTTCGTGACTTAATGCATTTGGGTACTCTCCGCAGCAGTCTGCCCATGACAGTATTACCCTGAAGAGGACGAAACGAAGGAGGCACTTGTGTCCTAAGCATTGTTTGATCTTGATAGTGGTGGTGGTGGTGGTGGTGGTGATATATTTGTGTTATTTTCAATACTAATTTACATTCGAAAACCTATTACATTCGTTTTTCAATTTTTGTTGAACTTGTACATAATTATATCATATGCTTAATTCTGTTAATCTTAACTAAAATTACTACTGCTACTGCTGCTACTCAGAGTGCGAATTAGCGGGAGGGGTTGGGGGGCATTTCCCCCTGTTGGAAAGTTATCCCACTGTCATAAATTCATATTAACATCCCTATCAGGGATAACTTCTATCCTCCCCTCACAAAATATAATTTTATTGTCCTAATATAAGTATACATTATAAAATATAAAGTACTAAGCAACGAAAATTATATTAATGTATTATCATCCACGGCAACCTGACAATAATCAATAACTTAGGAATTATACATCTTATTTTAAGCTGCTCATGGATGTAATTATTATTATGATCAAGATGCAAAACAAGCAACTCAGTGCGACCAAGCGTTGAGTCGTATCGAATGAGGATAATAATGTTTCGTATGATATTCTCTAAGATTCTATCCCCCTCTCATCAGAAATATTAATTTACACCCTGCTACTACTACTACTACTACCATCATCATCTTCATCTTCATCTTCATCTCATACTTGGTACTCAGGCATAAAATATATGTATAGGGATTCTTAATACAATAGAGACTCGTTAATCTGAACTACGCTAATCCGAAAATCTGGTTAATCCGAACAAAATTATTTTAAGAAAAAAAAAACAAATTTATTGTAATAGTACAAAGTAGCGAAAAGAAAATGTATAAATTCACTCAATTTCTTTTACTTTAAAAAATTATGAAAATAGCACATTCAAGAGTACTTACAACAATTAGTGTTTTCTGTATATAATTTACACATTTGTCATGCTCATAAAATCAGTAATTTTCTGTTGTAATAAAGTGAACCTGTTGATGTGGTTCTAAAAATAGCAACAGGGTACTCCCATCACCGTCTCTCAGCGCTCGTGAATAGTATGCATTGCATTACAGGAAATATTTCGGTTTATCCGGAAATCTTTTAATCCGAATAGGTCTTGGTCCCAAATAGTTTGGATTAACGAGACTCTACTGTATTTTAAATCACATGCAAGATTCGTCATTGTAACAGTAATCGAATGGAGTTAGCGTTACGAAAATGTGATATAACGGAGCATTTCACTGTTGCTTTCTGCAGTTTATGGCAATAAAATGGATTGTGTATAAGACTAAAACGAGAGGTGAAACTTAAATATCTCAAGAAAACTTACCATTAAACAAATTTTACTTACACCAGCTCAGTTGAGACTTGAACCAAATCCGATGATCTAACTTGCTCCTTATCTTATCACAGAACCATTAAACACAACTTTCTCGTATCCCAGTCATAGAACAGCGTCTTCTGCATATACTGTATTTCCCAATTTCCTCGTTTTTGAAAAGAATACAAGCATTGAAGCTCATCGTTATGTTGATGTTGACACATCTCCCAGAGATCGAAATGTTTCCCCAGATTCAATTCAAAGCACATGTGATACTGTGGATGGACCGACCTGCTTTAGCGAGGAGAACCACAGGCGGACGTAGCTTGCACTTCCTTCTCTCTCATTCTATGTAAATATTGCCGGGTCGGTCTCTGTGAGTGTACGCCTATGGTAGCCGCTTGGGAGACCTGGAAAGGTGGAGACCAAAATGCATCATGCATGATAAAATGCACCTCCTATTCTCAAATAAAAAATATATATTCGAGCGACTTCAGGGAATGGCTTGGGGATCACAGGCATTACTTCTTTTACTCTCTCTTCTTCTTTTGCCTTTATTCTTTTGTAGATTTTCGTCAAAAACTTTTTGACTTTCTAATGTAACCTCTTCAGGTTGAATCCTTAGAAGAAGAGGAAACGCGCGTGGAACAATTTAAATATTTGGTTTTGTGTGTTAAAAGTGTGGTATAACCTTGCTGTCTCGGAAGAGAGATCAGGAATGGGATAATATACGATGAAGTTACCCTTGAACTAGAGGAACTGCAACTGTACAAAGAACCAAAGAGCCAGGATCACTTTCCGTTTTACATGTTCTCAAAAGAATATTTCTGTTTCCTACACTCTTACACCTCACAAGTTTGTTTTCTATGTTCTAACGTTTTAAGTCGGGACGTGTTAAAAATATATTTGGCATCATTGTTGCTTGATGATATTCACCATGCTTCCTACTCAAGAAAGAAAAAGTTACAATAGTTGTCATCATCAGCATCGTGATCAACCTCGAAATTTTTATGAGTTTTAACTGCACTTCAATGAATTTTTATTTCTCAAACGTTAAATGTATATCACAGTATCCCAAACTTTATAAAAAAAACATATATAAAGCCTATCAATTTATTTCTGTATAACACTTTATATCAAATTTTTAGTTATTCTGAATTATGTAACCTATGTCATACTTAGTTTTTTAGTTGGTTATTTAACGACGCTCTATCAACTACGAGCTTATTTAGCGTTAGATTGGTGATAGCGAGATGGTATTTGGCGAGATGAGGCCGAGGATTCGCCATAGATTACCTGCCATTCACCTTACGGTTGGGGAAAACCTCGGAAAAATCCAACCAGGTAATCAGACCAAGCGGGGATCGAACTCGCGCCCGAGCGCAACTTCAGACCGGCAGGCAAGCGCCTTAACCGACTGAGCCACGCCGGTGGCCATACCGAATTTCTGTATAATGTTTTTATTTGTAGCATAAGTTGGTCTCAGAAAACTCATGTGTGCTATATTTTATTTATTTATTCATTTATTTATTCATTTATTCATTCATTCATTCATTCATTCATTCATTCATTCATTCATTCATTCATTCATTTATTTATTTATTTATTTATTTATTTAATCTGATAGGATTAAGACCATAAGTCCTTCTATTCCATGCTCTTTTTCGTGAATCCATAGTTCTTAGACAATGTTGTATTCATTAAGTTTCGTATTTTTCTCGATATCGATGAGTTTTACTCAATATTCGTAATAAATTTCAGAATCAATTATGTTGTAAATTTGTTTCAAAGCATATGAAAATTAACTTCCCAATTAATTAAATACGTCAACTTGTCACAATTCAGTATTATCTCATTCTTCTTCTCTTCAATTATTAGTCTTCTTGGCCCGTTAGGATTTCACTGTTGAATTTTCATTTCAACGCTTCAGTGAACGGCTGAGAGATCTATTCTATTGTAATGAAATGATGAAATGAAATGATTAGCCTAAAAGTGTCCCGTTAAGGGCAAAGGGCTCTTCCTATAGAGCGAGAGCTCTATTTGTCTCACGCGGTGAGCTACTCCGCGTAAGAGATGTTTACAACCTTGGAATTGTTCACTTGGGTCACATTTTGCACTGTTGGATATTGTTCGCTTGTTTCTGTCGCACTCGCTGTTCACTTGTTTCTGTCGCACTCGCTGTTCACTTGTCTTCTTAGGTTTTTCCAGTCTTCCCTATGTCTTGCTCTGCTTGACCAATGGCTTCCTACACGTTCACTGAAGAGGTCGGCCCATCTTCTTCTTGGTCTTCCACGTGATCTCTGGGAAATGCGGGGATCCCATAGTGTGACTGTCTGCGTCCATCTTCCGTCTCCAAGTCGTGCAACATGGCATCCCCACTTCCATTTGGTGTTGGTGGCTTGCGGCGCTGGATCTTTAATTGCAGACATCTTTTGTAGCACTTCGTTTGGAACTCTGTCCCTCAGTGGTAAACCTAATATCCTTCTCAGCATCTTTCTTTGGCATATTTGGAGACTGTTATGAAGTTTGGCAGTGAGAGACTATATCCGACACATATATAACAGTACAGGAGTTACGCAGGTCTCCAATATTTCTATTCTGAGTTTCTTGCTGAGTGTTCTCTCCAGTACGATGAAGTTGAGAGTCCAGAATGCCTTCCACGCGAGAGAAATCCTTCGTTTTATTTCCTTCTCTGTCTTCTGGTTGAAGGAGACTAGCTGTCCTAGGTATACGTATTAAGACACGTATTGTAGTTCTGCACCATCAATTATTATGGGTGATTCCGGCCCGTTTGACATTACTTGTGTCTTGGTCATATTCATCAGAAGGCCTGATGATCTGCTGGCGTCGCATAAATCTTGGAGCATTGACTGCAGTTCTCTGGGTGATTTGGCGAACAATACGACGTCATCAGCAAACCTTATATAATTTATATTTCCATTTCGTACAATATTCTGGTCACGAGACATAATCATATACTTTGTCTTTTCGGGATTTACTTCCTAACCTATCTCAAACCTGTTCCATTAATGGTAATAGCCAAACTTCAGGACTCTTGTACAAGTACAGCACTCCCTACCTTGAACTTAACCCGGGATATCGTATGGATGGTGATGATAATTGAATAAAATTAATGTAGGCGAAATGAGTCCGAGGTCCAACGCCGGAAGTTACCCACCAATTTACTTCAATTTGTTGAGGGAAAACCCGGAAAAATCCAACCAGGTAACTTATTCCAACCACGATTTTAACCCGGACCCGTTCGTTTCACAGTCAGACGACATAAACGTTACTTAATACGGTGGATAACCATGCATTGAACATAATACTAAGAGCTTTGGGATTTTAATCTTAAGTTGAGAGTAAATGTGTAGAATTGTTATTTCTCTGACGTGTTAGGAATTAATATTAAGTATTCTTGGATTTCAAGTATATTATTATTATTATTATTATTATTATTATTATTATTATTATTGTTATTATTATTATTATTATTATCAAAATTTATTAATTTGCAATGTTATATTTTTATTGTATTGAGACTAACAAGGAAAGGCTTTGGACCTCCCGACGAGAATCGTCACGAAACTTTCTGGGGTGGACAAGTATGAGACCAAAGTAACTGGTACAAAGTGTGCATTTCGCAATCGTCCGTAACCCCTATAACATGGTTTATGAAAATGAATCGCGCACCTGTATTGTTTTCAGCCGTAAGCTATCAAACACGCTGTACCTGAGGACTCTAGTGTCATTAGGTGATATGCCGCATGCCTGATAGATGTCCGTTGTGTACATGAGTGACTAGTGCTTAAGTAGTGTGATTAAGGACACAGGCCTGTTCCTACGCTAACGAATAGGCTTACTGTGTGTGTGGAATACGTGTAGATTATTGTGTGTTTTGCAACATTGCATATAACCCTCATGCTGTGGTACATACTGATGAATGAGTTGATGCAGAATTATCAAGCCGACAATATGGTTTCAATGTACACTGACAGGCGAATTGCATGGGAGTTGTATAGCCTATTGCAGAAAGATGTCAGTGGCGACACTACCATGTTGGAAGGAGAGACATTAGAGTGGTAGTGATGGAACGTCGGAAACTTTATTTGAAGATAGTGATGCACCGGGTCCTCCAGCACATAACATGGCAATCATTTCCATTTTCCTATCGACCATCACTTCCCAAAATGAAACGGGAAAACATTCACGAATACTTTCCTGAAAAAAAAGGAACAATGCAAAGTGTCTACGACAGTGTGTAACGGTATGTCTAAGTGGTTAGTCTTGTAATCCGGCAGAATATAATCACACGTATGAGTGGTGTTTCTTTATCATCTTAGACCACGTGCGTTCAAAAAAGAAAAGGGACTTTCGATGTGGAAAAATTCTGATGTTTCTTGTTTCTATGCGCATGCATCGATGGCCCGTTTGGCCGCCAACTTGATGATGCAGGCGGTGGCAGTCATTCTGTACTTGACTAGGGGTCGAGGCATCAGTTGATATTAAATGGGTATGGTGTTCTTGCTCGGTGAAGATATTTTTCAACCAACGATCGGAAGACTGGTCGTGGTACTCGGGATTTTGCTAGACTGAAAGGAATCCATATCGTAAATCTGTATGCCACAATGGTAAGTAAGGATTATGCCTATGATTTTTTTTGATAGAATATCAAGATCATGAGTTAATTGTATTTAGATATGTGTTGAAAAATTTTAAATGGACTGAATTCTATTTCTATTGTTATTGTTAAAATTAATATTCACTGTCAATTTAATGTTGTTGAAGCAAACGTAGTTTTGTACTTTTGGCGAAGTTTATATCAGCACGTATTTAAATATATTTCTGTTGTAGACAATAGTGTTGCCTTACTCGTGACAATATGATAAACAAGTGTTGTTTGGGTAGAAATGTTGTTATTCAACAACTGTAGCACTGATGCTAATAGATATTTGAATTTTAACAGATAATTGTTGCAGAGCATACAAAAGATATAGATTTATCGAATAAACGATTACCTTTCATTCTATTATTACATCGTTGGTTGTGATATATTTTTAATATTGCCTTTGGAATGAAAACATATAGGATTCAATGCGTCGGCAAACACATAATAATAATAATAATAATAATAATAATAATAATAATAATAATAATAATAAAGTAATGGGCTTATTTCTTGTGATTTCAAGATCTAGAATAAGCCAAGAGTAATTCGTAAACTTCATTTCCGAGTGGACACTTATTACGTATTTTATGAAAAGTTATAAGTATGTGACATTTAAAGCACATATTCAAAACAACAAAACGTCTCCTCATTCCTAAACTGATCACGTTTCACATCGCTTATCCTGTTGTGCTATTTACGTGCTGGAACAGAAAGATGAGTTTTCTATTTAGTAGGGTAAGTTGCCGAAGTTAAAGTCTTCGCCATCGTTACTTGAGAGATATTCAAGTATTCATGAAAACTCTATTGGAAAGAAACGACAAACTATAAAATTCTATTTGGCAAACTTATACAAACCTCGAATTTTTAGTAAAATAGTTGACCAACGTTTTAGTGATGTGAAAGTATTATCTTCGCCGTAACCGTCAAAACACTCTTATATTTATGGCCATTTATAAGTTATGTATAGATATTGCTCCATAATTTAATTCTCTATATTTCCAATAGAGTCTAATGCTAATAAGTTACTACTTGTGTAATTAGCCTGAATAAATAGTTTCCTTCCTCTCACACTGATTCACATCCGCATACAAAAAAAAAATAAATACCCGCAACTGAATAATATGTATTGTGGGTTCCTGTCACCACGATATGGCGCGTCCTCAGGTTGCGGAAGAGGAGACGGCCTCCATATATATGGATAGTAGCTGCGAAAATATTGAATGAGCAGTCATGGACAACCGATAAGGGGTGGTCCTTCAGCTTGGGGGTTGGGCGAAGGGCTAACAACCCATCACCGTAAAAAGAACAGCTTTTTACGAAACCAGAAAATAAGCCTCGGAATGGGACTGATCTTTGAAACTACCACATCAAAAGAAATAATGGAACTTGGAATGTAACTAGTCTGTAATATTAGTAGCAAAAGAACTAACTAGATTCAGAATAGTCTTTGTGGCAGTACAAGAAGTTAGGCTAGATGGGAATGACATCTCAAATAGGAGATTACTTGTTGTGTTATGGGGAAGGAAACAATAACCACCAATTACGAAGAGTATTCTTTGTTCATAACAGAATAAAAAAGCAATAAAAAGGTCGAATTTTTCAGTGACAGGTTATCGTATTTGATACTTAAGGATAGATAGTACGATATCGTAATTATAAGTGCTCACGCCGTACAGAAGAGAAGGACGATCATACAAAGGATAGCTTCTATGAGGGATTAGAACACAATTTGATCAGTTATCTAGATATCACAAGAACATTTTTTTGGAGAATTTCAGTGCTAGAGTAGGACGGAAGGATATTTTTAAATAGGCTATTGGAAAAGAGAACCTACATTTAACTGGTAATGAAAATGGAATTACTGTAGGTTAGTCGACTTTGCCACATCAAATAATTTAACAACATTTCCTCATAATGATATACATAAATATATTTGGACTTCTCCAGATGGATTGACACACAACCAAATAGATCACATCTTGATAGATAAACGAAGACTTAGTACAGTACTATAGTAGACATTCGAACTTTTAGACTCTGATTCTGACCATTATTTTAAAGCACGCGGCATCGGAGCAACGGAACAGATAGTCCGCGCTCCATAGAGCTTCGAGCTGATGTTCCCTGCTTTAAAGCCATTACAAGAAGCCTGCTGGAGAGAAGTTCTACCATACTAAACTATTGCAAGTTGGGTGAAAGCGAGGCATTCGCTTTCAATCAAGATTTGACATCCGAGCTTTAGATTGATCAGTGAGAGAGATATCCAGAAATGCTGATCCAGATGGAGTCCGCCGTATTCCAAGAATTTGGCAACGTATTGTTGATATGGCAGGAGACTATATTTGAAGTATGTAGGCTAATGTCAAAAATCCTCTGAGGTTCTGGCTGATATGCACACCTATTATCAGGCTACATCTTACTTGGAGTTATCTGTCAGAGGAAGAACAATGTTTCTATGCATCTAAAGTCTGATTCGTGTAATATGTAGCTAATTGGCGATGAATGCAATGGAGAAGTATAGGAACTGGCCACCCTAACCCATTATCTCCTGGCCTAGTTGCCTTATAAGTGATGCCTTCTTGGTATCACTTCTGAGGTTCAGACCTGTCTTCGGCCGATTGACACAAAAACAATGTCAAAAGTAACCTAGAGTTAAATTTAGTGAACAGTAACTACGTTCCCATTACCTTTCGAATGCCCTAGTATTAATCATCATGAAACGAACTCACTTTCTAATAGCTTCCATTGTTTTCCCATATCGCACAGCTCACTGGCCAGGTCTCGTCTCCTGACTTATACAGCATTACTTACTTATTACCGGGTTAAGCGGAACGTAGACCTAATAAACAAACAAACGGTACACTCGACTACTAATGACAACTTACTTCTTTGCGTAATTTGCCTAATACCTGACAATCCGACGGCCCTTTTTATGCTTGCATATCTGAATGCGTTTTGCATAGTGAAACACACACTACACGAGCGCGTGGTTGGTTAGAGGATCTATCTTCATTATGACTTTTTGCATTTATTTCATTGTCCTATATTAACCACCGTAGTTTGTACCTATATTGTGTTATATTTATCAAACCTCTAGGAAGTAGTTCTTTTGCATTTTATAACGTTACTTACATAATTGAACTCTGAATAATACAATTTAGAACACTTTAAAGGAAAAGCCGCACTAATAAAATATGGTCAATAAACCGTTGTTCGGAAAGATAATACAATTTGTCTCTTCTCTCTGATAAAATAAAACATTTTAAATGTAGTTAGAGAAATTCTATAATGTTAGGTTATATCTAGCAAAACAGAATCTGATTTTTTTTTTCAAAATATTGGCTAGGTTTTCGACAAAAATGATATTATTGTAATATAAAGAATCATTTTCCTTTCATGTTTAAATCCATTTATCTTGCTGTTAAATATACAAAATTAAAAATATTTTATTCATGTTCTCCAATTATAATACATAGATTTAAACATGTTGAACTGTGGTTGGTACATACTTCAGCTTTAATGTTCCAGATTTCTTTAGCATGAAGTGTCTATGTTAACAGGTGAGGAAAATATAATGGAACGTAAACGTTATGGGCTTCATTCGTAGCCATGTGAACGTGTCAATGATATTTTACTGCAATAACACCGCCCTATTCACTAGTCTTAAACAGGACGTATAAGATGATTTCTCGTTTGAAGTACACTATTAGAAGATGTGACTGATCTTTAACATCAGAAATAAAACTCTGTCACTTGTATGTATCATTTCGAGATCTCCACAGGGCTATTAAATTGAAACAGATGTTATAAAACGAAGTCTTCCATGGCAATAATGTTTATAGGTTGATCTTAGTCAGCAATTCCAAGTTTCATCACTTGGTCAAGGAACCTATAAAAAAAGAGCAGTTCTGGAATGGTACGATATCTATTAGAGACTAAAGATTTATATACGATGCAACGGTTGAGCTTCCATAAATAAAAACCCACGTAGGCAGTTTATGTTCGCAAAACACAAAAAATTCGGAATTACAATAATGTCGAGGTTTACTTTTATAGACCTATTAGACGACAGTTATTCTGCAAACGTTTGTAATACTTGCCATAAGGCGCATAGTCCATAATTACAACATTACGTTTCTCCAGACAAATGAGATGCATGATAATCAAGAAGTATTAAGACATTTATGTACACTTAAAACCCCAACATTTTATTTCGAAAGGAATATAAAGTACAGTGGGTGATCAAATTATTAAGGACACTTGGCAAAAGTAGGAATTTCATCTTCAAATTCACATAAAACACAAGTAATTTGGATTTTCTCAACTGGAAAAGCTTTATTACTCTATATAGTGTTTTATTAAACAATATTATTACATATATAATTGTGTAATAATGAATATGGACTGAAATAAAGAAGAAAACTAATATTTTGTCACACATCCCTTTGCAGCAATTACAGTTTTAACTCTCTTTGGCATACTAGAAATGCATTGGATATAATTGTTTTTAATTTCTTGGCCATGATTCCACACATTGATAAGTTTTTCTTTTAAAGATTGTTTATTTGTAATAATTTCTGAATGAACTTGCCTCTTCATTAGCTCCCAAATATTTTCAATCGGATTAAGGTCCGGAGAGTTACCAGGCCAATCCAGAACCCTAATTTTGTTGTCAGACAGGAATTTGATGACCTTATTTGCCTCGTGACAGGACACAGAGTCGTGCATGAACTCAAAATCACCATCTGGAAACCATTCACAGACTTGTGAAAGAAGCCGTTCCTTCAGAACCTTTATGTATTGATATTGTCTCATCATTCCTTGAACAAAATACAGGCGACCAGTTCCATGATCACTAATCACAGACCACACCATGATACTTAGAGGATGTTTAACAGTCTTCACCATAGAAAGGTGCCAATGAGAGATGCTGGAATCAACATATCTTCTATGACAACCCGTCAAAGAGTTAGGGTTTTCATGTCGCACTCCAACCAAGAAACCATTCCTGAAACCATACATGGTGAAGAAGCGTCTCTCTTGGGCAAAGCAGCATCAATCTTGGACTGCGGATAATTGGAAAAAGGTGAGTTGTTTGTCATTCACATGATTTCTTTGTTAGTCACAATTTTACTTTGTGCAAATGTGTTTTATGTACTGTTTAGGCCTATTTCTTTTTTCAGGTGTGTTTTTCAGATGAATCTACCTTACAGATACTTGCTGACAAATCTGTGTTCGTTAGAAGGCGTAAAGGTGAAAAGTATAATAATGACTGTATTATGAAGACTGTTAAACATCCTCTAAGCCTCATGGTGTGGTCTGTGATTAGTGGTCATGGAACTGGTCACCTGTATTTTGTTCAAGGAATGATGAGACAATATCAATACATAAAGGTTCTGAAGGAATGGCTTCTTTCACAAGTCCGTCAATGGTTTCCAGACGGTTATTTTGTGTTCATGAACGACTCTGCGCCCTGTCACAAGGCAAATAAGGTGACCAAATTCCTGTCTGACAACAAAATTAGGGTTGTAGACTGGCCTGGTAACTCTCCGGACCTTAATCCGATTGAAAATATTTGGGAGCTAATGACGAGGCAAGTTCATTCAGAAATTACTACAAATAAACAATCTTTAATAGAAAAACTTATCAATGTGTAGCACCACGGCCAAGAAATTGAAAACAATTGTATCCAATGCATTTCTAATATGCCAAATAGAGTTAAAGCTGTAATTGAGACATTCCACGTCAAATCGCACAAAATTATACAAATTTTGACCTTCGTAGTTCTGATTGCGTTTATATTTTTTTTACCAACTCTATGGGTCTAATAAACCAATAAGTGTATTTTTATTTCCGCCTAAGTCCACATGTTTTTAAAATATTACCTGTTAAAATTCGTTAAAAATGTCGCACAATGCAACATTTAAAGCGTCATATTTCTGACGATATTGATGTTAAAATTTTTTTGAAAAATGCATTTAAAAGCTTAAAGCACTGTCTTTTGTTAAATATTTACTAACTAATTTTAATATAATTATTACAAATATATTTTTTTGTAATTCAATTCTTAAAACATATATATCAATGTGAAGTATCCCTATTAAAAATCTAAAAAAATTCTTAATAGGCGCACTGCAGTATTCTTAATAATTCCAGAAAAAATCACAATGGGATCTCCAATAGTTTAATGGAAATTTAATTACTTACGACACAATGTGTAGCGGTCGGCGTAGCAGCAGTGGACGGGAAGCGTTAAAGCGCGCTGGGTGGTTTATCGGCGCTGGATGATTGACTGAACGTTGCAACATTACACCCAGTACGGATCAAGTCACTCGAGGAAACACTGTTATGCTTTTTAAATGTTTCTTTTCATTCACACTTTAAATTTTCATTCGCCTACCTTCTTTCTTGAAAGAAAATTGTTTTACTAAATCTTCAGTTTTTGACAAGGGAATGAAAGAATGTAATTTTAATGTACCAGTTATTGGTTTTAGATTATGGTATCTGGCCTGCAAATTTTCAGTGTGGTTTTTGTGCTTATTCAATGGACAAAATATAAATGACACGTTAGAAATGTTTTTTTTTTGTGACCAATCAAACAGTTTTTTTTTTTTTTTTTTTGGTGTAGTTATAGGATCTTGTATAGGCTAACTCTCGTGGCAAGTCTTTTAACAGTATCTCCAATGCCATCACATGGACCTTTACCATGCGACGTTGCAAAGAAGTGTCATTCAGCACTAATTCCTTAATCGTCTTCATGTAAGCAATTATTTCTAAAATTATTATTATTTTTTTTTTTTGTATTGTGAACTTGATCCATTGGAAAAGTAGACGATTTTTTTCATATCGTTGAATTCTTGCTTTAAGAAATTGATTGCTTCGGATTGAAAAAAGCGAAAGGGATCGGTGTCATGTTTCATGGTTTCTGAAATGACAATACTTTTGTAACGAATTTCTGTATCTCCTTTGAAATATATTACGAAAGGATTTATTTATTTATTTATTTATTTAAATATACAGAATAAAGAATATAATTACAAACAAGAGAAATAGAAATAAAATAATAAAATCGGTATAAAAAAGGAGATACAGTAGTATTAACAAAATTTGAGACCGAATGAGCAGCTCTCGTGTTCGGTCGCAGTTCAGATATAATACAGGGACATAATTTTATTTTTACTTCAATTTTTATTGTACCTGAGTTTTTGAATGTACTTCACTCCCACCCATTCTACTAAGGAAGTTCCAACTCCACACAGAACCAAGACCGCAGATAGTAAGCAGTACTGAGTTACTGAGTATAGTACGTTCCAGAAATATTTTCGCGTTTTCCAGTGACGAAAAAGCTTTCAATATTGAATCATATTTTCGCACAGGTACTGTCCGTTTGCCTACGTCGCATCCCAATTTCCCCCACCTGCTTCTGCTCGCCCCTCTGTAAAAGCTGGGCTGTCTTAGCTCTTTTCTGAAAACATTAATTTATCTTAGGAATTGGACGTTTACGTAATATTATACAGCTGTTTAATTTAACTTAAATAAAAGGGCCTCGTTAAGTAATTAACTGTCACGTGATTTCCTCCCTTTCTACAATCCTGCTGCATAACCACTTGGACGGACAGTAGATAGCATGTCTGAGTAATTTTATATTTTCGGGTCGGGCAGAAGTGAAGATTGAATTCATAGTACGTAGAGTAGGTACAGAATTATTTCAACATGAGTACGAAGGACGAAACTGGCAATTGGAATTAGATGCAATAGTCTATAGTGCGATAACATGCACAAAAGAACTGAAGCCTGTATCGAAATGAACGGCCACCATTTTCAAAATTGTGTTTAAATATTCATATTATGATTATTTTTCAATTTAACTTCTTTCTCTATATTGTATGCTAATGTGCTGTAGACAGTATAATATACACTGCATAATGAATACGTTCGCATGGATAACTCACTTCGTGAGTAAAAACACTTATTCATAATACAGTACTGTACTTTGATTAAAGAAAAACCTAATGCAAATTATCAAACTCAAAATCGCGATATTTCCTAGTTTACGCAAATGGATGAACTACTTTTCTTCCATCATATACTTAGTAGAGTGATTTGTGTTTTACGCCAGTATCATCGAACTCCAGTCTTGGAGGGGGGAGCAAGCGGTGTTTCCGGTTCTCTAAAGGTATAGACAGGTTAATATTAAAAATTGTTAGTAAAAATAAAATGATGCCCCTGTATTAATAGGCCTATAAGAGAATATAAAATAAAATAAAATAAGAAGTAAAATTAAAATTGAATTGTATTGAGGCTTGGCATATGTTCCAATGCATACCTTGTATTGAATCTTGTATTACAAATGAATAATTTTCAGAAAAGTCTGCAATAACTATGTAATTTTCAGGTTGTACATTTCTTTGCATTCCGTCAAAAATAAAATATGGCTGACTTTTGATGGGATGATGATTCATCTTCTACATGAAAAACTTTACATGCTAGGGAGCCTTTTACTTTTTGAAACTTTTCACGGGGGTATCGTTTTTGTTGTAGCTTTCTTTTCTTGATAGGGGATTCTATTGACATCAAACTCTTGTTTAATTCCTCAATATTAGTGATTTATAGCACTGTATCCATAGAACTGCTAGAAGAAGAACTGGTATAACCACTTTCTCTGTCCGCACTTTCATTTGATTCATGTTTATTAATATCACAAGAACTACCGACTTCACATATAATTTCACCTGACCTTTCCGGAAATTGATTGATTTTTACGGAACGAATCACATATTTGCACATTCAAAGACTCCTTTAAATTGAGCTTTATCCATAAGTCGCGACTTACGCGTCTTAGTGTACTTTTCTTTTTAAAAGCGTGATTAGGAAGGTAAATGGATTTATACACTTGTTATATATTACGCGATCTTTACCATCACTCATGTTGTATAGAAGTCGCGTCACTCCGTGAAATTCAAACCCAAACTGATTATTTTTCTCTTCTATATTTTGTCTCCTGCCATCTGTTTCCTGCCATAAAGTTTACTGCCTTACCCATCCTTGCTATCATCAAACACTTGGCTATATTACAGTATAAACATATAGCACTGTGAAGGGCTTCCCCTCTTAGCTGAGCTGACAATAATAAAATAATTTTAGGTAAGATATTTACTGTTTCTTAAGGTATTAATTATTTGATGATTAGTAGGGTGACATCAAATGCAACGGGGAATTTCGTAAAACTTTCCACGGGCAGCCTTCTAGCCTATGGCTGCAAGCAGTTCATTAGCTGGGCATTGCGAGCGCGTGTATGCCTCCGCAAAATAAATTGTTACAAATGTATGGATGCCGATCCCATATTTATAAATGCAGTAGTTTACAGATAGTACATCAGCGAACAAGTCTATATTTTTTCAGATTTCTAACTTGGCTATTTAATATAGTAATTTTGCTTTGAAAAAGAAATGATTAAAAAAATTGGCCAAATTTTAAATTTATTTATGATATGTCTAAAGTAATAAAAAGTGCTGTATTTAGTTTTTCAAATGCGCCGAACCGCAAATCTCAATTATATGTAGACATAGAGTTCCAAGTGAGTTTATATAACAGTGCGCGCATAATTTGCGTAACTTCAAATAGTCATAACTACACAAATAATTAATAATTGTGAAAATAAAACAATACGGGTCTCCTTATTTGATGTCTGGAATTCATGAAAAAAAAAATTCGACCATTTCCGAGAAGGTCGTGTTTTATTGCTGTGCGATTTGACGTGGAATGACTCAATTGCTGCAAAGAAGTGTGTGACAAAATATTAGTTTTCTTGTTTATTTCATTCCATATTCACTATTACACAATTAAATATGTAATAATATTGTTTATAAAAACTATTTAGAGTAATAAAGCTTTTTCAGTTGAGAAAATCCAAATTACTTGTGTTTTATGTCAATTTGTAGATGAAATTCCTACTTTTATCAAGTGTCCCTAATAATTTGATCACCCACTGTACAAGTGCGTTTAAATTTGGCGAGCGGCCCAGCCTGCTAATTATCTCGTTGCAAGGACATAAAAACAACTTATCCGGAAGGTAAGACTGGAAGCTTTAAGTGAAGTCCTTATTTTTCCATGCAAAATATATACTTATGACCAACTTTTGAGAAAATTAGGAGGCTCTGCATTATATACATAAGTAATTATAGAGTTTCAAATCTGTTTATCTTATTTTCCTATTCAAATTTCAGTCAGTAATTAGAAAACACACTACTGCGTCATAACTTATGGCTCTTTCTTTCCAAACTTCCAAGAAACCGCGCTGCCATGGCTACCAAACGTACAAAAAGAGACACCTGCCGCTAACTTGAGGAAATGACAGTACAGACAGTTTGATCCTCAACTAGTGCCCGATCCAGAACTAGTGACCTTACCCTACAACATTAATGTATTTTCTAACGTCCACAACTATGGAGTAACGGTTAGCACGTCTGGCCGCGAAACCAGGTGGCCCGGGTTCGATTCCCGGTTGAGGAAAGTTACCTGATTGAGGTTTTTTCCGGGGTTTTCCCTCAACCCAATATGAACAAGTGCTGGGTAACTTTCGGTGCTGGACTCCTGACTCATTTCACCGGCATTATCACCTTCATCTCATTCAGAAGCTAAATAACCTAAGATGTTGATAAAGCGTAGTAAAATAACCTACTAAATTTAAAAAAAATTCTAACGATCGTGTAACTTGTAAAAATTAATTATTCTCCCTCTACAACTATAACTTACGATTTTACCCAAAACTGTTATATTAATTAGAATTATATTCTAATTTCCATACTCTTATAGGAGTTATGCGACCATGTGAATTTATTTTATTCGTTCAATTTCATTTCTAATGAGATAAAATGTATCAATTATGGAAGGCTACACTAAAGCATTAATGACAAGTAATCTGTGAGAAGAGAACTTTTTAATCTTGATATTTATTAAATTTAAAAGTCATGTTTGCGTGAGTCTTTCATTCACGTCATTCAAATCACAAATTATCAAAATATTTGAACAAACAATTTTTTCTTAATTTTTTATTATTTTAGCATTGTATAAACAAGTGATGCTGCACAGTGAGTACAGAATTTTCACGAAAGTCACGCTTTCAGCACATCTGATGTATAGGAATGTGATTTTTCATAAATTGCCTACATGATTTTATTATTTAAAAGAGTCATTGAAATACAGGTACAATACAAGTAAAAGTAAATTAAACACGGTTACTTGTAATGAAATGAAGCAATGTTTTCAACAATTCGTTTACTAATTACTTCTATATGGCAAAGGTGACGATTCTGACCGACTGTTTGTCATTCACTTACTAGATCTGTAGAGGTGTGATGTAAAGTCAGCACAATGGATAGCTGGAGAATGTAGTAGGTTATTTTACGACGCTTTATCAACAGCTCAGGTTATTTAGCGTCTGAATGAGATGAAGGTGATAATGCCGGTGAAATGAGTCCGGGGTCAAACACCGAAAGTTACCCAGCATTTGCTCATATTGGGTTAAGGGAAAACCCCAGAAAAAACCTCAACCAGGTAACTTGCCCCAACCGGGAATCGAACCCGGGCCACCTGGTTTTGGAGAATGTAAACTGTCAAGCAAGGTCACATGCTCTTTACCTCCCCTTGTCAATGACCCGCAGGCAAAAATCAGGCCACGGCGTGTTCAAATTCCTCAACTATCCATTGAGGTGTTTGTAAGTAGGTTACTAATTAGCACTGTTTTGTTACGTGGTGCGTGTATATATCGATCTTCAATCAGACTGTAAGTCCCGCTGTATAGCTTGGTGGTTAAAGTTGGCAAGAAGAATACAAAATATAATAATTCCGAATTTCGATATTGTGCTTACTGACACGATGCAACATTGAACATAGTCTATCAATGTGCATAATGAACAATTTTATTCTTTCCCCTCATCACTTCAACATGCGCAGTTTTATTAGTATATGTTATATTGTTAATGAGAGCTAATTTTCAATAAAATTAGTTTTCCTTTCCCTGAAATTCCAAACCTTCTTGAATAATAATAATAATAATAATAATAATAATAATACTAATAATAATAATAATAATCATCATCATCATCCATAGCGCCATAGCCCATAAATAGGCAAGACCGACAGCTGACCTTACATCCACATGCCTCAGCAGAGAGGAACGGTCAACCAACCAGAACGGAGTAACGAGTGGTTAGTATGGTGAGCTCACTGAAAATTCCTTCCTTATGAAGAGACTAATTAACGCGTATTTCGTAACGCCAGTCCTAGGCATGATGCCTGAGACAACGATGCTACGGCGCGCGACAAAACTTCAATACCATCTTAAATTAATAATTTTGTAAGTCCTCTTTAGCTCTCAGTCTTTACTGTATGTAATTCATATGAATACCGATAAAATATCGTATCCGACATATTTAATTGGCAACAATAAAAGTTTCAATTGTTACGGATAAGTAAGGGTAACCGTATAGGTATTCAAACCTAAATTATTTCAGTATTCCATATCCTGATCGCATAGTCGGCATGGTATAGGGTCACCACTAAGGCAACACACGACAGGACATGACAAGGAACAAACAGGACATGACAAGGAACAAACACTGAGTGTCAATACTTCAGTTTGAATGGGTTTAAATATCAATTATGTCATTGTGGAATCAGAGAACTCAAACCATTTTTCATGCATAAACAATGAAACACCGAAATGCAAAATAAAAATATATAAGTATTTCTCAAGAAGACTCTAAATAGATCTTTCTCTTCATATTTGGTTGGACATTGTTCTATTACGATTCGTGCAACATGATGTGTTCTTAGCTAATATTTTCTTTAAAATAGTTTCGAAGGTCATGTTACTGCAGGAACATTGCCATCTAATAGTATGACGATGCATATGTGTCTGATATTCCTCATATTCAGTTTTCTTGGAGCTTTTTCTTTAAAATAATACCCTCTTGTATAGGCTGCATGTTAAATATTCCTGAACACATTGCTCACAGTTGTGAACAAATTGTGTAAGAAAACTGTATCTGCATATAATTAATGTGATACACAAGAGACACAAAAGTCCCTAGACGGACAGTCTCCTACTTTTGACAATCTTGGGCATATAGTCACTTAACTTGTGTTAAATGTTACCAATCACTGACCTGTAGTTACATTGAATTCTAATTAGACGCGAGAAAGAGGAAAGTGTTACTTTGAGATTCTCCAATTTTTTCAGAGACATGAAACAAAGTTTTTGAAAACATGTATTGCAGTTAACTAAAAATTGGTTCAAAAGTTCGACGCCAAAATATGAATCACGACAATATGCTTATTCCTCTTTTCAACTCGCTTAATGTTTTGCGCGCAGAAATTAGCGAAGAATTTTATAGCTTCAGTTTCTTGTGATGTGAATGTAATTATCCAGGAATATTATGTAAAAATCAACGCCGAATATTATTCTAACCACGTAAGGTAACTGGGAAGAGAACTGAAGCTGAAAGGCAAAGAAACTTGAGCAAAGTAGTCACTATTCAATTGAGCGTTTGCAACTCAATTATTGAGAGATGGTGAGTTTGAACTTTTGTGTTATCCATACCATTTACCACATTTGGTTTCATTAGACTATTTTATATTTGTGAACATCGAACTGTACTTCAAACGAAGGAAAGTGGAAAGCGATAATGATTTGATGGTAACAGTGAACTGCTGGATTTTGTAAAATATTTCTTAAGGGGGATGAAACATTTCTCAAATCTCAGAATTGTGTCAGTAAGTGTACTGCAGGGATGTATGAGAAACAGCGCGTGAACTTCCTTCGATTACTTCGTATACTACCTAGCTGCAGTGTATATTCCTGTACAGTAGTGGTCGGCATTTCGTGACTCGCGAGTCACACAAGCAGGCCGGAGGGGTAAGGCATGATCTCCCACCCCTTAGCCATCATTTGTTTATTCAATGATAAGCTCTTTGGGTATCCTCCCCTCCTAGGTATAGGTAGAAGTGACTAAAAGACAAGGGCAAACAAAATTAACTTTGAATTACGTCCAATTACAATAATTCTTTATAGTTAACTTTACCTTTGATTGATTAAATAATTTTATAAAATTATATCTCACAATAGAAGATGTGTATGTAATATTGAGCAACCAACCAAAAGTTTCTTGTAATTTACAATACCAAATTAATAATTCGGAAAGAAAACTGCGTTGATGTATAAAAATTCTCAAACTACCGAACTATAATCTCATTACTTTATAATAACAATACTGTTAAGCGAAAATAAACCTTTGAGATGTAATTTCTCCAGAATCATTTTTTCGATTTCCGTCTCACATCAGACTTTACGTTTCCTAAAATGTTATTTGAAGAAGCAAATCTAAGCATAGCGTGCTTACCTTCATCTAACATCTTGATCCCTATTCTTGGCTTCGTTAAGTTCATCAATTATATGTATGGCTCACCTACCTAAAGGCCTACGCATGTGTTGCTGAAAATCGTAATACAATTTTCGCTGCAAATTTAAGAATTTTCGGATTGAATGTACTGAAATTACAAAATACATATACACGTTTAAAAATATATTCAGTTTGTACCCAAAAATGCAAATGTTCGTCTTTGGGCAGCTCTAGTTACATAATACTATATATACAAACATCAAAAAAAGTTTCGCACCACCTAAGTTATATTAGTAGTTGAAGACCTACCATAAATTTGAAATACAGAAATTAAAATGCAGCTTTTGTCATATTATTTCAAGAGGATATTTATTGAAAATAACCCCTCAATCAAAACAAGTGGCAATAAAGCGAAAAGACGAAAGGACAACTTCGGATTTTGATTTATTTCCATAAAAGACGAAAGGACAACTCACAATGTACAAAAATGAGAAGAGGAGGTAATGAAAAAGAGGGTGATGGTGTTAATAATTCAATAATATATTATATTTAAGCAGATATTTGGCTTATTAAAAATGAAGCGTTCAATCTGCACAAAGTATATACATGGCAAAACCAAAACCTATGTGATGAATTAGAGCAGTTAACAGATGAAACGGTCGCCCTGAGTGGCCCAGGCGATATAGCACTGCCCTTCTGTGCCCGAGATTGCGGGTTCGATCCCGGCCCAGGTCTAATTATAGTCCGTCGCACTCGTACTTCTACTAATACTTGTAGTTGTCCTCTGCGTCTAAGCCAGTGATATCAAAGCAAGAGCATTTTTCTGACCTTGATGTAATAAGCGGGCAGCAAGCGCTAAGTATGGAAAGAGGAAGGATTGTGTATATGAATAAGCAATCTGTTGGATTAAGAAAACAGTGGTGCACAAACTTCAAACGGAACGTGAAATTTTATGTCGTTATTTTTATATGGCTTCTTTCTGTTTAATATTATCTATATTACCTGTAAAACAAAAGTACTAACACTGATTTCTTAATATTGCACTTGTGTTTTAAATCTTAATAACATAATAGAGAGTTAAGAATGAATATTCACTTAAATTCCATAGTAGTATAATATTATACTGTATTAAGTGGATGAAACACATCATTCATAAAGAAAGTGATATTCAAAAGAAAGAGATTGAGTATGACATGATAAGTTGGAATTTATATTGATGGTATCTTTAGCCCTACAAAAGTAATCAATAAACTAATCAAAACAATATTACAATACAAAGCAAAGTTACCTAGGTACTGTATCTGTTTTAAGTGTAACTAATATTACATTACAAAACTCTTACCGCATTATGATTTTAAGGTGATACTTGTGAGCAACTTCCTATCATCAGAATATTAAATTATTTTCTCGAAATCTGCTGAAGCTATAGAGCTGACATTTATCAACAAATGGGCACGTATCTTTTGCATATGATGTAACAGTAGTTGCTTTGTCAATTCATTTCCTTACAAACAATTTCATACGAATATTTTCAAAATTTTCAATACACTATTTTCAGTAATATGTATGTACGGTAAATTAGATTTACGAAAACATTCTGTTAGGCTACTAAAAAAAATAGGCTTATACCTGAAAATTTCATTTTTCTATACGAAAAGTTGAGAAAATATTTCTTTTGAATAAAAAAATCAAACTTGTGAAAAATGAGTATTAAAATTAATACTTACATTCTTATAATGCACTTTTACTTCTCAGGCAAATCTAAAAATTGACATGGATACAGTTTTAATAAGTTCTCTTCCCTTTATCTATTGAATCAGTGCTGGCCATCCCTGAATATAGCTCGACCAAGCGGCATATACCACCTCTTTCTTCTGTCTCTTTCCTTTCCGCTGTAAAGCGCTCAGGCTCTCCTGAGCTCTAAAGCGCACGCTTGCTCCTGTGGGCATCAATTGACATGCCTGGTCTAAGGGTTCTCGGGTTCAAACTCTCTCGAATGCGATGGACTTTCAAGGACGACAGAAAGCGTAGGTATAGTATTCTTCGGAAGAAAACAAAATTGCGGACCAAGTGTCGTAGATTTACGGCACGTAAAATAATTCTGTTTATGAATTAAAGATTACTACGCAAAATTAACCAGGAATTTCTCACTCATGTAAAAATTTAGAGTTGGCATAATGGACCCAAATCAGTTTTCTAAGTCATGTGAGTTTATCTTGCAGTTCACTTCTTCATACACCATATTTACAATTCTGTGTTATTTGGGTAAAGGAAGATAAGTCATAAAAAGGAGTTTGTAGATAAATGAAATTTAAACTTGGAACCATTATTGCAAATAAATTTCTACACAAATAAAACACATCAACTGTTAGTATTCTTTTGATTTTTGCACACTCACTTGTATAATTTAATTTGTGTATTTATCTGGGGAATAAAATTCCAGCTGCACAAAATAATGACTTATCCACAGAATTATTGTAGTCGTAATTCAACCTGAACTTGTAACTCTTTTCTCACTTCATATTCATATACTCACTCCTATTCTTACTTAACTCTTTTCTAATTTGCTTGTACTTGACATATTGTATTCATATTCGTATTTCTATTCGTAATTTATAATGCAAAAGAGAATCAGTAAGTTACAGTATAAAATTGAAGTAGCGTCCTACATTTTTAATGAGGGACCTGGATATATCACTGTTAGATGGCAATACTGTTGATGTACGCACAAGAGAAATAAAGAAGCAGCAGTAGCAAGACGGCGACACCTCTGCACGAATGTATCATTGGCGGCTTGATCCGGGCATCGATGCACGCTTTGTCTCGAGCTGATAAAGATGCACTCAAGGTTCATCACCTGTAACTATCCGGGCTAGCGTACCGTCTCCTTCAACCTGTCTCCTCGGATCAAGTCATCAACCTGTTGCACATTTGTCTTTGTGACAATCTCCTGTAGTTGATCGACTCTATATTCCATCCTTCAGAGAACGTCTGCACCGAATTTATTTTAGACAGCTTGACGAGCTGCATTTATTTAAGGACGTTTTAGCTTCCAGATATATAGCCCAGATGAAACGCTCAATGGAGTGCTCTCGACAATGGTACTCTCGTGCGGAATTCCACTATCGCACAATTGCTGCTTCTTTCTTTCGCTTGTGCGCACATCTGTCACCTTGACTCCTGAGTAATATTCTCATGCAGTAGTGATAGCTTCAGGAGCCTTATTCAAAATTGTAGGTCACTACTTTGATTTGTAACTTACTGCCTCGCTTCTGTACTTGCACTTCTTCTCGCAACTTTACACGTACTTCTAATCGATATTTACTTGTACTTGTACTACAACTTCTACATTTACCCGTTTTATATAGGTACTCCTTATACATCTTCACATAACTAAAGGCATATCTTCTGTTATTCGTACTCAAACTCGTATTCGACCCCCGTAACTCTATTCGTATCAGTATTTAATAATTCTAAGGACATTTGTGCATTATAGTTGTACCCTAGGTGCTGTTGGTATACCTGTACACAGAGTACTGGCTTATGATAACGCAGACCGGATTTCAAATCCCGGCGATGGCAAAGTGTTATTTGTGGTGGACACAGACTGGGTTGTCCGGATTTTTCTATACGTTTTTCATTTTCCCTCCGTCATTCCACCAACCCTTTCCTTTCTTGATAATTTTCGTTTCGAAAATAGGCCACCATTTGCTTTGTAAGAAGCCGAATCGATCGTCCGTCATAGTTGGAGTTCGTCGCAGTTAATCTGAAGATTGGTAGACGGCGGTTGGAACGACTCATAGATTTGCAAAAGAGGCACAGTACTCCCTAGGTTCTTCCCTCCTCCTGACGGAGAAATTGGATCGATAAGGTACGACAGGCCACTACCAGAGTTTTGGTATTGGAATTTGCTGGCTTGAAAGAAATTCGTGGCGTAGTGGAGAGTAGATTCGTCTCGTACTTCGACTCATACCCGTATATTTCCTGTCATTCATATTTTATTCATACCCGTACCCACAATTCTATTATTTTATAATCGGTATTCCGCTCTTACTTTTGCCAACACCCTTATGCGCAGTCATACTGTAGGCCTACCTATACTTACTCCTTCTTGTATTCATACTAGCATTTCTATTCGTACCTGTATTGATACATTTACACATGTTTTACTCTGAACATAACAACTCTGTTTTAAAAATGGTATTGTTAGGAACTTTCATGTATACTGAGGTTAAAATTCGTAACATATAATTAATCACAACGCAGTAACTAAAAGAACATGACTAACAACACGTGATCGCGCAACACCCTGGATGTGAAATGAGTCTTTGAAAGCCATGGATCTATTCAAAAGTGTCCATGAAGTACCACATCGTCAATGAAACGTGATAGGTATCTCTGTAGGAAGCGTTGCTTTCCGTGTATGCCTTAAAGACAAAATAGAGGGTTCGCGGCAGAGTGTTTTGAGCCCTTATCGCCTATGTATGAGAAGTGTGTGTGTGTGTTTTAGCTGTGTGGCACAGATGACACGAATCAAAGCGTCTCTGAAACGAAACGCATCCACCTTGTAAATACAAGCGGCTTTATGTTGCTCGAGTGTTCCATGACAGGTAGCAAGCTACAGCAAGCTCTGGCAAAGGGCGTATTACGAGCCAAGTTTACTATGCAGCCGCACCACGTAAGACTCTGTATAATTAATCGCGCAGACTGAATAGCTTATAATTTATGGTCCTTAATTTACATTCACGAACATGTCTCCAGCTATTTAATTTCTTCAAACTGTTGTACCAGTGACATCAAGAAATGTATGTATGTATGTATGTATGTATGTATGTATGTATGTATGTATGTATGTATGTATGTATGTATGTATGTATGTATGTATGTATGTATGTATGTATGTATGTATGTATGTATGTATGTATGTATGTATGTATATATGTATGTATGTATGTATGTATGTACGTACAGGCGACGTCTAGAAATGTATGTATGTGCCTATGCAGTTATGTATGCATTCGTGTAGGCTATGTAGGCCTATGTATGTACTTGCGTATGTACGTACGTGCATATATATATATATGTGTGTGTGTGTGTGTGTGTGTGTGTGTGTGCGTACATGGTGTTTCCGAGGTGGTGTTACAAACTTTCAGGGATGATGGCGAAGGCCACATGTATCAATTTGAGATAAGGAACCATGGTCCGGAAATGACTGAGTAGAAAGTTATAAGCAAAAATAGTTGTGTGGAAATGGAATTGTAATTTGGCACCACATGCCCTCCTTCCCTTAACCTTTGCAACAGTCGTGGAAAGATGGTATGGGCCGAATGTCTCCTACGTGGGTACTTGTCCCGATACAATCTGTGAGCTTGTCTGCTGTTCCCATAGGTTCATCCGTATTCGAAAATCAGGTCTGTTTATTCCGCTCTCGTGTACTCCTTTATTTCACTAGGACTGATCGACTGGACACTGCAACTTGTATACATACACTGCTGTCTACAGACGTGCATATCAGGACCGACCA
Organism: Periplaneta americana; assembly: GCF_040183065.1. Classification (NCBI taxonomy): domain Eukaryota; kingdom Metazoa; phylum Arthropoda; class Insecta; order Blattodea; family Blattidae; genus Periplaneta; species Periplaneta americana. The sequence goes on along the minus strand of NC_091120.1, from coordinate 109,302,172 downwards.
TGTCCGTTACACATTACGCTATCTGTATTGCTTTAGTGTAGTTTCCTGTCCCCATCCCTCTGACAGCGCACTGAATGGAATACTGTAAGTAGACAACGTAAACAACGTCAGATGAATGCGGTATGTGTAAGATGTACTCATAAATACACATAAATAAGGTGTACAGAGGAATAAAAATATTTCATTTGCACACAACTATTTTTGCTTTTAACTTTCGGCTCGGTCATTTCCGGACCAGGGTTCCTTATCATAAATTGATACATGTGCCCTTCGCCATCATCCCTGAAAGTTTTTGACACCACCTCGGAAACACCCTGTATTTATATATATATATATATATATATATATATATATATATGCATGTAGGCCTATTTATGTATGTAGGCCCACATGTAATGGTTCCTAATGTGATATAATCATTATTATCATCTTCATCCTCAATACATCTTCCAGAAGAAGTATTAGGCCACATGGCCTGTTACGGTCTCAAAGAGGAATTTTCGTGCCATCGTTAGTTTGGAGAACCCAGTGTTCTCACCCCTTGTGGCTTATAGTGGAGCACGCCTTTTGGTATTCTACGGGATCGTATACATAATAGAGGATTCACTACTATCAGTTACCCCTCTGGCCAGCGACCCATTGGGCGTTCTCTGTACACAGTTTGAAATCTTGTTAAAAATCTCAGATATGTTGGACTTATGGAACTATGATATAATTTGATAGTTTTAGTTCCTAATATCAAAAACATTTTTGTAATTACTGAAATTTATCTTTATAATATTAAATTAATTTATACAAGGAATAGGCCTATCTTGATATTTTCTTTGTATAACATATTTACTTCAGCCTCATAAAGGTAGGCCTATCTAAAGCAGTTAACTACAAGTACAGGGGGATCATTTTATTTTACTAACATTTTTAATATTAATCTGGCTATACCTTTGGAATATCGGTTGAGAACCGGAAACACCGTTTGCTACCCCCTTCCACTACTGGAGTTCGACGATACTGGCGTAAAATACAAACAAATCACTTTACTAGATATAGGAGGGAAGAAAAGTAGTTCATCCATTTACGTAAACTAGGAAATATTGCAAATTTGAGTTTGACAATTTTCATTAGGTTTTGTTTAATGAAAATACAGTACAGTATTAACAATAATTGTTTTTACTCACGAACTCAGTTATCCATGCGAACGTATTCATTATACAGTGAATATTATACAGGGACATCATTTAATTTTACTAACATTTCTAATATTAACCTGGCTATACCTTTGGATCAACGATTAAGAACTGGAAACGCGATTGCTACCCCCTTCCACGACTGGAGTTCGATGATACTGGCGTAATATACAAACAAATCACTTTACTAGGTATGGGAGTGAAGAAAAGTAGTTCATCCACTTACGTAAACTAGGAAATATCACGCTTTTGAATTTGATAATTTTCATTAGGTTTTTGTTTAATTAAAATACAGTACAGTATTAACAATGAGTGTTTTTACTCACGAACTGAGCTTTCCATGCGGACGTATTCATTATGCAGTGTATATTATACTGTCTATAGCACATTAGCCTAAACTGGTCGCGAAACCAGGTGGCCCGGGTTCGAATCCCGGTCGGGGCAAGTTACCTAGTTGAGGTTTTTTTCCGGGGTTTTCCCTCAACCCAATACGAGCAAATGCTGGGTAACTTTCGGTGCTGGGCCCCGGACTCATTTCACCGGCATTATCACCTTCATTTCATTCAGATTCTAAATAACCTAGATGTTGATACGGCGTCGTAAAATAACCCAATAAAAAAATACACCATAGAGAATGAAGTTAAATTGAAAAACAACCATAATATGGATATTTAAACACATTTTTTAAAATGGTGGCCGTTCATTTCGATACAGGCTTCAGTTCTAATGTGCATATTATCGCACTATAGACTATTGTACGTAATTCCAATTACCAGGTTCGTACTTCGTATCAGTAACCCATGTTGAAATAATTTTGTACCTACTCTATAAAAGAGACCTTACGTACTATAAATTCAATCTTCACTTCTGCCCGATCCGAAAAGATAAAATTACTCAGACATGCTATCTACTGTCCTTCCAAGAGGTTACGTCTCAGCGTCGTAGAAAGAGAGGAAATCACGTGATAGTTAATTACAGTAAATAACGAGGCCCTTTTAAGTTATTTTAAACAATTGTATGGGTATAATATTACGTAGACGTCCAATTCCTAACAGAAATTAATGTTCTCAGAAAAGAGCTAAGACAGCCCAGCCACTAGCATTTATAGAGAGGCGAATAGAAGCAGGTGGGGGAAACCAGAATGCGACGTAGGCAAATGGAAAATGATGCAATTTTGAAAGCTCTTTCGTCACTGGAAAACGCGAAAATATTTTTGGAACGTACTGTTTACTATGACCGTAAGGCTACTATGACTGTATATGCGGTCTTGGAGCTGTGTGGAGGACGGTTGAACTTCATTAGTAGAAGGGGCGGGAGTGAAGTACATTAAAAAACTGAGGTACAATAAAAATTGAAGTAAAAATAAAATGATATCCCTACAGCACATTAACGTACAATATAGAGAATGAAGTTAAATTGAAAAATAATCATAATATGGATATTTAAACACATTTCTGAAAATGGTGGCTGTTCATTTCGATACAGGGGTCGGTGGGTATGAAACTCATCCCAAGGAAGCACAATAGACCTCAGGTCGAGGTGCATGGGTTGTTCCCCTCTCGTCCTCGGATGGATGGATGGATGGAGGTATCTTCACTTGTCTACTTGTAGTATTTATACATTCGAGCACTACAGCTAGGTATCTACAGCTGGCTAGTTGCAGCACATTACAAATGCAGCCTTTGAAGTAATAACATTGACAGTCCTGTGTATTACAACAATCTAAATCTTGGTGTTCATTTGAGTAGGCCTACATCATGAGCTTAGTCTGAGGAAGACAACTTGAACATTAGGAAGAAGGGTCACAATGGAAACCCATTTAGATTGCAGAACGTGTGTTGGTTACACTTCACAAAGGCCAGACCACTTGCATTGAAATTCTAGAGAACTATGATGAAAGACTTCGGTAGATGCACTTCGGAAGAAATAAGCGACATCTCAATGACATCTAGGCAAACTTGAAACCTCTACATGGAACAAGCATTCCAATTTAAAATGCTAAGTATGACGACTTGCTATCTCTTTTTAAAATTCATTCTCCTGTTCTTGGAAAAAGTTATAGTGGTAAGGTACAAGACTATTGTGTCAGAAGGAGAAGATGAAGAAGAAGAAGAAGAAGAAGAAGAAGAAAAAAGATGATTAGTGGAATAAGTAGAAGATCATGATTATTATGAAGAGAAATTGGATACCTGAGAAGTAAAGTTAAATTCTTATATTAGAAATTGTGATGTTTGTGTTAAAATGCATAGTTTGCAAAATTCATTAATGAAGTTACGTATTACAATCATTTTTTATTTTAAAGTTTTAAATTCATAATAGGGTTGAATGGGTAAAATTTTCATGATACAAAAAGTAACTTATTGGAGCAGTCCGCGATAAAATTAAGTTGGCTTTAATCAAAAACGTTTTTCAATCTAAGTAGAATGTAATTTGCAGCATGTCAATGCGAGGCATGGTTCTTGAGTTACTGACTCCGCACAAATACTTATGACGTCACAGCCACTGAACTGGTGTTATTGCGTAGTAGACCGAGAACATCGGCGAGTGCAGCGCAGCGCTTTGTATTAAAATAAATAATCTTCTCTCGCCGTAGTAAACGTGAACAGAATTTCGGACTTAGTTATGATTCTGTGTGAAGTCATGTTGTGCTTTTCATTTAATCATAAAACCAGCACATACCAATGTTGTGGTTTTATGTAGACGTATTTTCTTTTTTATGAACGATTTTGAACTACAGTAGACTAAACAGAAGAAATTGTATCGTAATACAGTTTAAAATCCCGTGTTGTTGTGATTTTTCGTGTTCAGAGAGAACAACAAAAACAGAACATGAAGAAGGGGTAGCATTTCATGTATTTCCGAACAGAGAAAAGTTACTGCAAATATTTAAAGCATGGGTGAAGAAAATCAACAGAAAAGGTTTTGCACTATCGAAAACTACTGTTGTGTGTTCCAGTCATTTCCGGGAAACTGATTTCGAAGAATCGTCTTTACTAAAAAGACGTTTAATGAAAGACAATAGAACTCCTATGAAAATTCTGTCCCTTTCCTATTTTTGAAAGGAGAATTTCCCCAAGACAGTTCTGATCTACGCGCTCCTCTGCTTATACCGTAAATGAAAGAAGGTCGTCGAAGAAGCAATAGCAAGTTGTAGTGAAGCACCTATAGCTGAAAATATTGATGTGTGTAGTTCTCGATGAGGCTGAAAATTCACAGGAACCTAATATAAACAAAGTTGTGCAGTGTGAGATAGGGTGCGAGACGCTAAGAAATGTGTGTGGTGAATCAGATGTGGGGGAGCAAAAACTGACTTAGAGACATATTTTCAAATAGAAAAAGAAACTTCAAATTCTAATTCATCAGGTTCCGAGGACGCTGCACATGAAACAGAAAGTAAATAGGGAGTCAAAAAGTGTTTGTTTTTTTTTTTTTTTTTTTTTTTTGTATTCTGGTCAGCGTTACAAATTTTGTTTTTCTTCTGTAATATTTGTCATTCCTCTTTTACAAATATTTGGTAGTAACAATAGGACCATTGCTGAAAGTTAATGCAGTGTGCCAGAATGCCCGTAATTGGGAGTGGAAGACCGAACGGAGGTGAAGCATAGCAGTGAGTTCTGCGTTATCCTATTTGTGCGATATAAGATACAAATTGTTTGAAAAATTTTCAAAAATTTTGCAACTATGTTTCATCGGCAAGACAACATTTTATAAAATAATTTAAAAATTCGTAGAACCAACAGTGAGATGTACTTATTTTCAGATTCATGAACAACTTATCAATTCCCTAAAAGATAAAAACGTGCGAATCGCGGTGATGGCCAATTTGACTCACCTAGTTACAGTGCAAAATATGTGACTTACAGTGTAATGGACCTCGATTCAGATAAGATTATTTACTTCGTAGTTCTGCAAAAAGTCTAATTGTAGGCGAAGCAGCATGAGAAAAAGTTCTAGATCGCCTAAAAGAAAAAAATGAACATTACCCTCTTTCTATTGGACCGCCATAGAGGAATTAGGAAATTGATAAGGACCAAATATGAATGGATGGGCTATCAATTTGACATTTGGCACATGGCAAAAAGCCTAAAGCCGCCGCACAAATGTGGAAAGAGAACATCATAAGTCACCTATGCGGTCTTGTGCTACATGTGAAGGTGATTCTGACGATTTAGAAGTCAGATTCATTTCTGTATTAAATCATGTTTGTAATATATACGAATGGGGAGAAACAGAGACATAATAAAAAAATGTGCACCCATTCACCCTTACAATAGTGAGAGGGAATGGATCGAACCTGGATCCAGCGATTACAATGCTCTGAAAAAAGTTGTGTGTAACCCTGCCCTTTTAAAAGACCTAAATCAGACTAATCAATTTTGTCACACCAGCAAATTTGAATCATACCATAACGAGAGATTGCTTTACGCTCCTAAGAGAAAACACTTTCTATATGGTGGAATGGTAACAAGAACTATGATTGCGATAATGGACCATAATTACAACGTGAAAAGAGATGTAACTGGTTCCAGACTCCAGTACTCTAAAGCCACTAAACGATGGGTGGAAGACAAAACATACAGCTGGAAAAAAAATGCGTGGAGAGAAGATACTATACAGAAAAATGTCTTGGAAGTAGTTCTGGTTATCAACTGCCGCAATTCGATGATCCACATGTTTTAGAGGTTCCCTCAAACATAGCTTCGTGCCTAAACCGTGTGACTCAACAACTATGACGCAATAGAATAATATAAACCATGTACTAATTTATTGTTGACGTGAGATAAACACGTATTTGCAGTCCATTCATAACGAATATTTCACGTCTCACATACATTCACTCACTCATAGAGATGAGCTTAACCGATATTTTCAAGTATCTGTGGCAATTAAATATCTGTGACTTTTATCGGTGATTTTGTCACACCGATATTTTATATCGATACGTAGCATGAATTACACCGATATTTTGTCACACCGATAAAAATTAGCAGGAAATATTGAAGAGCAGTGAAATATGAATACGATTTCTCTATACACACCACTCATCAGTGATTTATATGGGAAAATCCAACAAATAAATTATGTACATGTACCATTAACAAATAAATACTTACCTAACTGAACAGTAACATGTCAAAAGTTAACCTCATGTACCAAGAGGTTATATTATAGATACTGAACCACTTGATCATTTTAAATTGTAGTTGGGTATGGAGAAATTGAGGTTATATGATTATCCTAATCGTTTTAAAAATTGATCCTTTTATTGTATATAATATAATGTATAAATTATTTTAAGTCGTGCATTAACATTATAATACTGAGTCATAGAATAAAAATTAACGAAACATAAGTATTCGGAAAAACACTGGAAAATAATTATAAAACAAAACAGTTGTTCAGACAGGATTTTACACAAGATTAAGTACTGGTAACCAAAGGTGTTATTATTTAAATCGTGTAATAACTACATCATTTATAATAAGATGGAGAAACTACCGCCAGATTGCTGTTATTGTATCATGCTCACGCGCAAACCTACGACGTAGAGGAAAAAAAAATATCAGTCACAGAGTACTGAATACGGAGCAGATTTCGATAGCGATATTTTGTCACAGATATTTCGCGTCATCAGTCACAGGTTTATCTGTGACAAAAAAATACCTGTGGCAAAATATCGGTTTGTGAAATATCGGCCATCTCTACTCACTCAGTGAAGGCGTTGACTTAGATTAGAATGGATCGACATATTAAACCTTTTCAGTTTGAACCCTTACCAGACCCAAGTTGTTCTAATCACTATGAGTACGAAATTCAAAATGGGTAAGTTATTATTATTATTACAGTATATGCATGTGATAGGTCCTAAGTGTGTTAATAATAACTGACTGTAACGTATGAATATATATTTACTCGTTCTACGCTGTATGTCAAACGGAACTACAACGCAGTCTTATGAAGCGATCAGTGGTTATGACGTCAGAGCTTGCAGTAAGACCTTTAATATTTCGCAAACTAAAAGGCGTAGAGCGATGCGACAAACGCCGTTAATCCAAGGATTACTTTGGTAAACATTCTATAATATAATCGAAATATGGAATTTTATCGCGGATTGCTCCTTTAAGGTAAAACTGTAATGTAACTATCATCTACAAAGTAGACTATAACTGCTGTTGTTGAACAGATATCTATGCAATCCATCTCACAATGAAATTCGATACACAAAACTTTCATTCAAGAAGAAATACTGATTTGCTTATAACTAAACAGCCGAAAAAAGTCATTCGGATGTGAAGGTAACTACAACGCGACTAATTTGTCTTGTCAGAGGGTTGTTGTTTACATAAATACAGTAGGTACACTAGAGGCGCGTTCAGATATAGGCAGGGGGAAATGTAAATTGACACACGAAATAATCACTGAATATTGGTTGTACGTTGATATAACTATTGTAATGGCATATTTTGTGTACTTTTCTATAATTTTTTTAAAGTGATGATTGTTCAACGGTTTGAATGGAATATTGCAACTTATCATCATTCGACCCAAATCCTGGCAAACTCATATTTCATATTTGAGGCGGAATTTGAACTTGAACCCTTACTTTCGTCTAACATACGAGCAACATTTTTCATGTGTTTCTGTGTATTATAGTGATGTTCTATTGATTGTTTTTTTATCTTTTTTAATGCACACATACATAACCGACACTTAATTGTTTCACCAGTCTCACTACTAAAAATGTGGACACCATATTCTTGTATTAATGAATACACTCAATGTTGTTTTAACATCTATCTTCGGCATTATGATCACTGCACTGAACACAAATGAAGAATATGTTTATGTATCTCAATGTTCTCTGTTCATGTACGAAAAAGGACTGACTGAGAACGCAGAGTGACAGTTGTTTTCGGTGTTCGCGTGGTGCTCTCTGCGGACGGTACCGTATTACCTACTTGGGATGCGTACATACCTCATGCCATAGTCTATGCTTACAATACTTTTAAACCATAAACATGACTTTTATTTGACTTTTTTCCGCTGTCCACTTATAACTGTAATACAATACCATCATATATTCTACCATTAAATTCCTTAATATGGTTGCAATTATGTACTAGATTATATAAATAAACTTTGTGCTGGAAGTAGGTATCTTACTCAGGGCCTAATTTTGACTTCATATCTTTGAAAACATCAAGTTTATAATATCAACTTCAAAAAGAAGTTCCTGAGGTATTGAAACAATCAAAGATCGATATTATAATTCTATATAAATAGGCCTACTTCTAATTTAAAAATGAACATTCAAATCAGATTCCTGTAAAATTATGAAATTTTCAGTTACCTAATTGTGGTATTAAGGTAGCGAATCGCTCTTTCTAAAAAAAAATCCGTTACATATTTTACGGAAAATAAAAATGTCTAATTTTTCATGGAGTACATTACCCATGAAAATTGTTTAATCCTAACATTATTAAAAACTATAGCCCAATATGCCCTACTATTTCTTTTGTATTGCTTTATTCACGCTTAGTTGATCCTTCCAGTGATGATGAATATGAGCTATTAATATTGTATTGGAATCTAATGTACGAAAGGGGGCACTATGGCCCAACTCTGCGACCTATTACGATCTATTGCGCTAACACTCAAGCTAGGTGCATACCAAAGCTCAAACCGGCTGACTACACTAAGGTTCGCTGCGTACCCAGGTTTCTACCAGGTAATCCTCTATTCCCTAGGCCAGTCACATCAACTGGTGTCCATATGGGCAAGCGCGCGCTTTAGAACTCAGGAGAGCCTGAGCGCTTTACAGCGGAAAGGAAAGAGACATACGAGAGAGGCTGTATACAGGGATGGCCAGCAATGATTCAACGGATAAAGGGAAGAGAACTTATTAAAACTATATGCATGTTAATTTTTAGATTTGTCTGAGAAGTATAAGTGCATTATAAGGATTTAAGTTTCAATTGTAATGCTCATTTTTCACGAGTTTCCTTTTTATTCAAAAGCAGTATTTTCTCAACACTTTACAGAAAGGTGAAATTTTCAGATATGTTTATTTAGTAGCCTTACAGGTATTGAAACAATGTTTTCGTAAATCTAATATATCGTAAATATGTATTACTGAAGATACGTATTGAAATTTTTGAAAATCTTCGCATGGAAGAAAATGAATTAACAAAGAAACTACTGTTGCATCATAAACAAAGATATGTGCCCATGTTTTGTAAAAACGACAGCTCTATAACTTCAGCACATTTCGAGAATATTATTTAATATTCTGATGATAGGAAGTTGCGCACCAATATTACCTTAAAAGCATAATGCAGTAAGAGTTTTGTTATGTAATATTATTTACAATTGAAACATATACCTAGGTAACTTAGCTTTGTACTGTAATATTGTTTTCAGTAGTTTATTGATTACTTTTATAAGGCTAAAGATACCATCAATTCCAACTTAATATGTCATACTTCATTTCTTTTTTGGGATATCACTTTCTTTATGAATGTTGTTTCATTCACTTAATATAGTGTAGATTTACTACTATGAAACTTATGTGAATATTCCTTCTTATCTCTTTGTTATGTTATTAATTGTAATATTAAGAAACTGGTGTTAGTACTTTGTTTTACAGACAATCCAGATAATATGAAACAGTAAATAGCCATACAAAATAACGACATAAAATTTCCCGTTCTGTTTGAAGTTTGTACACCACTGTTTTCTTAATCTAACAGGCTCCTTATTCATATACATAATCCTTGCTCCTTCCATACCTGGCGCTTGATGTCCGCGCACGACGTCAAGGTCAGAAAAATGCCCTTGCTTTGACATCACTGCCCTAGGCCAACTTCCTCCGTGTGTCGCTAGGCGGCGATCTGGGAGTGCTACGGAGTGATGACAAAATAAAGAAATGGTGACGGAATTATCTACTTCTAACATGGGAAAAAGCGGGAGAACCCCGACAAAAACCCCAACTGCGACCTTGTCCGCCACAAATGCCACTATGGATTATCCCAGACCTGACTGGGACTCGAATCCGGACTGCCTGCGTGACAGGCCGGAGGTCTGACCACTCAGCCACCGCAGAGACATAGCTATGGTATTATTACCACTACAGCTACCCAGTTTATCATTCTGTTCCTTTTCATTGCATTTTTATTTTGGACAGTTTTCGTTATAACAACTTAACCGTTACCAACTGTTAAATTTCAATCACTGTTGTGATCACTTTACTACACACCCGCGATGGCAATCACGACGAGAAGCGATCACTAAAAAGAAAGTTGGTAACGGTTATTTTAAACTTCGTAACAAATTTACCCTATTTGCTAGCGTATAACACACTTTATTTCTTTGAAAATCAGTGAAAAACAAGGTAAAGCTTATATGCCAATTTTGAATCCCTGAATGGATCAAAGCTTCATGGGATTTACGAAAACTGAAACAGTAGTTAAATTATAAGCAGTGTGGCATTAGTGATGCACTGGATGATACAGAGAGCAATTTATTGTATGAGTCAGATTCGGAATTAGATGTAGTTTCAACTTACTCTTCATAAAGCTCCTGAGATACAGTACATTTGTGAGTTTTGACGAAGAAGATTTGTGTTCAGGGTGTCTAGCGGTAACAAAAGTAATGACAGTAACAAAAAAGGTAACTAATTTAAATAATTGGTAACGAAAATAACGGAATGTAACAAATTTAAAAGACTGGAATTGTTATGGGAAACGAAATTGCATAATTCTGTTTCAGTTATTTATTCTTGGCGCCGCTGCGTGAACTGCGATTTTCTGTAGTCAGTGATTACTAGAGTTCTGGGTTTTGTTAATTTTAATACAAGGTATGTGTACACCGATCATACTAGCTTCGCTTGGTACGGAGAGCAAGTTGCGAATCAACAGTTCACACTGCAGTTCAGCAGTTTCCCACTCGGTCCGGTCTGTGTGTTTACATCTGTTTATTCGTGTACCTATGTGTATAAGTCGGTGAACAATAGGAATGGTACTCTTGATACAAAATATAATTTAGATTTAATAATAACAACAAAGTATTTGTGTATTTAAAAGCACCTTATATGGAATAAACATAATTTTACTAGGGAAAGACAAACCTAAAAAAAAAAAAAAAAAACAGGATCCAGTCCCTTAATTTTCAGAAGTCACCACATTTTGTCCACATATGCAATGAGCTATGATAAAGATAAATTTACTGAAATATATTTAACAATATTAAGAATCTATACACTTAGAGACGCTCAGGAGCTTGTAGGACAATATCTTGATATGCGCAAATAATGTAACGATATTAATTCAGAAGAACATACAAATTTCTTCTTACAGTCGATTTTGTTATTATTATGTGCCAGTCCTACTGGCGTAATAGTATATTACGATACAAGGTTGGAAAGTGGTTTTTACAAAATGGAGGAAAAGTCTGAAAAACGAGCAGAGCATATTTCTTAAAATTGCAAATACAATGTATTTTGCATTGGAAATTTAGAGCATATGGAGTTTTGCGAAGGCTTGGGATAATATTATTATCCCAAGCCTTCGCAAAACTCCACTATAATATCAACTAAGTAACAATAATTGCATTGTAATGAGTCTATTTCAGTATAGTTTTATGTTATGAAGAATAGTTTCCCTAGCAAAAAGTTTGTGTGTGGGAATTCTAAATTTCAAGTCCTAACAACTCTAACTCTGCTGATTACATATTATGCGAGTCTCTAGAAGGTGCGGGGAAAGTTCGGTAAGCGTTCTTTGAATTTAAGAAAAGAGTCTGATGACAGAACGTAATATGGCTGAAATGTAATTTTTTATCGTGGTTAGGAATAGTTATTAATTTGTGGCAACTTAAAAGTAACTCATTTCTATCATTGTGTGGGGATTCAACGATCTCAAACGTAGGAAGAGAGTAAGGGATGGACATTTTGAGTTGTGTCACTATACCCATACTGTTTAGATGATCGTTCACCTCTCCTGAGGCTTGTGGACGTGAGACCAACAGTCGCTGGCAGGCCTTGGTCCTCTATGGACTATCGCATCCAGGATAAAGAATAATTACTGAATGTACGCAGTTTCATAGTTCTTATAATTTGTTCTATAGAGAGTTGTGAGTTGAATTATTTCAAATTTCATAATGTTAAAATTTAGAAGAAATACAATCAATTACACTGAACAACAAGAATTTTTCTCCGACTTAAAACAATGTGCCCCTTATGGTTTGATATGCTCTGAACCCGAAAATGCTTTTCTTTTCTTCGTATCGCGTAAAGTTTTTAAGATAAAGTATAGGCTACTATGATAAGCGGTCTCCCAGGAAACATTTGGCGCGGATTGGGATTTAACCTAAAACAAAAGCTGATGCATTTATGAGTTTATGACTTATTTCCGATTTCTTATGGTTGTTGGCATGTTGTTTTGTACTTCTAATAAATAAACAGACATTGCTGCCTTCTATGAAGTAAATTTCATAACAGTTCAAAGTGAGGTCTACGCAATGAAGAAACTGGGATATGGTTTTCAGAGTTTAAGAGGAAAGTTTAACAGTTTGAGTAAAGGCAAATTAAATGAGGGCATTTTCATCGGTCCACAAATTCACAAAGTTATGTTTGACTCTTTATTTGAAGGAAAGCTTTCCGTTACAAAAAATGATACGTCGCGCTTTCAGAGAAGTTGCTCAAATTTCCTTGGAAATAAAATGGAGTGTAATATGTCTCTCAAAATACACTTTTTACATTCTCATTTGGATTCTTTTCCCCCTAACTTTGGAGCGGTAAGCGACGAGCATGGGGAAATATTTCATCAAGAAATATCTGAAATGGAAAGGCGATATAAAGGAATATCATCATCCACTATGCTTGCAGACTATTGTTGGTTCCTTCTAAAATACAGCTCCGGATCTACTGTAGTTATAAACAGAAGTCATCCAGAAAACTATTTTAATTGTAAGTTCAAATTTCGAGATTTTTGTCATTATACGCATGAAATATTTTTATTGTTGTTCTGTTTTAAACTATGTAACATCATTTTTGTATCCAATACACATTTTTCAATATTATGAGGAATTTTGAATTCATAACGTGTTGTAATTATATCAGTAGCATTGGAAAATTAGAAACAAATTAGTTTTGTCATAAAAATTTAATTTATTTTCCCCGGAAAATAGTACGTGATGGGGCAATTTGGATTTTAAATTTAGATTCAGGGCACACATATTAGTAATATTTGTATTTCGAAGCAAGATAAAAAGTAAAAATTTATTGTTCATTGTTATCAATAAAGGATTACATATCAGATTTGGCGGTTATTCACGTAGTCTCACTTTAAACTTTTTTTGTTTTAATTTTAGAACAATTTCATTGTATGAAAGCATATATATATATATATATATATATATATATATATATTTTGCCCTTCGCCATCATCTTGAAGGCTTGTAACAATACCTCGGAAACACTCATATATATATATATATATATATATATATATATATACTGCAACATTTTTAAACTTTCACGGTATTTTTACTAGTCTGTTAGGGAATATTTTATTTCTGCATATTATTTGAGATAGCCTACGTACTATAAATGTGGGAAATAGATGTGTTTTATCTACTAATAATAATATTAATATTTATTAAATGTTAATATTAATATTATTAATTAAATAATTAATCCGTGGCACTACAGCCCATGAAGGATCCAGACCGACCGGCCGGCTGCTGGTCTCACGTCCACGTGCCGAAGCAGAGTTGGACGATCATTCAACCAGAATGGAGGTATCGTGTGGTTAGCACGATGATCCCCCCAGCCGTTATAGTTGGTTTCGCAACCGCATTTCGCTACCTGTCGCAGCTCCTCAAGTGCATCACGATGCTGGGTGGGCACCGGTCCCATACACTGGCCAAATTTCATGAGAAATTTCTTTCCCCATGAGGACTCGAAACAGCGCATTCCGTAACGCAAGTCCTAGGCAGGATGCCTTAGACTACGACGGCACAGCGCGGGATTATTATTATTATTATTATTATTATTATTATTATTATTATTATTATTATTATATTAATTAAGATATTAACGAGCTCAGCCTTTTGTTTTTTTGTGGTGCCAATCTTATCTGACTTCAAGAAAAACTATAACTAATAAAAACCAGGGAGTATTTAAAATTCTTCTTACATTTGAAATATATAGTTATAGGATTGTATGTCTTAATCATTTTCTGTTAGTTTTAGAAATAAATGGTATTTTTTGATAAAATAATTAGTCGACCTCGGTATCGTAGGTGGTATAGCGCTGGCCTTCTATGCTCGAGGTTGCGAGTTCGATTCCGGCCCAGGTCGATGGCATTTAAATATGTTAAAATGCGACAGTCTCATGTCAGTAGACTTGCTGACATGTAAAAGAACTCCTGCGGGACAAAATTCCGGCACACCGGCGGCGCTGATATAACGTCTTCAGTTGTGAGTGTCGTTAAATAAACCATGATTTAATTTAATTTAAAATAATTACGTCTTTGTCTCTAACAACTCCAGAATGTAAGTTTGTTTCTTTAAATTTAATATACTTAACCAAAAAAAATATATATATATTTAACACTAGTGCTGTTGTGTTGTCGTCTTACTACATGTAAATATTATTAACATTTATTTCTTATTATTTTTAGAATTTTATATCTTGTATTCGGCGATCTAAGTCTTGTGAAGTTAATTAATATAAATTTATTTGGTCAAAAGTCTGAAAGAAAAGTGCATTTCTGTCCATCCTGTTTACATTTCTCAGATCAGAGATTGACGCAACTGCTGAATATGATATTACGAAATACCAACTAGTAGGCCTACTAACAAATAGGGAAGATTGCATTTTTGCGAAGAATTTATACTCAAGGTAGGCACTTAATTTCCGTGACAGAAAAGAGATTCGTCCTCCATCTGTAGTGTAGAGTTGATTAAGGTTCGCTTATATGCTCATAGATGGCAGTAATATACGTTCTCTCTCTCTCTCTCTCTCTCCCTCACTCTCCCTCTCTCTCTCTCGTCGAGGTCGCGAGAAAACAGATAATAATATTGTTGCCCAGTTATATGTAAACAGATATACGTTCGTAACATTTTGCTTCTGCTCAGATGTATTCACTAATTGACATAACTCTTGAAGTCTTTTCCAAACTAAAAAGTACAAACATTACTTGCTGAGCACGTGTTTCTTTATATTTATTACCACCGGGGGGGGGGGGGGGGAGACCGATGCATGAAGCTGAAATTGCTGTACTATCTTTACTAGCGACAAATTAGTAAAGAAGTTAGAAACCAGTCATTTCCATTGCTTAAATCTGCATTGGTAACTTATCATGACATTACTTACGGTTCATTCTGTGTTCACGGTAGCAGTAACATAATGGCATGTGTATACGCTACAACATATGCTACCAAGTAACGTGAGTGTAGAAAACATTGATACACTGAACAATATTACAGACAGAAGCAATTAATATAATAATTAGTTCACTATAGACAGTAACAAAAATATGAACCTAGTCTATAAATTGTACTCTACAAAGTCAAATAAACGCAGTTTCTTCTGTTTTAACACAAAAATAGCACGTAAAAATAATTTATACATTAACAACAATAATTAACGAAACAAAATATCGGCACAGTCCCATATTATGGCTGTTCTTTGTCTTTACTTTCGGAGTTCAATACTTGGTTGGGAGCCCTTTGGATTTCAAGATGGGTTCCAAACGGCGTGGGATCGACTCGACTACTGAAGCAGGGATATTTCCCATTCTTCTAAAGCGTATTTCAAGTCTTGCTTGTTGCAAATTTGCCTTGAACGAATTCTTTTTTTTTTTCTTAAGAACTTCCAATAAATCCTCAATATGGTTTATGTCCGGAGACTGGAGGCGTTTCCATGTACTTTGGTGTGTTTTACTGAATCAATAAGCGCGTATTGAAACCGGTGTGCTTGGGATCATTATCTTGCATAAATACAAAATCTTGTGTAATCCCCATTTTCTCTGTCGACGTATGAATATTGGTCTTTAGTATGTTTATGTACTGTTGGTGATCCATGACGCCATCGATGAAATGCGAGGTCCCTAACCCAGAGGCGGTCATGCAGCCCTGAGATAAAGCATTGCAGCCCGACTATGCAACATCTTCAGTAGGTAGCCTATATCTGCGTGGTGGAGTATGAGGTAACAAACTGTAGCTACCTTGGCTTGGCTTTTCGAGTTCTATACCAGGAACGAAACCTTTCACTTTGGCATAAAAACCGATAGACGATCTGATGCTGGCAGGAGTAGATTTGGTTCAAGAGAAATAACTCATTATTTCGATCTAGATTATTACGTACGTTTTGTTTTGTGTTGTTTAGCTATAGAAATTGTAGCTCAATTTCTAAACTATCGATGAATTAATAGGCTCACTGATTACCATTTTACCTATTAGTTATTATATATATAATGATTAGTTACAATAGCTAAACAAGCATAATATAATTGGAAGGTGTTATGCATAATGTGGCCGAGCGCCAAAAGTCATTTCTGAGATACAGTAGAGCGTCTCGTTTAGGCGCAGTGAAAATGTAAACAAAGTGCAGGTAACGTCTGGGGGGAGGGCAAGCCGTACGATAAACATGAGGGATGCACAAGATTTTTGTTACAACATTTATGGCGGAGCATTAATTGAAATTATATTTTCCAAAAACACAGAAAAAACAGAACACAAATTGCATAACGTTATCATATACAAATTTTTACAAACAAGTAATTGTAATTGCTTCAAATAATTCAATATAACAAATCAAATTTTGCTACTAATGTGATGTTGCTTTCAAGCAGCATTTTTACGGTCATGAATTTCATTCTCTGTATGACTAACATAATATGACCGTCTTCTGTGGCCGAATAAACAAAACTACAGTACTGTAATTATGCTTAGGAAATAGTGTTGTCACTTCAGATCAATATACTGTAGTTTTGTTAATTCGGCCACAGAAGACGGTGGTATTATGTTAGTTATACAGAGAATGAAATTCTTCACCGTAAAAAATACTGCTTGAAAGCAACATCATATCAGTAGCAAAATTTGATTTTTTATATTGAATTATTTCAACGTTACAATTGCTTCATTGTTAAAATGTGTATATGATAACGTTACGCAATTTGTGTTTTCTGTTTTGTATGTTTTGGAAAATATAATTTTAATTCATGCTCCGTGATAAATGTTGCAACTAAAACCTTGTGAATCCCTCGTGTTTGTCGTAAGGCTCGTCCTCCCGTCACGTTAACTACATTTGTTTATATTTTGCAATTCATTTTGCGTAATTTTCAGAAAAGTCTGTGAATATGTTAGAAATTTAATTTTTCAGTCGTTGACTTTACTACATTATATATTTTGTTAGGTGTTAACCTTTACATAATAAATTGTGTGATGTATGAACGTTTTCGTTGACCATGTCAACATCATCAGATACGCTCTGTCATTTTACAATATCAATACTCTCAATGTTATCTACACAATTCACATACAATACATGTTTACTGTCATATGAAGGTAAAACCTATTAAAAAATTATATGAATTAGTTTTATAATGTTGAATTGTGGATACCCCAACTGTCAACAATTAAAATATACTTATATTATCATGGGTATATTCTTTGCAAATCATCACATGTGAACGATAATATGAACGATGTAATGATATGAGGCTAAAAGTAAGATAAAATATAAAAATGATGAGCTAACTCTATTTAATGCTTTACTATGCATGTGAGGATTTGCAAATTACAATATTTTGTTACAAGGTATTCACTTTTCCATATCATAGTATAAAATTCTGGCCTGTTATAACTGCCTATATTTTGTAGATCTTGGTGTTATTGTTTATGCCAATATGTTGGGTTTAAACTGTTTATAATTAATCAGATGATGGGCGCATGTTCTGTTGTTGTTCATGTTACACTGAAAAATAATCAAAGTCGTAGGTAGTTAATCTAATTTTGAAACTGATGGATTTGATTTTAATAATTGTAATGTATTAAATGAAACTTATGGATAATTATTCAATGTAGTAGTGATGTTGTAGAAGTTTATTTAACATGGTGTGAATCGAAAGTCTGAAATCGCTGAAAGAAATTAAGTGTTGAAAATTAATATTAGCTTAGTTAAAACAAATGGTGCAATTTGTTATATAAATTTGATTGAAAGTCCGGTTTCAATTAATGTTGAAAAAATGGGATGGCTACGAAGTACACTAAATAAAATGTAAATGTCGGTAATAAATTCTAACTTTGCTAGAGCAAGTCGGAAATATTTAATTATATTAACTACATACATTGAACAATACTCACTAGTTGTGGAAGTGTTTTCTGTGGATGTTGGTCGTGTACTGGCTAAGTGGAGACTGTGTACCTGTGTTTGACATAGTTTACGTAAGAAGCAAATAGTGCGCGCACAAAGAGCACATCTCCGATTTTAAACACAACAGAACAAAATCTAAATATGCATCCCATCTCATTCAATATGGACATGAACTTGGATCAATAAGTGACACCCTAACAATAATCAAAACATATAAAAATAATACACAAATAAACACGGCAGAAGAATATTATATTTCGAAATATTATAAAAAAGATAAATCATTGATTAATGAAAATTTACCCAATTTACAAAACACACTATACAACATGTGATGCGGTGTATTCATCGCGCACTATTTGCTTCTTACGTAAACTATGTCAAACACAGGTACACAGTCTCCACTTAGCCAGTACACGACCAACATCCACAGAAAACACTTCCACAACTAGTGAGTATTGTTCAATGTTTGTAGTTAATATAATTAAATATTTCCGACTTGCTCTAGCAAAGTTAGAATTTATTACCGACATTTACATTTTATTTAGTGTACTTCGTAGCCATCCCATTTTTTCAACATTAATTGAAACCGGACTTTCAATCAAATTTATATAACAAATTGCACCATTTGTTTTAACTAAGCTAATATTAATTTTCAACACTTAATTTCTTTCAGCGATTTCAGACTTTCGATTCACACCATGTTAAATAAACTTCTACAACATCACTACTACATTGAATAATTATCCGTAAGTTTCATTTAATACATTACAATTATTAAAATCAAATCCATCAGTTTCAAAATTAGATTAACTACCTACGACTTTGATTATTTTTCAGTGTAACATGAACAACAACAGAACATACGCCCATCATCTGATTAATTATAAACAGTTTAAACCCAACATATTGGCATAAACAATAACACCAAGATCTACAAAATATAGGCAGTTATAACAGGCCAGAATTTTATACTATGATATGGAAAAGTGAATACCTTGTAACAAAATATTGTAATTTGCAAATCCTCACATGCATAGTAAAGCATTAAATAGAGTTAGCTCATCATTTTTATATTTTATCTTACTTTTAGCCTCATATCATTACATCGTTCATATTATCGTTCACATGTGATGATTTGCAAAGAATATACCCATGATAATATAAGTATATTTTAATTGTTGACAGTTGGGGTATCCACAATTCAACATTATAAAACTAATTCATATAATTTTTTAATAGGTTTTACCTTCATATGACAGTAAACATGTATTGTATGTGAATTGTGTAGATAACATTGAGAGTATTGATATTGTAAAATGACAGAGCGTATCTGATGATGTTGACATGGTCAACGAAAACGTTCATACATCACACAATTTATTATGTAAAGGTTAACACCTAACAAAATATATAATGTAGTAAAGTCAACGACTGAAAAATTAAATTTCTAACATACATTTGTTTACGTTTTCACTGTGCCTACACGAGAGGCTCTACTGTACCTGTAAACCCTCTTCTCTCCATCCAACAACGTTGCCAAACGCCTAATATTGTAAACTTTAGTAATTAGTTAAATATTGCAATTACAGAAAAATTGCGAGGACATGTTTTGTTCATTATGGCACGAATAATTATCAGTTAAAATAAGGGCACTTATACAGCTTACACACTGTATAATGAGCCCAAAAGACAGGTGGCCTCTTTGCCAACATCTATTTACGCTCATGTTGGAACCTGAATGTATTTCCTAACATTGAATTAAGTTTAAGGACATGGTGGAATACTTAAAAGTCTATTTCTGAAGACATTCATCGTGAAAGCCTAAAAACGCATATAAATATGTGATTATTTTGAACATAACAGTGGAAGGTAAGCACGAATATTATACAGCAAACGACCTTTGCGATAAAAATATGAATATAAGAGAGGAAGATTGTTCACGATTCTTTGCTCCGGAAGTATACTTTAATGGAATAATGTCAGTGCATTTGAAGGGAGAATACGAGAGATAATTTTCCTCGTGCACTTGCTCGTCATCCAGTTAGCATTCAGTACAACTCGGAGCAGAGATGAAGCGGAATGAGGAGGAAGTTAAGTAGCTGGCAAGTCAAAATACCCGAGCCCACTGCTAACATATGTTACAAATGATGGGGGTGATGAGCACTCACACAAAGTTTTAAAATTTGAAAAGTAAAGACGGCAGAAATAGTGGAAAAGAAAACAAGTTTTTGTGATAATAGCATTAAATTAAAGAAGAGCTGTGGGCTACCAGACTTGTGAAAGTGAGCGTAACATGCATCAAGACACCCAAGTAACAAAAAGGAGACAATGAAAGTGGCTGGTTTCAATTTCCTCTTATAAAAACCGCTCGGAAATATAGCCTACTGTAAAAGATGCAGAAAGTTTCGTAGCGTCTCTTCATCCACTTTTCTTCATTCTGACAAGCATTTTTAACTTCGCCTTTCACATTCATAAACGAGTCATGTAATGCACAGTAATGTTCCTGAATATTGAATATTGAAATCCACTGTTTCAAATTGTGGAAAACATATCTCTATTTTTAAATATGAGTCCTCGTAATGTAATCTTTTACAGCAAAAGTTCTCACGTCACAGTCATAACCACCGTCATAAGTACAGGCGTAAATATTTCCTCATTTTCATGACATTCTCTTAGTTAAAATAATTGTTCAAGCAACCATTTCCTTGGGCTTCAGTATTTTTATCTTCTTGCAGGTCTTCAGCTTATATTTATTTTGAAATATCGCTGGTGTTGAACAGCATTCTCGTATGTAAAAAAAAAAAAAATAAAAATGAGATTACACTTTATCTAGCAAAGAAATCTTCCCGAACCTTCAGCAAACACATCTAAAGTCAAGGCATGGATATAAACTTTACAAGAAGATATTTAAATACTCTCTTATGACAGTTATTTATTCGCTATAAAGATATTAAAAAGTTTTCTGCGCTCTCCTGTACAATTGAATTTATTTACACGTTCAACACTATCGATATGAAACTTTTTTCTTCAACAGTTCTGGTATGTTTAAATGGGTATTTCGCTATTTTATCCCTTAATACATAAAATAGTAAATCATTACTTTCTTTATCAACAAGTGTGTGTTCTGCATTTTAAAACGGTGAACGTTTATTTTTTAAACTTTTTTAACTTTCACTTTCTCATTAGCCTATTAGAAGTAGAAGTGGATTTCGAGGTTATTATAATAATACATGTTCTTAGCATTCTTATAACCTATTCTATAGGCCTATTAGTGTCATGTATATCGTCTTAATGCCTGTGTGCAGCATTATCTTCCTAATTTTCTTGCTGAATTTAGTCGTATTTAGCATTTATTAGTCAGTTTATGCAAGAATCCTGCACTTGAAATAATTATAATAGATACTTTATATTTAAAACAGAACAAAAGAATAGTCACAATAATTATGTTAAAAAAGACAAAGAGATGCAATAAGACACGGTATGTACAAAGAGAAACGTAAAACGATTATTACGTGAGAATTATTTAAAATTAATTAAATTAGAGGAGAAGGTGGAAATACGGGCTACCATTTCATTTTACTCACAATAATGGAAAATGGTGTGGCATATTGCTTGGAAATCTTTACTGACATACAGAGTAATTATCCCAGTCTTAAAGGTAAATAGTTGCAATAGATATTTGCATATAATTACTTTTTGAAAGAAAGACGAACTGGTCCTCTATAGTTAGTTGATATAAATATGGGCTACTACAAATTTTTTTAAATAAAATTGGAAAAAAACAAAGAAACATAAGTAGGAAACCTGTGTCACATTAATGGCAGTATTCTGTAACAAATAACGAAAGTCACGATAGTGAAAATATGGGACGTGTTAACGTGCTGGTAATATGGGCTACCTATCCCATATTTGACACATAGCGGTAGCCCATATTAGCAGCATCGACTCATGAATGTTTCTAAGATTATGTATGGCAATTCTTGTCCTAAATAAATATTACTCTTATGCCATGTGATAGAGCTATTCTTAATCGGTGCAACACATCAAGCGTGACTTCTAAACACGGAATATATTTCTTTCAATAAAAGTGAAACTACATACCTGCAAAAACTTTGAAATTGACGAAAAACACGAAGAACACACCACATCCACATCACAAAGGCAAATGGTTTGTCCTTTTGTCCAAGCAGACTGATGGACACGAGACGTCTTTTAGAGCTTTTTCGCTAGGTAACAACACCATATACAGTAAAAAACGGGGTACCCCATATTAGTATTCCTAGTCCATATTTCCACCTTCTCCTCTAATGGTTTTCTCAAAACACGCTATGAAATGTTTTATATAAAACAATTTTTATCTCGAAAAGCAAGCAAAAACGAGCAAAATTGTATTATACTTTTTAAAAAATATCTCAAAGATTAATGGCATTACCTACCGGTTCACCCTGTGTTCACGGTAAACTTAAAGAAAGTAACAGACACAAGGAATAACGCTGAAAAAATTCTGCTGGTTACAGTTAGGGCAGAATAACAGACAGGGTTTGGAAATGTACGGGTTACATCAGCTTCTTGTCTATGCTGATGAAGTGAATATGTTAGGAGAAAATCCACAAACGATTAAGGAAAAGACGGCAATTTTACTTGAAGCAAGTACAGCGTTTGGTTTGGAAGTAAATCCCGAAAAGACAAACTATATGATTATGTCTCGTGACCAGAATATTGTACGAAATGGAAACATAAAAATTGGAGATTTATCCTTAAAAACGTGGGAAAAAAAAATCATGGAGCAACAGTAGCAAATATAAATGACACTCGGGAGAAAATTAAGCAAATTAAATATGGGAAATGCATGTCATTATTCGGTTGAGAAGCTTTATTCATCTAGTCTGCTGTCAAAAAATCTGAAAGTTAGAATTTATAAAACAGTTATATTACATGTTGTTCTGTATGGTTGTGAAACTTGGACTCTCATTTTGAGAGAGGAACAGAGATTAAGAGTGTTTGAGAACAAAGTCCTTAGGAAAATATCTGGGCTAAGAGGAATAAAGTTACAGGAGAATGTAGAAAGTTACACAACGCATAACTGCACGCATTGTATTCTTCACCTGACATAATTAGGAACATTAACTCGAGACGTTTGAGATGGGCTGGGCACGTAGCACGTTTGGGCGAATCCGGAAATGCATATAGAGTGTTAGTTGGGAGACCGGAGGGGAAAAAGACCTTTAGGGAGGCAGAAATGTAGATGGGAGGACAATATCAAAATGGATTTGAGGAAGGTGGGATATGATGATAGAGACTGAATTAATCTTGCAAAAGATAGGGGCCATGGCGAACTTATGTGAGGGCGGCAATGAACCTGCGGGTTTCTTAAAAGCCATTTGTAAGTAAGTAAGTATGAGAGTACTTTATTTCTTATAATCTTTATATACGGTACTTTCTTCTAATCGTGTAATAGTCAATTAAATTCCACTCTAGTTTTGATTTTGTCTAGATAAATCAAAACCTCTAGTGAGATTACTTTGATAAATAAATGCACTATCATAATAAGACAAAATAAATAAAATTATTCTTGAAATAATTTCGATAATGGGAAAAAATACATTATAATTAAGGTATATTTATAAGGAAATAAATGTATAATAATTACTTTGCATAATGTTCCATTTAGTGGTCCTGTACAAGCCAGTGTTTAAAAAGGCTGCTTTGCTTAATGATATTAAAGTTAATAGAAGCTCTGTTATTAACTCCATTCACGTTCAGCTTAATAAGAATCGTAATCCCATTAGTATAGTGGAACAGTATGAGACACAGAAATTTAAGTCTACAAATTTTTCAAGTGTTGTTTATGAAAATGAAGCATTAGCGTAAAAATGTCGTATATTGGCCCCCCAGCAAAAACCTATCGGACCCCTTTTGAGAAAAATGGATTTTTTAGCATGCATTATGGATTAGAGGTGGAGGGCGACAGCGTTTTGCAGTCACAGCTCCGGAAAAATCGGTGTGACATATAATAGCGATTTTGTCACAGCGTGATTTTTCTTTTCGGATGATTCTTGGCGATTGTGAATGTTGTAAAGCTCTGGCATTCACAGAGTCATTAATTATATAATAATAATAATAATAATAATAATAATAATAATAATAATAATAATAATAATAATAATAATAATGGTTTATTTTAACTGGCAGAGTTAAGGCCATTCGGCCTTCTCTTCCACTCAACCAGTATGATAAAAATTACTACAGTGCTATGAATATAACAAAATTAATACAATACAATACAATACAATTCAAAGCAATACAATACTACAAATACAAGACAATATAATACATAATGAATATAATACAATGACAATTATTTTCGTCTTCACAACACCAATAAAATAATTATGTAATAATAATAATAATAATAATAATAATAATAATAATAATAATAATAATAATAGTAATGATAGTCATATCTAAATTAAATTAAATTAAATTAAATTATTAAGCTCGTTCACAAGTTTAATTTCAATTTGACTGCGCCCGTAAGAAATCGTTTAGCCTTTTCTTGAAAGTGGTTATTGTCTGGCAGCCCCTAATCTTCTGAGGAAGAGAATTCCATTCACGGGGAACTGAGACAGTAAAAGAGGATGAATAGTGGGATGTTCTATGGGCAGGAATTGCTAGGATTTGGCTCTCCTGTGACCTGGTGTTTAGATTGTGACTGGAGGATAAGTAGTTAAACCGGGAACGAAGATAATTTGGAGTAGAAGTGTGGAGAACTCGAAACAGATGGCACTACATACCACATCCGAAGGGTGATGTTATTATTTATCGTAATTTAGAAGTTTCTTGTTGCTGCAAGTCCCAGCTAGTCTCGTTTCTTCAGGTCTTCAGTTCGTGGCTGTTTTACGAAGTTAAGGAATGTAACTGTTCTTTGCAAGGGGTATTTATGTCGAAGAAAAACCGGAATGAATTCGAACATCACAATCAAAATAAATAGTACAGCTCATGATGTACCGAACATAAATCTTCGTTTCGAGACCCAAACCATTACTTCCAACTGGTGACCAGTAATGTGCTCCGTATTCTTTCACATATGCCATAACATTTGATTATTGAGATTTTATACACATCAGTAATGAGGGTTAAATTATTAAATTCTTCTAAATTAATCGCCTTTAGTAATATGGACTATGAAATATCACTATATTTAATCAAAATATTTCAGTGTTTTCCATCACAAACAGATAGATTTTTGTGTTTATCGCTCTTCTGCGTATTGAATTGCTGTAACGATGCCATGTCTTATATATAAAAAAAAATTATTAGCGAGGCGAGCATACTAAAACAAAACGCACTCTGATCTGTGTTATCACAATGTGTGGGCGTGTATATTCATCTAAGAATGTATACAAATGTGAGTCATTCGTGGAAGAATATAGCGCGAGCATTGTAGCTTCAGTTTCAAAGAGTTGCCAACATTAATCTCTAGAGTGGAATGATAATTAATTAGACCCAGATATATTGTCATTAAAATTAATCTTCAGTTGTCTGCACTCTGGAGCTCTTATACACGTACATCATTTTCCATTGCAATAAATCACGTATCGGTCTGAGATGACGATTTCTCGAAGCAGTGATTTTGGAACTATAGTCACAGTCAAAACCAGTGACAAACCTATCACAGCAACAAAATTACAGGTCTTCAAATCACACCCCACCATTAATGTGGAAGTCCTCTGACCGAGCTGACCTTACGATCCTGAACCACAAAAAAAAAAGTATTATACTTCAATACAGTATGTTGGATCATTATATTGAGCACAAATTTAACACAAGAATGGATTGAAATAAATAAAATAACCAGCCAATGAAACATACGGTATGAAACAAAGAATTATGAGATGTTATAAAAGAAAAGAAACATAGCCTACATAGGGCTGTTTGCTTAATGAAAGACTAAGGAGTCCCAAATATAATATAATATGAAATATGAAGTAATTAGAAGGGATGTAAGCGTAAGAATAATTGAAAGAAAACATGGGAGATATACTTTACTGACACAGAATTAGATATAAATTTAAAATATGAAAAGTGACTTTAAAAAGTAATAAATTATAAAGAAGGTAAATATAATCCAAACCTGAACCTTATTATAGAAAATAAATTAATGTAATAAAATTATAAACATTACGAACACACATTGGCTGGATCACTGGCTAAGAAGAAACTGCCCACTGAAAGATGCACTGGAAGAAATGGTGAACGGAAGAAACGTTCGAGGCAGAAGAAGATATCAATTGATAGAAAATATTGAGATATATTCATCATATGCGGAGGCTAAGAGGAAGGCGAAAAATAGGAAAGATTGCAGAATTCTGGGTTTGTAGTGAAATACTCGCCCTTGGGAAGAATACTGTGAATTGGATCACATTTTGCAGACAGGAACCAACCATCAAAAGTGTAAAAATTGGAAATTTATTGTATAATTAATACTACTATGTAGCTAAAATAAAAATTATGGTTATCATAAGCTTTTGACGGCCATTTTGTACCTTATATATTTATATTGTAAAAATTGAGTTAATGCTGTATTATTAGTCCTGACCTGGTACTCTATATTCTGCAGAAAAGAGCCAACCCTGTTTCTGCATTTGAATGCCATTTGTGGACTCACCAAGAAAACACTGGCACCAGTTTCTGAAATCTCTCTTCTGCATAAGGCAGCCGTGGCGAAAAAGTGATCGTGCGCCGAGCATAGCACCTAATCGCACCTATAGAGGGAGATGGACACCCGAAAGGAAAGTGAAGCAACTGTCTGACTTATTAACGGATTTTCGTTTTCCTTACGTCAAGCACTTAAATATAATTTTATACAGTATAAGGTTACAAACTAATGTTTAGTACGTGTAACGAAGAAAGAAATGAATAAGAAAACATAGGACACATTATCACAATCTAAAATTTAACTATCTTCAGAATGTCTCTGCGACAGAGTTTCAGAATCAGGAATTATGTTACTTACTGCCAGTCGTAGTTGATCACGAAGGTATTTGTCTATTAGTCGTAATCTAAATTTGGTTTTTACTATTTTCATTGTTGAAAATAATTTTTCTCAAACGTAAGTTGTAGCGAACATGGCTTCAACAGAGCAAGCGAAAGAACGAAGCTTCGGATATTTAATTTTTGGCAAAGATTTGAAACGTTCAACATTTGTCAAGTCCTTACATCTAGCTTTCATTTAACATCACATTGTAAATCTGTGAGTTTAATGAAGATCTAACCGCATTATTCGTACATCTGCTGAAAAAGGATCAACTTACAGAGATGATGATGATGATGATGATGATGATGATGATGATGATGATGATGATGATAATAACACAACCTTTTAATGTGTCATGAGTAAGATGTAGTATAATGCCTTTTTATATTATACAACAGTTTTCCTCGTAATACTTGTGAACAAACCATAATTTAATATTCTCACCATATTGGCAGAAAAAATGCGTCCTCCCATCCTACTTGAAACTTTCGTTTTTGTAGAGGTACATGGTTTCGAGAGAGACATTGCGACGATACGCCATTCGCAGGTTAGAGACAAATTCAAATGGAACGGAGTTTGACTCAGAGTCGTGCACATTTGTCCAAATCCACGGGCTTCCCCTTCGCTGACCGCAACGGGCTGAGCAGTGTCGCACGGAACTAGCCATAGACTTACTAAATAACCGCTAGACCGCTCACTGGCGCTAGTGTTATGTTCTCAAATTGAACAGTCGACGAGCGGCCATTTGTTTGGTAGAGCTGAATAAGTATGGTTCTTTAGTATGCTGCTTTTATTGCAGCAATGCACACGGATGTAAAGATAAAGAAGGAAGGAATGTTATATTTCACTGGTTAGTTAATCTTTAATTTCTACGACGATTGTTTCTCCATATTACGTTACAGAAGACAAACTATTGTACTTGCCATGTGACTCGTTATGCTTCAAGTTTCCTCTGATTAAAGATTCCCTTAACCGAAAGTGCAATCCGCAGAGAGAAATTCTACCCTACATTGAATCATTCAGTGTGTACAACTCATTTCGAAGATAGCGATTACCTTTCATACTACGTTATTATACACTCTTATTGTCCTTCACTCACTCTGTATCATTCATTTTCTTCAAACAGCATACATGAATAATAAAATTATTCATCGATCTTAAACATACAGACATTGCATAAATTTTATATATATATATATATATATATATATATATATTTAATTAATATAAGTGATTGAAAGTAATTCCTGCCTTAGTTACGGATTAATGAAACATTTTCTTATGCTATTGCTGCTGCTACTGCTTTTATTACTACTACTATTCCTGCTATTGCTGCTACTACTTTTTTGACTTCTTATAGCAGTTTAACCTACAGATTGAATTAAAAAGGTGACATTAATTCTTTTATTATCCGTGGTTATGAATGTTCACATTCAGAGTTCCTATGAAAATGATGCAAGTCTGAACACAGTACCCATGTCTGACAGCCAGGGTTGTCGGGTATCCCAATTTAGGCGAGATTTTCCCAATTTCCTGGTTGAGTCCGATTAAAGGGAGTCGGGATTGACAAAAATCCCGATTTTACAGATATTAGCCTTGAACATATTTAAACAAATTAGTCTGTATTTCCTATTATCCGATATTTTCATTTATATATTGACTCAAATGGTAACATTGTAAACACAGAGATAACTTGCGGATATTTAGTAAGTCTATGAGGTAGCCCAGCTGATTGCCGTAAGGCAACTAAACTCGCAAAATAATACTTCTTCTAGTTCTCCGCATTGTTGATTATTCCGTTCCGGTCCCTAGTCGCTGTTCTCGCAATTAGTAAACATTGTGTATTTTAAGTGCGTTGAGTGGCAAGAAAGATAGCGTTTTGATATCGTACTTTACACTAATAACAGCGACATACAATTGCTGCGTTTTATAGTTTAGTGAACTATGTTTAAACATGGATTCATCGTCAGATAGTGAAACTGTTGCGGTACCGGTTCCAAAATTAATTTATTAGCAAATTGCTAAAACATAGGCTATTCTTGGTTAGTAAAAGAAAAAATTATTGTAGTGTTCACTGTACTGTGTGTCCTTCGTATTTTAGTGTTTCTCACGGAGGCGAATAGGCCTATTAGGCATTAAAAAGCACGTGAACACTGTGCAGAAAACTGCTATAAATCTTATGATAGGCTAAATTGTTGACAAGTCTAATGTCTTGGTTAGCTTCTGATATCCCGACTTCCCTCGCAGAAAACCTAGCAACTCTGCTGACAGTAGAGACACGGTATTAAAGGTATCACAAAGGAAGTATTGTTCCTTTAAACAAAAACATTTAGCTTTCGGATACGCAATACAACACGTATTCAAATAGCGATTTCGAAATCCCGCGCGTTTTCTACCTACAAATGGCGGCTTTCTGCTGCTTCATTTTGGGAACATATTTCTCACTTCTCCGCTACAGCGTGGTAGGGGCTCGGAACTAATCCGTGCCGTCACCCTGCACCACCGCACGGGTCGCGGCGGACAGCTTGTGGAGCGGTTTAGTGCGGTGGACTTGTTTCTATCAAAGCATGAGCCCAAGCTTCCGCTATCAGTTACTTATGAATTGAGTTGATGCGGGTTTGTGCTTGTATGTACGGTTCGATCAACGATCAGCTACTGTTTCAAACATTTGGTTTCTGTTTTTCAAGATGAGTTCAAATAATGGTGCATCGCAAAGAAAATGCAGTCTCTGTGAGGCTGCTATTACACTATCAAAATTATTTGACAAAGAATATTATGCTAAAATATTACATCAAAGATCTTTGATAAAAGATAGGATTTGGGGTATATTACACTACATGAAATCTTTTCAAAAGATTTTATCAAACATGACCTAAAATTAGGAACAAATCTCTCCTAACACGTCTTGTTCCACAACAATGAACACGCGTTCCCTGGATTTGTTGATATTAATATTTACGCGTTAAGTTTACGATTTGTTTACACTGTTATTCACGCGTTAAGTTTATAACACCATGAATAAATATCTGTTCAGGGCTTAAACCATGAATTGTAAGGCGTGCTAAGAGAGGTATACATCTAAACTTATTGAAAGAGCTACAATGAGAGGACTTGAAAAGTTATACAAATTATTATAAAATATTATTTACTTACAAATGACTTTTAACGAACCCGCAGGTTCATTGCCGCCCTACATAACCCCGCCATCGGTCCCTATCCTGTGCAAGATTAATCTAGTCTCTATCATCATATCCCACTTTTCTCAAATCCATTTTAATATTATCCTCCCATCTACGTCTCGGCCTCGCCAAAGATCTTTTTCCCTCCGGCCTCCCAACTAACACTCTATATGCATTTCCGGATTCGCCCTAATAATATTAATATTATATTATAAAAATTATTTATTTTCATTTCATTTGCTTCATACTCCGATATCAGAATTTTTGTGTTAGCAACAATCTAGTTATATTTGCGTTCCGCCATATTTGTTTCAAGGTATAGAAATCTTTTATCAAAGATAACAAGCTGCACATACATTTAATAAAAAATCTTTTATCAAAGGAACTTTTACAAAAGAAAACCCATTACACTGTCATATATTGTATAATATATATTTTATAAAAAGATCTTTGCAAAAAACTTTGATAGTATAATAGCAGCCCGGAAAAACTTCATCACAGACACCGGCCGTGAAAGCATACTTTCTAAAATATAATCTCTCCAGATAAAAAGTAGTGAAGGAGAAAATCGCTGCTACAAAGTTTAAAAATACAAAGTCGGATGAAAATTTCAAAAAGTACCATAGGGACAGTTTTTAAATCTGTGTTCGACAGCAGTGGAAAATATTTTAATTTTGTACTGTGTCCTGTATGCTTATGCCACACGCCAAGCGCAAGCAGGAAAGGAGTAGAATGCAGTCAACTGGTGGGATGACGTCACCGCACTGCTCAGTGCGGTGGGCTAAGCTGGGCTGCGTAACCCAGCGTGAAGAGTTACGAAGCGGCCGCGCCAAGCAGTGTTGGTCTTGGGTGGGCTGGGCTGCTTAAGCATTAGGACTGACAGTGCTGCGCTGAGGGCCAGTCTGCAGGACTCTGGTTTGACTCCAGTGAGCGAGAGGGTGGGGGTTGGGGAAGGTAGGAAGCAAGACAAATGTACAGCTATCATTGCGAGTCACAATATGCTTGTGAGATACATTTTCGCCACGACTGACATAAGGGAACCATGTGGGTTGTTTCCTTTCAGAATGTAACCAAATCATATGTGTTTGAAAGACATGTTGGTTCAGAAAATTGTGAATACAATTAATGATTATATAATGATAATAATAATAATAATAATAATAATAATAATAATAATAATAATGTTTTCAGTCAAATACACTTTTCAATTTGTGAGGTCAGATAATCTGTTACATCACAATATTTAGTACGAAGTCACTAATATTTTCGACTTTAAAAAGTCATCTTCAGGTGCATAAGATGCAAACAATATATTTAAAAATAGGTGATAAGTTAATCTAGCAATTAATATCATGGTTGGTAATGCACGTACTGGCATTTACAATTATATAAATTTCGTGCCTCTTGAGGTAAACTGTACATGGTAAAGCTGAACACTGATGCTAGATTTTCGTGTGTATATGAGACAAGGAGAAGGCACAGCATGATAAAATAATCTTATACAATTAAAGGCTAAGTATTCTCATTAGATCGTATCATTAAAATTAAATTTGTACAGTTTGATATTAATTACGTTAAAATGTTAAATATAATGTATAAATTTAAAAGAGATGGAGAAGCTGTGATGCAAATGCTGTTGGTGAGAGAGCACGCAGTCTAATTCGTCGTGGTGAATGCCATAGTTGTCTGAAAATATTTTAGTTAATAGGTTATTATTAATTTTGAAAAGGTTGTGAGAGCTGATATCAGCGATTCTTAAAGGTTTATTATATTTGTACTTACATAGTTGTTCAATTGTTTGCATCCAGACAAGGGGGCGTGTTTCACCCCTCTCAGTTATCGCTACAACTTACGTTATCTGTCCATACATCATCACTCAGTCTAAAACATGTAACGTCGGGTGAAACATGCCCCCTTGTCTGGATGCAAACAACTGAACAACTATGTAAGTGCAAATATAATAAACCTTCAAGAAACGCTGATATCAGCTCTCACAACCTTTTCAAAATTAATAATAACCTATTAACTAAAATATTTTCAGACAACTATGGCATTCACCACGACGAATTAGACTGCGTGCTCTCCCACCAACAGCATTTGCATCACAGCTTCTCCATCTCTTTTAAATTTATACATTATATTTAACATTTTAACGTAATTAATATCAAACTGTACAAATTTAATTTTAATGATACGATCTAATGAGAATACTTAGCCTTTAATTGTATAAGATTATTTTATCATGCTGTGCCTTCTCCTTGTCTCATATACACACGAAAATCTAGCATCAGTGTTCAGCTTTACCATGTACAGTTTACCTCAAGAGGCACGAAATTTATATAATTGTAAATGCCAGTACGTGCATTACTTACCATGTTATTAATTGCTAGATCAACTTATCACCTATTTTTAAATATATTGTTTGCACCTTATGCACCTGAAGATGACTTTTTAAAGTCGAAAATATTAATGACTTCGTACTAAATATTGTGATGTAACAGATTATCTGACCTCACAAATTGAAAAGTGTATTTGACTGAAAACATTATTATTATTATTATTATTATTATTATTATTATTATCATTATTATTATCATTATTATTATCATCATTATTATTATCATTATTATTATATATATATATAATTAATTAATTAAATCATAATATGTGTTCGTTCCTTTTAGGAGAATATGGGATCAGTCTTTACTGAACTTTGTGTTATTGAGAGAATATATACTTGTATATTCATGTGTGAAAAGTGTTTCAGAATGGCTTATTTAAGCAGAGGATAAAGCCTTGTACTTTTTAAAGTGGAAATAAGTATGTATTATTGAGTTCAGCTGTGGTTCTTTTTAAGGAGAATTACTGAAATTAATATTAAGAAAAGAAAAATTGGTCGACGATCATTAGGTCTATGTAATAAGCTAATTCATTTGTGGCCCAACGATAAATCAATAGCGACGCCAAAGCTTCGCGGTCTACAATCAATAATGGATCTAATAACTAGTGATGCAAAGAATTTCTACACTGCTTTGACTGCGGAGCCACATGTATGGGATGATGATGCATTTTCAGGAAAACTATACTTTTCAGTTGAGTAAATTACTAATTTTGTGATGACAGAAGTGTAAGTCTGTCTTTAATGTTGTGTTCTTGTAGTATTTGATAATAATGGTTGCTACTACTACTACTACTACTACTACTACCACCACCATCAACACCACCACCACCACTATTACCACTACCACTACCAGTACTTTTTTCTATAAATATTTATATATTTTTGTGGTTTAAAAGAAACCTAATTATGTGAACATTGGATATGAATAAAATTAATATTACAGTTCAATAATAGTTCACGTAATGTGTCTATATTAATATTGAACAAATTGCATAATTTATTAATATAAATTTTTGTCACTAAAACAACATCAAGTTACATGGGTCATATGCGGAGAATAAGAGGAAGGCGGATAATAGAAAAGATGGGAGAATGCTGTGTTGTAGTGTAAGACTTGTCCTTAGGCAGAACACTAGAAATGAATGAATGTCACTAAAATATTGAAACAATACTGAATCAATACAAACAAGGAGGTTGATCATTTCTGCAGAATGCCATTTGAATTGTTTGTAATTTTAAGAAAGGACCAAACCACAAAAATATATTATATATTAAAAAATTTGAAGTTTGTGAATTCAGTATTTGGGTAAAAGTTATTCCACATAATAATAATAATAATAATAATAATAATAATAATAATAATAATAATAATAATAATAATAATAATAATAATAATGATTTATTTTCGCTGGCAGAGTTAAGGCCATAAGGCCTTCTCTTCCACTCAACCAGCCTTAATCAATACAATACATAAATTTAAATTACAAATATTTTCACTACACTTAAAAGGTTCTCCAGCAATAATCTTCACTACACATTTATTTAAATTTAGATAAATCTATGAGGTAAAGTAGTAACTTAATTTATGAGCTAATTTAATTCAATGAATTATAATTAATTTAATATTTGAGATAGCTAGTAAAATGATGAAAATTAATTTAATATAAGCTTACTAGGACTATGTTACAGGGAGAATATATATATTTCTATTTCTATAATGAGAATATTAATGTAATTGCCATTAGAGGTTTTGTAAATCTATTTAGAGAAATTAAAGATAATAATAATAAGAATGGACAGATGTTAGTTTCATTATAAGTAACAAATATTAATCAGCAATTCATCTGTTAAGTAAGAATTTATGTAATTTTGACCTAAATGAAGCTATTGTCCAACAACCCCTTATATCACTCGGAAGCGAGTTCCAATTTCTAGCAACTGAAACTGTATAGGATGAAGAATATAAAGATGTCTTGTGGTAGGGTATAATGAGTAAATTGTTATAATGAGATCTTGTACTTAGCTGATGATATGCGGATAAATTTTGAAAACGAGAAGCCAAATATATTGGGGTAGCGGTGCGCAGAATTTGAAATAAGAGAACAAGAGAATGCAGGGCTCGTCGATCGCTTAGCCTTAGCCAAGACAGAGTTTGGAAAGACGGGGAAACATGATCATACTTACGAATATTAAAAATATAACGGACGCACGCATTATGCACACGTTGTAGCCTGTTGCTCAAATTTGCATTTAGGTTACTTAATATAATATCGCAGTAGTCAAAGTGTGGCATCACGAGTGTTTGTACAAGGATTAATTTTAATTTATCAGGAAGAAAGTTCTTCAGTCGCTTTAATGAGTGAATAATGGAAAATATTTTTTTGGAAGTGTGATTCACTTGTTCATTCCATTCCAGGTGACAATCCATATAAATACCAAGGTTCTTCACACTCGTACTGTATGGAATAGTAGTATTATTTACAATTATCGGTGGCAAATTTTGTTTGTCACACTTCGATCTTTGATGTCCTATTAAGATTGCCTGCGATTTACTTGCATTTAAATTAAGTCCGTGCGTTTTCGACCATATGGATATAGAATTCAAGTCATCATTAACTTTAGTTATGGCGTCATTTATGTAGTTAGGTCGAGTATGCAGATAGATTTGTATGTCGTCAGCATAAATATGGTGTCGGCAGGATGTTAGATTAGAAGAAATATCATTAATATAAATAGAAAATAGTAAAGGTCCTAGGACAGAGCCTTGTGGTACGCCAGTCTTCGTGGTACGCCAAGTGGAATAACGATTATTAATAGACACGCACTGTTGGCGTTCACGAAGATAGGAGTCCATCCACGCTAACGCATTATCAGAAAAATGCAGTACTCTTAATTTTGCAATTAGTAAGTCAACATCTACAGTGTCGAAGGCTTTGGAGTAGTCTAAAAGTGTTAGTATTGTGATCTGTCCTTTGTCTAAAGCTTCACGTATATCCTCAGTCACTTTAAGCAGTGCAGTCGATGTGCTGTGTCCCGTTCTGAAGCCTGATTGGTAAGGGTCAAGAATATTGTGAGTATTGAGGTAATCTGTCAGTTGTTTGTGCACAATTCTTTCCAAAGCTTTTGAGAGAACAGGAAGAATACTAATTGGTCTATAGTCATTAAGTGTTACAGGTAACTTAATTTTAGGAAGGGGACGAACAATAGCCTTTTTCCATAATACGCATTTGATAAATATGAGAGGCAACTGTATACATTTATTTGTGAATTTTGTTTATTTTTCTACAACTTCAACTCAATTTTACTCATCTTTAGCACTGTGTGTGTTGGTTCCTTTCTGTATAGTGTGGTCCAAGTAATGGACATATAAACATGCTAAGAAAGAAAACATTCCGCTGGACAGAGAATAATATGCACAGCCTACCACAAAGCAAGACACACAAAAAATACAGGTTACGAATATAATAAGTAAAGATATTGGATCTACATACATCAGTTTACATGAAAATAAGACTTTCAGATTAATGAATAAAGATTAAAATTCGTTATATTCTGAATAACGGAAGTTCTAAAAATATATCTGATCATGAACAGAGAAAGGGAAACTCTTCTTTCAGATGCATTTAATCGCCACTCTAACAATCCATGACCGATATTACAAAAGCAGTTTAAACCTCAGGTAATAGTTAACTTCTAGGTTTTGATTTTTTGCGTATTATAAAGTTGACGAGAGGTTAAAGTAAAGATTATCTCTGCCGACAGAATTCTATCGGTTAACTTCTCGTTAACCAATTGCGACTCGGAAAGAGTAATTCGTAAACACTATGGACACAGAAATGATGGAAGTATTTGAAGACATATTAACTGACAAGTATGAGACAAATACTCTATAACAATAATACTGGAAAGCTTGCCCGTTTAGCATTGCAAGCGGCGGCGAAAAGTGACTGTGCTGCTATCTAGCGGCTTGGATTGTTTACACACTTCTTGCGGCGTGCTAGGTTACGTGAGGAAAAACGGAGAAGTGTTCATTTGATGTCAAAAAAAAGATGCAAATCAATAGTTTTATTTAGAGTCACAAGGTTCACAACATTTTTAATTAATAATAAGTTACAAAGTTATTGGAGTAGAAATGAAATGGAACAATTCTCGTATTTTCAAATGTAATTATTATTAAGATGTGCATGACTTTAGAAACTTTCGTTCCTTGGCTAATGATTATCCATTTTATTTTTGATGTAATAATTTACTAGCACATTGAAATATTTATCAGTGAAGATACTGCCACAGTCGCTGCTTTAGGAATAAAGCCTGTAACTTGTATTTTATCTTTTACATCAAGCAGATGTGATTTTAAGATTTCTGCAGGCATTGTATCTTTTGATAGAAAATAACTTATACGTTAATTTGCTTTAAAATTTTGCACATGCCTCGAATAATGAAAACCAGTGCTTGGTTTGCAAATGGTACTTCTGAAATTTTTACGTCAGTTGAAGTTTGTTGATTATGCCTATATATACCTAATTCAATGAATCCCTCAAAGTGTCTGCTTTAGCATTATAAGTTATGTTTTTCTTCAAAGGCATTTCATCTTAAACAATAATAGTTACAACCTTTTCATTCAATGGTACAATATCGGATTTTATTTTTAATAATTAATTGTAGAATGGTGCGATTTATACCGGGCCTATATCAAATGCATTAAGTCAATTTTTGAGAGATCTAACTGTTGGTAAACATAATTTTCTTCTTAGATATCTTTCGTCTTGAGGTGAACATTAATGGAATATTGCGGAAAAACGTATATCGTAACTGGAATATCGTTTCACCGTTTCCTTCTTTTTAAGCACACTTGTGACTAATGAATTCATCATCTTGAACAATTTTAACTAAAGCAGCATTTGGACTTGCTGTGTTTAGAGCTGTCATCTCCGCTTGAGCCAATTTTTATGTTTTAGGATTTTTTGCATCGTAAAAAAAATATCTTAATTTAGTGAAATATTAAGAATGCTTTTAAAATATAGGAGTAGGCAAATTATTTGTCCGAATAACTACCCGAATCACTTATTATGAAAAACATGCGTCCACTTTCTTCACCAAATCAACAATTCACATTTTTATGTTACGCATCCCAAGACACACTATTTGGATAAAAAAAGTATAGATTTTCAATTTTTATACGGAGAAACTAGGCTATAAAGAAATTGTGTTTTATATGAACAATGTAAAGTAGATTTATGCAGTTTAGTAACTGTTTCAGATAACATAGAGAATATGTCATTGCTAATGCACTATCAAATTACACGATGGAGGAGTATGGTCTGTCGTTCCTGTCTAATATCAGAAATCCCGCATCTTTCTCGATGCAAGATCTAATATGTTTATTTGGGATCTTCGCGATTCTTTCATTGTGCTTTTATTTTGACTCATACTTCTGGAAGAAGGAGGTGTTAAATTCAGTGAAGGAATAACTATTATCTTCAGTCTGTTATTAAAACCAGAGTATTAAAAATTAATAGTCCTACGACTGATTTAAAACTTCAGTATACTTTTCCAATTTATTACATCATATTTTTACTTTCCCCTATTGTTTCGAATCATGGTTGTTGACGTCCGATAATTAAAAGTAATCCGAATATATTTTGTGATTTTTGTACATAATATTATATCCCTCTAATTTTAAACGTTTGTATAGAACTGTTGACAGCGTTTTTAGTTAGTGCTCATATTTTGCTTATGATATCGTTTGTATTTTGTTTTTTAAAGAAGTTTAAATAAGGACGCAAATAGCGATAGCTGACGCACCCTATTAAACCTCATTAACTAAAGTCTGTCTGCGTTTGTTTACCTATATGAGCATGGCACACCTAGAAGACAAAAGCAAATAACTAGTGCCGGTAGTAGAAGCAGTAATAATAATAATAATAATAATAATAATAATAATAATAATAATAATAATAATAATAATAATAATAATAATAATAATAATAATCATAATAATAATAATCATAATCATCATCATCATCATAATCATAATCATTATCATCAGAATCATCTTGTAACAGAAAAGTACTATTCTACTGGTGTTTACATGACTACTCCCAATCTCTATCTTTTGGAAATCTGAAGAAAGTTCTAGCATATTTTGCTAGGCATAGTTTTTACAAAACATAGTACAAACATTTCCACATTTAACTGACATTGTGTAGGCTACAACTATAATGAGAATAATCCTTAGGACATCATGTGTTTTTTGAAGAATAAAGCTCATATCACAGTTCAACGCGCTATTCGTCACGTCATCCTCGCTGCCTACAATCCCTGCCGCTAGATAGCACTGGCGAGTCATTCGTCACTTTTACCGTGAACTTTCGGGTATTATCATTGTAGAGTATTTGTATGAGGTACACGAAGACTAGTAGTAAATCATATCAACTTCTTGGACTAAATTATTTATGATATGCAAGAAAAATCGTAATAAAATATTATATGTATGTTATACACGTAGTGTTTGAACAGATAGACTACATTTTTCGGATCAGAAAAAGAAAAGTTTTGTGACCTATTTGCTATTTAAATAATTAATTATGAAATTAATTTACTTTCAGGGACCAATATTTCGTTTTAAAAAATCAAGACAAAAATATTTCCAGTGTGACTATAACTAGATGGATATGTGCTGAATTTATTGTAAAACTGAATGTTTATTTCACATTTTAAAACCAAATACATATCCAATTAAGAGATGTGTACACAGGGTGTTACTAAAATGAATGTCAAAATTTTATAGGCATATTACTTTCATATGGAGGATGAACGAATATGAGCATTGTTCCAGGAACGCTTTATTTCCTTGTTAAATCTCTTTTTCTACAACCCTTTTTACATTGTATGATGCAGTACATTTTAAATTAAAAATAACATACCACCTGGAAATCTTTCTTACAGGAAGAATTCAAATTGGCCACATTAGGATGGATACATACGCCAACCTCCCATCGCATTGAATTCCGGATGCGCTGAGGTATCCTTGGAGAATGCCATATTGTCTCGTAGCCTTTCAAAATACGAGCTCGGAGTACTCCCTTCATCTTACACTGGGATTCCATACACTATCTATATGAAATAATACTAGAAATAAAAGTCTAGTGGGTTTAGGTCCGGAGAGCACGGAGGCCAAGGAATTGGTACATCTCTACCTATTCCTCTGTAACGGATGCTTGAATGGTTTGTCCAATAATGTGTCAACTCAGGGTTCTGCGCAACTGTGTTATTACACGATAGCTATGATGTCATACCATACAAAAATAATTCCTGGCGCTTATATGTACGCAAGGATATGCATGTATCCGTGCTAACGAGGGACATTTTGAGCACTTCCTGCAAGACGTGTTGTATACCAATTTAATTTTACAATGTACCACATCATACAATGTAGACAGAGCTGTAGAGAAAGAGATGTAACAAGGAAATACACGATTTGCGGATCAATGTTCATATAACAGTTTTTATTTTCTACGTGAGAGGAGTATATTCCTAAAATTTTGAAATACATTTTAGTTACACTGTCTATATTTTCTGGTAACATTCTCACATTATTGTCACTTGTAGAACTATCTTACCTTATTGAAGTGAACTAACCTTAAATGAACTTAACTCGTAATGATT
The DNA here is from genome assembly GCF_040183065.1 of Periplaneta americana. Lineage (NCBI taxonomy): Eukaryota > Metazoa > Arthropoda > Insecta > Blattodea > Blattidae > Periplaneta > Periplaneta americana. The sequence continues at coordinate 109,261,323 of NC_091120.1, read as the reverse complement.
TGCTATTATTTTATTGAGTATGTAGTTTTTATTTCAATTTATTCTGTTAATAATAAATTGAAAATTTTAATATTACAGATGAGGAGCGTTGAATCAAAAAGCGCTAAGTCCATAATACATTATTTTTCAAGAGAAGCAAAAAGCTGATATTTTTAAAACTTTCAGAACTTGATTAAAACTTGTAAAAATCCAATTACAGTTAAGACATCGACTTGTAGTTGTTAAACGTATCATTTTTTGTTTACTATCACTGTTATCGACAAAAATATTTTGGGCTTAGTGCTTTTTGAACAAGCCACATTGAAAATAATTTTTTGAAAGAATTGGGGCTATATAAATGCATCATTTTATTTGATAACTTCAGTAAAACATATGACGAGTTATTTTATGATCCATTCATAACCAAAAATAATGTTCCTTGTGTCATTTGAAAAAGGTTCGCCAAGAAAACTAGTTATATAAAATAAAGTGTTAATTCTTTTATTCAAATTTTAATACATTTAAATTAATATCGAAGAAATGTAAGAAATGTTATTAGTTAATATTATGCAAGGTGCCGCAGAGGAGTTCAATGGCTTTAAAATGAAATAAAACATCGAATATGTAAATCAGTTCAAATTTATTACTTCCCAGAAACCTCATTATGTATGCCTTTTTGATATTGGGACATGCATTTAGCCTTTTTTTTAATTACGTTCCTCAAAATGTAGTCCGTCTCTTTCCATGCACTCTTCACGTCTCTCCCTGAAGTTATGTGCCGCTCTTTCCAACATTTCGTCATGAATGTTGCCTATTTTCTGGGAAATGGCAGTCTTCAGATCATCAATTGTTTGGAGCCTGTTTATGTATACTTTTTACTTCAGATAACACCCTAGAAAATAGCCGCAGATGATGAGGTCAGGCGAACGGGGAGGCCAGGAAAAGTCACCGCGCCGAGAAATGATGTGCCATTGAAACACGAGGCGCAGAACTTTTATGGAGTTCTCAGCCGTATGAGCCATGTGACTATATTGCTGAAAACGTCCATATTTTTATTAATCCCACGAAGACGTCTACGCAGTTTTGCTTGAAATCTTGTCTGTAATTAGACGTAGCGTTCACTAGTACTACCACAATGTTCCCGTTCTCATAAAAAATACGGACTTCGCTTCTTATTATAACCTGATGCTATTTATCTTAAGTTTCCTACTCATCTAAATATGGTATTGCGGCAAGGAACGGTTCCGTGGCGGCCAACATCAAAATGGAGAAGAAAGAGGCGCTTAGTTTTGACAACAGAATCATAATTCTTGAAAAATGTCTTGACAAGAAAAGCACAATGCTACGCACTCCACGACTCCATGATCATTAAAATGACATCGAACAAGCTGACAAACGACAATCGATCCGTACCTGAGTCATTCCATGTCAAATCGAACACCTACGAAACATGACAACTTAATATTTGCTCCAATTTTTTTTTATATATTCTATTGATGAAATTAAATAACCCATGTGTAATTTTTTCGGACCGACACAATTATTTAGTCATTTATTAAATGTTACTTTTTCAATAAGTTAGGATGCAACGTATTATGAAAATGGTTATACTGAAGATTCTATAAATCGTAGAAATTTCGTATTTATATCATTTTAAAATGCAAAAATTGCAGTATTACATACTAATTTTTAGTGTTCAATCAAAATATAAAATGGACCCCTTTTAGGGGGTTATATTTTTAAAATACGTTTTTATATATCAGAGACGTACTTCTAAAAAGGGGAGAAAATATCATTATATTCTTTGAAATGTTTTACGTAGAACAGCGTTGGCTTTAGAAGGCTATTCGAATAAGAAGTCGCTGTGCAAATAATATACTGATGGTGTGTTCGGGTCGGAAGGCTCGGATTGAGTGAGACCGCGCGCCGGAACATGCAGCTGCGATAGCCGCAGCGAGAGTGAGTAATACATTAGGATGCGGTGTTACTTTACGTAAATAAACAGATAACCTCTAATTCTAAAAGCACGTAATGTCCCCTCAACACTTAGCAGTTTCCCTTTAATTTATGTAACAATAATTCCTAAGTCTTTCGGAGTAAGTATCGTGTTGTGTTGTGTGATTGTCAAATCAAACACCTGTATACGAAACGTGACCATTTAGTATTTGCTTAAATCTTCTAAAATATGTTGTGCAGATCAAAATAAGAGGTCTGTAATTTTTTCTGGGATCATACTTGAATATTTTACTATTTATACTCTTTTAATTATATGACAAATTCATGAATGACGCTGTATGAAAATGCTCATTGTTAAGATTCTATGCATCATAGACATTGAGTGTTGGTGTCATTTGAAATGGGAACAAATGGAATATTATATTAATTAATTTATTGATGGGGTTGTTTTAGAGGGTCACTTTTTAAACAATTATTTTTATAACAGCTTATCGGTACTTTAAAAATGCAAAAAGAAAGTATAATCTATTATATTTTACATAGAACTACGCTGATTTCAGGTTGCTTTCGAATATATTGAAGATGTGTGAGAGCTTAGTGATGATTGAGAATCGCCAATAAAGAAGACAAAATTATCTAAAAGAAAATATCCAAAACAAAAAATGCAGAAAGTTACAGATACACTTAAACATAAAATCTTTCATATCACAGAAGACACAACTTCAGTTGAAAATTCAAATAATTCAGATATAATACAGAAATTGATAAACTTATTTCATGAAACAGACGACAGAAATCTCAAAATATATATATTAACAATTTTTTAAAGTTGGTCATACAGTAAAATTGAACAACATTTTAATATCACCACTCACATGGTATGAATTTCTAAACAAGTAGGAGCAGAAAAGGGGATTTTGGTTACTCCTAATCCTAAATCGGGAAAAAGTTTGGGAACACTTGTATTAGAGAACGTTGTTCAACTTTATAATTCTGATGATGTGAGGAGGGTTATGGTTGGCAAAAAAAAATTATGTTTCAGTTAAAGAAGATGGAAAGAAAGTTCACAAAGAGAAAAGATTAAATACTATGTAATCTTAACAAAACTTACCAGTGTTTCCGTATATCAAAATAGCATTTTCAAACATTTTCAAACTCAGACCAAAGGAATGTGTACTCCCTGGAACAAGTGGCACCCACTTAGTTTGTGTCTATTTTCATCATGAAAATGTTAAATTAATGCTTGATGGAATTAATAATATCATTTATAATATTCCTTTTAAATTTTTACCATTAGCGAATACAAATAACTTAGCTATATTTTCTACTCAAGGTACGAACAAGCAAAAGTGGTACGAGGTATCTTACAACTTCATTCTTTTGTTCCACTGACACAATCTCAGGCCATAATAAAGAACTATTCACTTCAAAGTGAGAGTAAAGTGGTGGACATTAAATAGAGTTGGTTGTAGGTGATTAGTTTTAAAAGTGCAGTGTTGTGTAAACTGTAGTTATCATTCTTACAAGTACATATTTTACAAAAACAATATTTAAATACAGTATTATATTACATAAATTACGCGAAAGAGTGATATTCTGACCGTAGAACAGTGTAAAGTAGTCACACGACTCTCATCCAGAGCTCCACTTGCACATCATTTTGAAACAGTACTTATGCAACCCGCACACTCAAGACGCGTAGCTTGGTGAATCATTTAATTATTCTTCAACGGTTGGGAGTAGCGTTCTGATTTATTAAGGGTGGTTAAAATAATTCAAGGTATCTAAGGATTTTTTTTTTTTTTTGTAATTTTAAAGCAAGCCGCAGCCATTAAAACAAATTGTTATGTGTTTAAATGTTTTTTTAAAACAAAGGTAACAAACTTATATTTTATATTATTATGCGAAGAACAAAGTATGTACTATCGCCTTCAAATTGAGACAAAGAGCAAATCTCTGTGATGATTATTAGTGGAGATAATCACGTTTAACAATAACGATCGCGAACTATTTCAGAATCTTTGATAACACATATCTACTACAATAATCGATATAGACAACAATAATAAAACACGCATTTACTTCTTCAATCCATAGAATGTGCAAAATTTGTTTTATCTAAATCAGAGACATGAAAGTCAATTCAAGGTTAAATTTGTGTGATTTGACGTGGAATGATTCACCTATAACATCCCACGTTGCTCAGTAAACGGCATTCGAAAACCGTTCAACTCCTTTGTCGTACCTAGTAGAATCTGGAGTAAGAAATGTTATAAAATATATAAATATAAGTTAATTTACCTTACTTGTACCTCTTTATATCTCTTAGTTTCTTTAATCTTCAACATTTTTCTTGTCCCCCTAGTAGAGTCTGCAACTGGTACTTTGAATTTAATTCTAATTAATATTTACTTGGATTGTCCCCACGTGTTCTATCGTAGGACGCTGCAATTCTCTAACCGAACAGATTTTCTTTCAACTTAATTTTAGTTGTCATTGTTGACAATAAAAATGCGCGAAAACGTAAAGTAGCCAATGATATCAGTTGCTTTGGCATGTGAATACAGTAAGGTAAGTTTCAAATTACATCCACTAAGAAATAGCAGGGGGTGCTCATTCTAGATGCGCAAAGACCTCGAGTTTCTCTGTTGTGCGCATGACGTCACTGTGGAGGCATGCGTTGGCTATGAGAGGTATATGCTGGTATTAAATGTGCAGAGGTTACTCGAAGAAATGTCGTAAATGGATGGCTCTGTTTCATTAGTTCTCTATATATCCTTGTTATTAAAGTAGAAGCTATAGTAGAGTTAATATTTGTATATTATAATAATTAGAATTTAATATTTTTATTTCATTTCCCGAGTAATTGCGTGTGTTTTTATTGTTGGAGGCTAGGTAACAAGAACTGTGGCGTTGCGCCTTTTTTGTGTTGTTATGTATGTGACATATTTATAAACATGCCAAATTGTGCTGTTGCTGTTTGTCAGAATTATAATAAAAAAACTCAAGGCACTGATGTAATTTATCACGCTTTTCCTAAAGACAAAACGCTCTGTGCGGCATGGGTTAATGCTTGCAAACGTTAGACTTCGTTAACGTGAAACAAGCAAGAGTGTGCAGTGTCCATTTTCAAGAAGAGGATTACGTGAGGGACTTGAGAGCAGAACTTCTCGGGACAAAAGCAAGAAAGCAACTGAAAGCCACAGCAATTCCATCCTTATTTGTATCACCCCAATATCTGCAACCAGCCAATGATGATCAACCCATAACCTTTAACACGTCAGAACAGGTAAATGATAGAAATGCCAGAAAAACTAAAAGAGAAATTAGGAAACGAGCTCTGGGTAGAATAGAGGTTTTATCCCCAAAAAAGAGAAAGCTATATGTTAGCACTGAAACAGAAAATAGTGGTTTAAAGCAGGATGTATACACTAAACTGAGTGAACTTGAAAAAAAATAAAAGCTTACAGAACCAGATAAATAAACTTAAACAGAAGAACAAACTCTTGAATTATGAACTAGCTAGGAGGAGGAAACAGACACAGGATGTGGAATATAGATTTAAAAATAATGTTAAGGCGAGTGTCTTCAAGATATTAAAGAAGGTTTTTTACTGAGACACAAATCGACAGTTTAATCAGAGGGAAAAAGAAGCAACACTGGAAGAAGGAAGATATAAGCATAGCACTTACCCTTCGACCAATTTCCAAAAAATGCTACATGTACCTCAGGAAAAGTTTAGGCATTCCATTTCCTGGGTTGTCAACATTGAGAAGATGGATTTCAAATTATTTCCACTGTCACGCAGGTATACTAAATGACGTACTAAATTTAATGATGAATCAGGCCAAGAGCTTAAGCACAAATGGAAGACTATGCATACTTAGTTTCGATGAAATGAATGTGAATGCACAAATATGTTACGATAAGGAGGAAGACAGAATTTATGGACCCCACAGTCAAGTACAAGTGATAATGACAAGAGGCTTATGTAAACACTGGAAACAGCCCATATTCTTTCAGTATGATACGACAATGACTAGGCAACTGTTAGAAGAAGCAATTGTGAAACTCTATGCTGTAGGCTTTATGGTAGTGGGAGTGGTCTGCGACATGGGTGGGAAAAATTTTCGAGTTTGGAATGAGTTAGGTGTCAGTCATAGAAACACTTGTTTCAATCATCCATGTAATGTCACAAAGCGCATATGGGTCTTTTGTGATGTGCCCCATGCAATAAAACTTCTAAGAAATCATTTTCTTGACGATGGGTTTGTTCTTTCTAGTGGGGAAAAAAAATCGACAAAAGAGTTATAGGACAGATAATAACATTGGACAGTGGTGAAGTGAAGATTTGCCCAAAATTAAAACCTGAACATGTAAACGTTTATGGCAGAGATCGTCAGAGAATGTATCTTGCTTGCCAGTTGTTTTCTGACCACGTTGCTCAGGCTATTTCCTACCTTTTGCCAGAAGAAAAAGAGGCTTCAGTTTTTTTTAACCTTGTCAATGACACTTTCGACATCCTTAATTCAAGAATCCCTGTCAATGAACAACGTCCAATTGCAAGTGCGTTTGGCCTAAACTACATTTCCGAAGAAAATGTGCTTAGAAAATTTTGTTCTGTATGTGAAAATATGAAGGTTGGGAAAAAGAGTGTGTTGCTTCCATTTCAGAAAGGATTTCTGACCAGTATAAGATCTCTGTTGGGATGTTTTTCCGATTTACAGAAGATCTACCATGTAAAGTACATACTTACAGCAAGACTTAACCAAGACTGTCTTGAGAATTTCTTCTCACAGATCAGGGCACTCGGACGTACATATGACCACCCACTCCCAGTGGAATTCAAGAATCGATTGTGACTTCTGATAATGAGCCGTAATGTCTTGGACATTTCAGTAAATGCGTCCCCAGTTGCAGCTGAAACTGATTCAGAGGACTATCTCACCTCTCATCTTTTCACTGGCTTGACACCTGAGATGGAGAACTTGATCAACATTTTGGATATTAATGAACCTGTCCTTATTTTAGAAGAAACTCTTATTGAAGATCTCTCAACATTAGGTTATTCCGAGAATTCCGAATGTTCTGCACAGGGGCTGCGATATTTAGCAGGTTATGTTGCTCACCGATGTCGCCAGATAGATTATACTTTAGGACATCCCATTGGAGAGTCTATAAATATTCCCGACGGAGAAGAAAGTACTGGCTGGTTAGAGAAACTGTCCCGAGGAGGTCTGATTGTTCCCTCATGTGAGTGGTTAGAAACTGTGAAACAATTTGAAGTAGTTTTTAGGAGTTTACATGGTAGTTCCATATCTAATAAGCCAACCATCATAACAACTTTTTGCAAAATTCTCTCTGACAAGTATCCGTCCGTAAATAGTTCAATCATAAAGGTGTATGCGAGAACTAGGATTTTCATCCGAATCCGACATCTGAATGCAGCCAACAAAGTCAAGAGATCCGTTGATTTGCAGCGTCGGAAAGCTCGCAAGTGGCAGGCATCGGCCATTCCTTCTACATCAAATTAAAAGGTAATTGTACATTTTCTCTCTTGTTTGTTTTACAGGGAAGTGATTTAGGAATGACGTCATTGTTTATTAAAAATTGTGTTGCATTACCAACTGGTGGTACTGTATTTTTCATTATATGTAGGCCTACCACTAACTATTAAAACAAGAAACGGAAGAATACCCTTTGCCAATATCAGAATTTAGAAACACACTTTGTGAATAATACCAGTGTTCTATTCAAAGATTTTTTTATAGAAGTACGGTACCGATCTTGTGGGACTATTTTTTTTTTTTTTTAGAAATCTTGCTCCAACATAGTGTGAAATAAATAATAGTCTATGAATGTTTACATTAATGTATCTTAATCGCTAGTTATTTCAAACTTTATGAGAGTTTAGCACATTGATATTACTCAATTACATATGTAATATTAATCTAAGCAAACGACAAACTTAGGCCTAAATTGAAAAAACATGAACTTCAAAGGCCCACTATTTGCTCATGTGTAGAACTGATTACACTGGCGCTATAATTTTGTTTTAAGCCATAAATAGCTATATATTTGTCTATGATAAATAGGGCTTAAGTAGAGACAGCTGTCTCGCGCCGTGGCGTCGCGGTCTAAGGCATCCCGCCTAGGACTCGCGTTACGGAATGCGCGCTGGTTCGAGTCCTCATGGGGGGAAGAAATTTTCTCATGAAATTTCGGCCAGTGTATGGGACCAATGCCCATCAGCATCGTGATGCACTTTGGGAGCTACGATAGGTAGCGAAATCCGGTTGCGAATACCAGCTATAACGGCTGGGGGGATCATCGTGCTAACCACACGATACCTCCATTCTGGTTGGATGATCGTCCACCTCTGCTTCGGCATGTGGGCGTGAGGCCAGCAGCCGCCTAGTCTAGTCCCTTCGCGGGCTGTAGCGCCATGGATTAAGTAGAGACAGCTAAAATAAGGTTACATTATTGCACTTATTAAATTCAAGATCGAAATTGAAGCGATTATTTTATTGTAGAAAACCCGTGTTTAATACTGAAATAAATTAATAACAAAAGCCGTCTTGAAAACTCATATTATCCCATTATTTTTTAAATATATACTAGTTTGCAATTCATTTGTTCCCTACAAGAGTTTACCTCAAAACGCGGCAACATTGAACTATTACATAATTGTTCAACATTTAAAATATGATACAAACGTTACAGCCTACACAATAATAAAAGGTGTTGTGTTATATTTGTATGTTTATATATTAATAAAACAAAAAAACCTGTTAGTGTGATTAAATTGCGATATTTAAGTATTTAAATTGACGTAAATATGAAATAAATCGTATAGCGTATTTGAATACAGTGCCGCTATCAGCCAGCTTCCCTCCACGGTGACGTCACAATCCGCTAGTGCTTTCTGCTGCAACGGATGGCGCTACCTTATTAGTACTCTCTATATACCTTGAAGAAATAGAGCTTTTTGTTCGAAACATCTCGATGGACTCGCGCTATCTGAACCAAACATCATATTTCGAAGCTATTTTAGACTGTGAAGGAGCGCTTTCTGAAACAAACGGATTGCACAGGTCGAATCAGCTCCGAAATCCGTTTCAAACAACATTTCGTCTGCGGATGGACTGAGCGCTTTTTGATTCAACGCTCCTCAGATTATCCTTAATAAAATTATACACTACACAAGGTAATTCAAAAGTGGATGTAATTTAGAAGGAAAAATAAGATTCAAATGTTCTATGCAACTTTTCCCGCAAATCCTTACTTTCAGAGATGATGCATAATGTCGTCTCTTGCTAGCCACAAAAATATGGTCGAGTAAAGACTTCGGAATCATGTTCACCTATATGTACGGTACGATGGCATAGGCGGATATGCATCTCGTCAGCTGCAGTCTTTTTGCAGCTGTGGACAGGCGTACTAAGGGCCGTATTCATCAACATCGGATTGTTTATCCTGGTTTTAGCTAAAAAAAACTTAGATAACAGCTACATTAATTTCTATTCAGCAAAATTATCTCTGTTAATTGGGATTATCACAGTTTAAAATTTTACCGAAGTAATATTAATGGATAAAATAGGAAAAACTAACAAGCAAACTTTCTCATGGGGGCTAATGAAAAAGTAAATATTTTTCTTCCACCATATTAATAATGTCAGAACAAATGGTTATAAAGATTTTGGTCATTCGAACGCAATTACGGGGGATGTCCAGAAAGTAAGCTTTCTGGGCCCGTTTACAGAAAGAAAACATAATTCCATGGAAAGAATTATTGAAACAGATACAGCAATTATTGAGCTGATTTCAACACATTGTATACCCCACCGGAATTGAGACATTTGTCATATCACGAGACCAACTTTTGTATCCTTGTGACATAGAAATCTACCGCCTGGGATCGGAACCAGTGTGTGACAGCTGTCTGCACTTCTCTGTTGATTCATCGGTATTACTATTGTCTCAGTTCCGGTAGGGAATATGTTGAAAAATAGCTCAACAATTACTATATCTCTTACAATAATTCTTTTCATGAAATGATGTCTTCTGTCTGTAAACAGCCCAAAGGAAGGTTACTTTCTGGACGGCCCTCGTAATTGCGCCCAAGTGGCCAAAATTTTTATGGGCACTTTTTTTTACAATGCACAATTTACTTAAATTTAAATTTAAATATACAGAATAAAGAATATAATTACAAACAAACAAGAGAAATAGAAATAAAATAATACAAACAATATAAAACAGGAGATACAGTAGTATTAACAAAATGTGAGACCGAATGAGCAGCGCTCGTGTTCGGTCGCAGTTCAGATATAATATTAATAGGTCTATAAGAGAATGTAAAATAAAACACTTGTTTTGACATTATTAATACGGTGGAAGAAAAAATAACTTATTTTATCTGTACGCATGAGAATGTTTGCTTGTAATATATTCGGTATAACAAGATATCGTTTAGGCAACTGGAATATTGGTTTAATGAAAGACAAAATGATAGTGACGAGGAATATGATCAAGAGTGTAAAAGAAGGCGTCCTAGGTGGAAAAGAACGCGTCACACACTTTTAGGACTACAATGACATTGATTTTTTAATATACAATAATATTTGTGGAAATTACAACACACGCCACTGAAATAAAATTGATACCACATATTAGGTACATACTGTAACAATACACAAATAATTAGAATTACAAAATTGTACCTGATCTGTGACCGTGAGATTTCAGTATGATGTAAAGCCTCCATGTGCTGCAATCAGAGTCTCTAAGCTTCGTGACATGGAATCAAAGAGGGCCTGGATATGTTCGTGAGAAATCTCCCACCACGGGTCCTCACACCTGTGGAGTAATGGTTAGCGCGTCTGGCCGCGAAATCAGGTGGTCCGGGTTGGAATCCCGGTCAGGACAATTTACCTGGTTGAGGTTTTTCAGGGGTTTTCCCTCAACCCAATACGAGCAAATGCTGGATAACTTTCGGTGCTGGATCCCGGATTCATTTCACTAGCATCACCTTCATTTCATTGAGACGCTAAATAACCTGAGATATTGGTGCAGCGCCGTAAAATAATCTACTAAAAAGTCTCCATCCACGCATTTTGTATGCGAGTCCACAAAGCTTCAAGAATGGGTCCTGGAAGATCATGACGAACAAGTTGCCAACCAATCATATCCCAGACATATCCCAGACATTTTCGATAGGCGACATGTCTGGCGAACGTGTAGGCCAGGGAAGCAGTGATACTCGTCGTTCTTGGAAGAAGGCTTGCACAATCCTCGCCACATGTGACCGGGCATTGTCCTGCTAAAATAGTGCATGCCGAGTTGTCAGAAGGAGGGGTAGTAACTTGGGCTCTAAAACCTCCCTAATATAGCGGTTGCTGTTTAGATTGCCCTGAACACGTAGGAAGCGAGATCGCATATTGTATCCATTGGCCCTCCAAACCATCACACTAGGCGTTTTTTCCGCTATGCCTCGCAACAATGCAGGCTCTCAGATTGAATTCACCACGATAGCGTCTAACACTTATGCGGCCATCATTGTAGGACAAGTTGAAGTGAGACTCTTCCAAAACACTACATTTTACCACTCAGCACGCCAGTGACGGCGTTCACATGCCCATTTTAGTCATTTGGTAGTTTCTGGACAATGGAAGCCGATGCAACGGCATGCGACCCACTAGTCCAGCCCTCAAAAGACTGCGACGAACCGTTCACGAAGACATGTTCACTCCCGTTGCAGTACTTCGACGTCGACTCATCACTGTTGATGAAGCTGTAGAGTCCGTCATGGCCATGCGGACAAGAAGGCAGTCATACCGTGATGTGATCACATTACGTGCTACAGTACCCGCTCGTCTCTGAGTACGACCCTCTTCTATCCACTGGTTCCACACACACACGCATCTCTATCGTAGCAGCATGCCCTGTACCAGCCGAAATGTCACAGTATGACCCGGAGACCAACCATTTTACCCCGTTCCCGCTCACTCATTTGCTGATATTGCGCCCTTTCACGTTGACAAGGCATACCTGCACTAGCTTTCACGTTTCCACTTTCTTTAGAAGCTCTGCACTGACTGAGCAAGGCATAACACTGACCTTACTGGTGACACAAGAGACGTCATTTTTGCGCCTATGTGTACGCCATCGCTCTGGAAACGTATTGAATTAATTACTGGTGATACACTGCTCTACTATTGTATGGTTTCGTAACAAGCTGCTTTTTTACGGTGATGGGTTGTTAGCACTTCGCCCAACCCCCAAACTGAAGGACCACTACATTATCGGGTGTCCACGACTGCTTATTCAATATATTCGCAGCTACTGATTTATACCCACACCTTCTGAAGTCGAAATTACGATAGAAAATCTGAGAAAGTAAAAGTCTCCAGGTATCGATCAAATCCCTGTAGAATTAATACAAGAGGGTGGAAGCACATTAACTAGCGAAATTTATAAGTTTGTACTTGCTATTTGGGAAAAGAAAATTGTACCAGAACAATGGAAGGAATCTATAATTGTACATATTTTTAAGAAGGGGAACAAGACTAACTGTAGTAAGTTTCGAAGAGTATCAATTTTGTTGACGTAGTGCAAACCTTTGTCCAATAATGTTTTTGAGAAGATTAACTCATATTTAGATGAAATTATTGGGGATAATCAGTGCGGTTTTAGATCGATTATTTATTATATATTTTTTTCTATTTCGATAGATATTGGAGAAAAAATGACAGTAGGCTATAAGAGCACAATGCATCAGTTATTCATAGATTTCAAAAAGCCATATGACTCGGTTAAGAAAGAAGTTTTATATAACATCCTTATTGAATTTGGTATTAAAAAGAAACTAGGTCGATTAATTAAAATGTATCTCATTGAAACTTACAGTAGAGTCCGTAAAGGCCAGGCTTTATCTGATGCTTTTCCAATTCACTGCGGGCTAAAGCAAAGAGATACACTATTACCTTTAATTTTCAAATTCGCTCTAGAATATGCCACTAGGAAAGTTCAGGATAACAGAGAGGGTTTTGAATTGAACGGCTTACATCAGCTTCCTGTGTATGCGGATGACGTGAATATGTTAGGAAAAAATCCACAGACTATTAGGGAAAATACGGAAATTTTACTAGAAGCAAGTAAAGCGTTAGGTTTGGAAGTAAACCCCCAAAAGACAAAGTATATGATTGTCTCTCGTGACGAGAATATTGTACGAAATGGAAATATAAAAATTGGAGATTTATCCTTCGACGAGGTAGAAAAACTCAAAAATCTTGGACAGTGACAAATATAAATGACACTCAGGAGGAAATTAAACGTAGAATAAAATGAGAAATGCCTGTTATTATTCGGTTGAGAAGCTTTTTCATGTAGGCTGCTGTCAAAAAATCTGAAAGTTAGAATTTATAAAACAGTTATATTATTAGTTGTACTATATGTGTGTGATACTTGGACTCTCACTTTGTGAGAAGAACAGAGATTAAGGGCGTTTGAGAATACGGTTCTTAGGAAAATATTTGGGGCTGTGAGAGATGAAGTTACAGGAGAATGGAGAAAGTTACACAACGCAGTCGCCCTCGGTAGCGTTGTTGGTATATCGCTGGTCTTCTATGTTCGAGTTTATGGTTTCGATTCCGGCCGAGGTCGATGGCATTTAAATGTATTTAAATGCGACAGGCTCATGTCAGTAGATTTACTGACATGTAAAAGAACTCCTGCGGTACAAAATTCCGGCACACTGACGACGCTGATATAAATTCTTCAGTTGCGAGCGTCGTTAAATAAACCATAATTTAAATTTTACACAACGCAGAACTGCAAGCATTGTATTCTTCACCTGAAGTAATTAGGAACATTAAATAAAGACGTTTGAGATGGGAAGGGCATGTAACACGTATGGGCGAATCCAGAACTGCATATAGAGTGTTAGTTGAGAGGCCGGAGGGAAAAAGGCCTTTGGGGATGCCGAGACGTAGATGGGAGGACAATATTAAAATGGATTTGAGGAAGGTGGGATATGATTATATAGACTGGATTAATCTTGCACAGGATAAGGGCCGATGGCAGGCTTATGTGGGGGCGGACATGAACCTCCAGGTTCCTTAAAAGCCATTTGTAAGTAAATAAGTGCACTGTTCCACATATCTCCAGAGTTTGGAGTCGTTCGGACCAATGTTTCTGGTTGTTTCACTTTTCATAAGCAGTAGGCCTAGTTTTTTTTTAATTGTTTAAAACTTCATTTACACATTTGTTCATGTTTCATTTGAGTTGTTGCAACATGATGTGTTTTTATTATATTCTATCACTAGAACCATGATTCGTGTGTAAATGCATATTTTTGCACCTGTGGTGACGTATAGGCCTATACAAAGTTGTTATTTAGTCAATTGTCCGAAGACAGATCTGATCCTCACAATTGATAGCAACAAGACACCACTTGTGAGGCAACTAGACCAGGATATAATGGGGTATGGTGACCAGTTCCTATTCCCCTCCATTGCGTACGTCGTCGACTGGCTACATATTACACTAATAAGGCGTTAGATGCATAAAATATACGAAGTTAATCCTGCATATCATTGAACATTGCAGGCGTTCTTGCTTATATACAATAGAGTATGGTAGACTATATAATATATTGTAGACTATGCTCGGCATTTTGTTGCATAAACCCCCAACTCTGGCATTTTTTGTAAAAAAAAAATTAATCTTCTGGATTGTCACGTTTACATTTTTTGTCACCTAGTCCAATAACAATTCCTTTACTTCCTAATTATGTTAATTTTGTTTTATTAGCTTCCTTTCTGCGTTTTTGGTCAACACAGGTCATAATTCAAGAGTAGGTGAAGTATTTTCACTTACTTAACCTATATACACACGTAAATTTGTTTAATTAATTGGTAGTTTAAAAGCTGCTAGTCAATTATTTTCCATTATCCTTTTCGTTCTACGGTATGAAAAACTTAATAAACAAATGCTTTCTGAAACGAAAACTTTGTTTCCGAAAACAAGGATAATAAATATGTTGTGGTGAATACATAACTGAGCGTTATCCGAGATAATGATACTACCAGAGTTTTATAAATCTAAGATAACAGCAAACATTACTGGCATTGTTGAATACGGCCCTAAGGGAGTATGGCACTCGTAATGCGCCATTGTCAAGTCTGCCTCAACTGTATGGAGTGTGTTGAGGAGAACGTTCTGGAAATGATGGACGAAAATCCGACCGTAAGTACCCGAAAAATTAGTGCCACTGTAGGGATTGCACAATCAACTGTATGGCGCATGTTTCATTGACTCTGCCATCGTACCTTACACAACGACTGAAGCCTACTGGAATTTAAGAACATTACGAGGACATTACATTATATAACTTCTTTATTGTAATAACAATTTTATCATCCTTCCTCTCTATTTCTTCCAGAATTAGGTTGTGAATATTTGTTCGGCGCAATCAGGATAGGGACCAATGGCGGGCTTATGTGAGGGCAGTAATGAACCTCCGTGTTCCTTAAAATCCAGTAAGTAAATAATCATGTATTCTTTAGTCTTCAACGTTTCTCTGGTTTCGTCACTCTACTTCAGGACAGACACACAAAATGCTTCATCCATTAAGATTTATATTGTGATATTTTCTTTCCTATAGGAGCTTCAGCATCCAGTTGAATCGTTAAGACTAGTATAAATAAACCTTGAGTACAAGCTACATTAATTTCAGATTCAAAGGTAGTATTACCCACATAAAGCTATTCTGCAATTCACGGACTGCTACTTCAAACTACGTATATTAGTGTTAGTGAACATTTTCTGCGTTTAAATGGCAGTTTAATTAACGAAAATACGAAAATGAAAAATGTAATATGTAGGCCTAATACCACTATTTTATAATGTTTGGTGATACAAATGAACAAACATTGAAAACGTGTTTTGTCGCACAAATAAAGCGAATGTTAGTCCTGCACAAAGCCTTTCTTTTGTATTTGTACAAGCTTAACATTAATTATCGTAAATTTTTTACAATAAGCTTCACAAAATGTGTTATTATGAAAACCAGGACGTCTTAATTTGTAAATTCGACATACGGTTTTAGCTATACTGATTGTGAAGCTTGTTCTATGTATTAACAATTTGGAACGTGCATGTTCTCAGATCTGTTCCTTATTGCATGTGCTAATGTGTATGTATTTAACCCGTCGCACAGTGTGTAATTTCAAGCATCTAGCCGGCCAAAAATCAATTTTCATACTCTAATCTTTAATGCTAAATTCTTATATAGACGTGTTTATAACACTCTAAAATATAGTATACAAGTGTAGATGGATGCTTACATCTGTTAGGAGATCTTCACAACAGAACGAAAGTTGCATGTCTCCGATAAGACCATTTACGCTGCAGAGGCAGGAGCGCAGTTTGTATTTGGATGATGCAAAATGAGGAAGTTAATATAGTATTTTTCTCCAATACACATTGTGGATATATTATAAGAAGGTATATACTTACAAATGAACTAATTCTTTTGCTAAAAATTATTATCTTATTGTCTAGAACTGAGCGAAAGGTCAAAATGTAGAAATAATGGCCCCCTTTTTTAACAAAATTAGCCAGAAGAAAAGCTTTCTGCTGCCCGTATGAATTTCAGAGCTTCTAGGAAAAGAGATGCAGCCAATATTGTAGGAGAGCTTTCACTTGCATTACTTCAACGTGAAAAAAAAAACTTGAAAATTGATTTTGCAGGAACGACCAACAATGTCACCTAATAAGGATCTCGCTTTGATTACTGATTTACAATTGACCTCTAATAAATATAAAGAAGTAAGGAAAATGCAAAATCTTGTAACGGTTAATTTAGATACACCGTATTATTTAGTGCGAAACATTGAAGATATGATAGGTTCAGGCAGGAAAGGGGACTACTTGTTGACATGATAAAACAAGGCAGTCGCAATAAAAACTATGCAAATACCGCAAGAAGATTTTTTAGGGAGATTTATACTTCCGCATATATTACGGAACCTCTATGGAAATCTAATAAGTCGTCTACACATTATTAGAAACCGTTTCTTACGGGTTTGCAATATTGATAAATGGGCATTTGACATATATGCAATGGAGACAAGAGAATTATATTCATGCTTGCACAAATAGTATTATATATCTACAACTCTTCACAAACTCTTGGCTCATGGTCAGAAGGTCACAGAACACTATTACACCTACTGGTAAACTCTCTGAGGATACCTGGGAGACGAGGAACAAATAGCCTATATTAGACTTTTCAGAGAAGTTTTAACAAGAAAACTATCAAGAAAACACAAATACCGATCTTTTGCTCAGGCTACTTATTTCTTTGGAAGCTTATATTACCATCTTAAAGGAACTGAGAGAAAATCGCGGTCGATTTCAAGAGATGTGCTGTAGTACTTTCCGAGTCTCCATTACTCGGTGCTGCCGAAGGAGAGACCGGCACCGAGGATACAGATTCTGATGAGGATGCATCTGACGTCTAAACGAGTATGATATGTAGCAATATTTCTTCCTCTTATGGCCAGTTTTTCCAAGTAATTTTTAATTTGGCTTAACAAATGTTAAATTAACAGCAGGTTTATTTTTAACGTTTTGTTAAGATGTTTTCCATTTTTCCACCATAATTTTGTTTAAAATAACCAACACTTAACTTTAACTGTCGTTAATACTATTCTAACTACTCAACAGCAGTTGGTAATGATTTTGCATATATAAGACAACTTCTTATTGGCTGATATTATTATTAAAATTCTGTACTGTAGAGTAAGTCATGAAACATGTGTAAAATCGTAACCTGTTACAGTAGCCATGATTCATACAGTACAGAGAGTTGATAAATGAAAGTTGCATTGACTACTATTGAATAATAATTATTATTATAAGTATGGTTATATTTTATAATGCTAAATATGAATTTCTGTTTAGAAAAATCTCAGCATTATGACCACCAGGTGACAATAATTACACGAATGTGTGTGTAGTCAACTGTACACAAAACCGCGAGGAGAATTCCGTATCATATAAAATTCTCTAATTCAGGTCCAGGTATAAATTATATGTAATTTAGTCCTAAAGAAGCAATTGCTGCTGAAACAATTTATTATTTACTCACTGCGTATTTTGAAGCACTATTGACATCGGCTATAGTTGAAGAGCCAGTAACATAGAATCTAGAGTTAATAGTAGCTGGTGAATTGGAATAAGTGGCCTATTTCTGTTTGTAGGATATTGAAATCTGACTTCAATTTCTTGCCACATTTCTTCAATATTAAATGGATAATAGCTCAGCATCGAAATAAGCGTCAGTATGATAATCAGTTGACTTATAAAGATTATCTCCCCTATATTCATATTCCAAAATATCTTTTAAATCATATATTACCAGTCTTATGGCCGGTTTCACAAAGCTTCATTAAGGTTTTAATGATTCATTAATCTATTTACTGGTTCATTAAATAATTTCTATATCTCACCAAGCATCTTTAGCCTAACGAACCAGTAAAACTATCATTAAATTTAGTGATAGAAATTTCCGTCTTTAAATTTTTAATTATTCATTAGTTGCAATATAAAATGGCGGAACGTTTCGACGCAGAATTGTTATATCTGGAACTGCTCGAAAATTAAGAGTCAAATGGAGATAATGTTAACCATTTAAAAACCGATCATTTTGAAAATTTGAATGACACAAAAATTCACAAAAGATACCGCTTCACGAAGATCGTGGTACCGGTACTCAAAATTTTAGAAGAAACTTATCATAGGTTAGAATATCATAAAAACGGCTGAGACAAAGCTGAAACTAGTCAACTAGGTAACATACAACTGAGTTTTATTTTAAGACATGAAAGTGATTATTATAACTACATACAGGTACCTAAGAAATATTAGTAAATTAATACATAATGCACATTGAAACATAACAAAACTTAAATTAAATGCTAATGGAATGGGCAATGTTCAAAAAGATACTGAGCAATAGATGGTTACGGATGGATTCCATAGAGTTGGTACAATTCATGCCAGTTAAGTGAACAATTTCTTCTAATTGATTTATTTAATTCCATCGCATACTGTGATTTGTGAGCAAGGATTTAGTTGCATGAATCTTGTAAAAACTGAAATTAGACACCGCCTTTCAGTAAAAAGAGTTAGTACTCTGCTAACAATAAATCTTGAAGCGCCTACTCGTAAAGAATTTCAATGTTTAGAGTGCCCATAAAATAACGTATTTTAATGTTATGTAAATTCAGCAGTAATTTCAATTTTAATTTCAAATTCAATTTTATTTATTTCAAATATACAGAATAAAGAAATATAATTACAAAACAAACAAAGAGAAATACAAATAAAATAATACAAGCAATATAAAAAGAAGATACAGTAGTATTAACAAAATTTGAGACCGAATGAGCAGCGCTCGTGCTCGGTCGCAGTTCAGATATAATATTAAAATAAAAAAATAATAATATAAATAAATAAGTAAAATAAAATAGGAACTAAAATATAATTACAGCGGCAATAGAATTATATAATATAATATTAACACTATAGAAGAATAATATCGCACGTGAAAAGTAGGACTAATATATATTTCAAAATTATAGAATACAAATATAATATAGGTTGATTAATTCATACACATAGGCTATAAATTTATTTAATCGAATTGAAGATATTAACACGTTTCTAATTTTCTTGTTATATGTTAGTGGGTTACATGTTAGAAGTTCTGGGTGTAATGTAGTTAAAGCATTGTACAACCGAGGGCCAAAATTTATACTATGCTTTAGACCAGCAGATGTGAGACATTTAGGTTCTACTAATGTTGAATTAATATTTCGTCTTGTGTCATAATTGTGTGTCTGTAATACAAACTTATTACGATTTTTATGATAAAATTTTAACAGCGTATACTTATAAATTTGTTCAATATTAAATACATTAAATTCAGAATAAATTAATTTAGTTGGATAATCGAAACGTTTCTTCAAACAAATTTTAATTATTCGTTTTTGTAGTAAATTTAACGGACTAAGGTTAATTTTTGTACTTCCACCCCAAACAATTATACCATATTGAATGATAGACTGAATAATGGCCAAATAAACATTTCGTAGAACTCTAATAGGTAAGTAGCATCGAAGATTAACGAATTTATAAATTGTTTTACGAAGCCTCTTACAAAGATAAGTAATGTGATGAGGCCATTTTAAATTCTGATCAATAATGATAACCAGATATTTGACATACGTGGCTTCTTTCAAAGGTGGACATTTACAACTTTTGGGATCTAAACAATTTTCACTGTGTATTATTAGTCTATATTTATCGCTAAATTTTAAATTTTGAACACTGGCAGCTGTTAACGAAAAAGGAACTAAAGTTGATTTAGATATATTTAAAGAAAGGAAGTTGGAATTAAGCCATTTTTAACAATGTTAGCACCTAGTATATTAGCATTTCTATATGCTTCCTGCCAAGAAAAACCACTGAAAATAACTACTGTATCATCCGCATATGAATACATAGATCCATTAAATTTTCTAAATTTATATTTAGCAGATCATTAACATATATTAGAAATAAAATAGGTCCCAAAATTGTTCCTTGCGGTACACCTATATCAATATATTTGTATTCACTAAATTGATCTTCAATTTTCGTCATTTGCCTTCTGTTACTAAAATATGATTGGAATAATTGGAATATTAACTTTCATTTATTAGAATTATATTATAGCTAGCGATGTTTGCACTAGCTTTAAAACAGAAGCGAAAGAGCTGGATTCTTGGAATTTATAATCGTTTTCTTTCCAATGGAAATTTAATTTTCCAGCAGGATAATCACCTCGCGCACACCGCCATAAACGTTCAAAGAGGGTTCATGGAAAAGCATGAAAAAGAGGAGGATAGACAAATATCGAGACATCCCACCGCGATCTGGTGGACTCAATGCCCCGAAAATGCTAGACAGTGATAGACGCCGGTGGCATGTGGACAATGTATTAGATCCACATGTATATTTCTTTTATTTTTCTTTAATTTGTTTTTGTTTTTTTTCGGGAAGAAAATTGATCTCCCAAGAGTTTTTTTTAAATTCTCCTAGTGGAGCCAGAGTTGCGAAATAATTCGTTCCACTACACAAAATTAAAAAAATGAGGAAAGGTAACATGTACAGTATAAAAATTAGTTTCGTAAAAAAAAAAGTAATCGCCGAGAATCGAACACGGGCCCGTGGGTTGGCAAGCCACCTCGCTACTGACTGCTCCATCGGTGAGTCATGACGTAGCCAGTGCGACGAGACACATATAGCTGCGCGACTTGAATTCTACGGAGACAGCGCACATATAAACGCATTCGTGTAAATATTTTAATGTTCAATATTAGTTAATGTTTCATTTGGACTGATTTACTGAAGCTTGGTGAAACCGGCCCTTACTCTAAACATTCCTCAAAGAGAAACATAACATATTTTCACAACTTTTGTCTGAACAGCTGTGGTGTTATCCTCCATGTTTAACTGTTTGTTAAATGAGTTAACAGCCTGAAATCCTACATTTAAAGTTAACAAACGGTTAAGAATCTGTTAAGCCAAACTGGTGTTGAACAAATGGAAAAAGTGTATTTAACAAGCTGTTGAAGGTTTAACAGTCGTTAAATGTTCTAACAATACTTGGACAAACCGGCCATTACTCTTTCAATTTTAAGCGCATTCCAGATTATGAATATTAATTTATTTTTTCACTCAAATCGAATTTATTTTATAATATTATTTATTTTATTTTATTATTCATTTTCATTATTAAAAACTTATCCGGTTCAATAATTGAAGGTACATACCAAATTTTATTAAAATTGAGCGATTAGTTTTCGAGAAATGATTTTTGGCTGGCTGGACGGACTCTCTAAATTACACACTGCATCGTTTCGATGCCGGAACATAGGTACTACTGACGGAAGTTTCAATAATTACAAGGCATTCAGTTTCACTTATTTGCCGACAGGGACAGAGGGCCAAAATGTAGTAAGCTCATGGCCTCAAACGCCACATAGGTACTACCAAAAGAAACAGGAAATTAAATAATAACCCTAATTTTAAAAATATTCCTGAAGTTTTCATAAAAAATTCTCTGAAAGGCTGACGGAAGTAGAACTTTACCTCGAGTTTTGAAATAGTAGCAATAGCAGCAGCAAGCGGTGGATGGTGACAATGGAGATAAGAGTGTCGATTACTGCTAGTTGGTGGTAGCAGTGTTGGTCGCAGGTAGTTTGTGATAGTACTCGTGGTTGACTTTATGGGTTGAATAAAGCAGTAGTAGTAGTAGTACTGATATTTGATAGTGAAAGTGGTTGTTGCAGGTAGTTTGATGACAGTATTGTCGGATCCTAATATTTGGTGATTGTAGTATCGGTTACCCGTACTTTATATGAATGAAATTCTTTTATTTATACATAATGGATACATGCACATGTACACATATCCTTCTCACGAGCCTGTATGCCTTTGTGTAATAACTATTCACACCTTAAATTCTTCAAGAAATGATAATAATAATATTAATATTAATAAGTAAAATTAAATCAATTGAATACCAAAGTTAAAATGAACAATTAAAATAATAAATATAAATGTAAGATTTAAGTACATATACAGTAATTTCGAGGGAAAAATTGTTCCGGAGCCGGGTATCGAACCCGGGACCTTTGGTTTAACGTACCAACGCTCTACCACTGAGCTACTCGGGAACTCTAACCGACACCGATCCAATTTTTCCCTCTATATCCACAGACCTCAAAGTGGGCCGACAACCGTCAAGCAACCAACTTCGAGTGCACACTAACTCCGTGTGACTTAAATTGAGGTTTTCTGTTAACGAACAGTGACGTGTATTATGCAAATCAAGATTTCAGGTATAACGCCCTGTAAAGTTGATTTGAATAATTTCGAGGGAAAAATTGTTCCGGAGCCGGGTATCGAACCCGGGACCTTTGGTTTAACGTACCAACGCTCTACCACTGAGCTACTCGGGAACTCTAACCGTCACCGATCCAATTTTTCCCTCTATATCCACAGACCTCAAAGTGGGCTGACAACCGTCAAGCAACCAACTTCGAGTGCACACTAACTCCGTGTGACTTAAATTGTGGTTTTCTGTTAACGAACAGTGACGTGTATTATGCAAATCAAGATTTCAGGTATAACGCCCTGTGGCTTGACGGTTGTCAGCCCACTTTGAGGTCTGTGGATATAGAGGAAAAAATTGGATCGGTGTCGGTTAGAGTTCCCGAGTAGCTCCGTGGTAGAGCGTTGGTACGTTAAACCAAAGGTCCCGGGTTCGATACCCGGCTCCGGAACAATTTTTCCCTCGAAATTATTCAAATCAACGTTACAGGGCGTTATACCTGAAATCTTGATTTGCATAATACACGTCACTGTTCGTTAACAGAAAACCACAATTTAAGTCACACGGAGTTAGTGTGCACTCGAAGTTGTTTGCTTGACGGTTGTCAGCCCGCTTTGAGGTCTGTGGATATAGAGGGAAAAATTGGATCGGTGTCGGTTAGAGTTCCCGAGTAGCTTAGTGGTAGAGCGTTGGTACGTTAAACCAAAGGTCCCGGGTTCGATACCCGGCTCCGGAACAATTTTTCCCTCGAAATTATTCAAATCAACTTTACAGGGCGTTATACCTGAAATCTAGATTTGCTACATATACAGTAGGTTACTTGTAGTTGATAGTAGGTCTAAATGTGTTCATTTCCTATATGTGTTAATGAAAGTGTTTGTTGCAGATACTGTAGTCGGTAGTGACAATGTCAGTTTTTAACAGTTGGTATTTGTAGTGACAGACGTTTACGGTAATAATTGATGGTAGTAGTAGTTAACGGTAATAATATAGTTAGTGTTTTATCGGTAATTGGAATTAGTGGCAATAATACTAGTAGTTGTTAAGTATATTGGTGTTAACTGTATTAACAGTGCAGTGGTGGTGGTGGTGGTAAACAATTTCTAAATCTGAATATTTCTTCATATAGTCTTATTCCCAGCAGAGACAGGTCTACAAGTTGCGTCTGGCAAACAGTTTGAGAGTCCCTAAAGCTAACGGGAACCTAACACGTTGTGTTCTCTCATTTCGTTACCACCACGTTTTCTCTGCCGCATAGAGCAATTTGTGCGTCACTTGCTTCCTCAGAGCGCAGCACGCGTAATGCCTGCTCTATTAATTAAAAGACATTAAATATCGGAAAATGAAGCCGTGGCTCTACTATTGCGTTGCCGCGGAAAGATCTAGATAATGCGTGAGAGCTGATAAAAGATGAGAAATTGGTGTAACATAGGATTGAGTGTGTGGTTGGTCGGCTCTATGGTGGATAGGGGGAGAAGGCTGAGATGGGTGGTGTGACAGTGGGGGGGGTTTTTTGTTAATAAATGAATCCCCGATTGGAAACGGTCCAAGCACAGAGATGAGAGTGGGTGGTGGGGACATGGAGGGGAGGAGAGGGTGCTGCTGGCGAGTTTTGTGGGTCGATTGAGCGATAAGCTGGCGGGGAGAGATGCTTGTAGGCAGGGCGGGCGTGCTTTAAAGAGGACCCTAGTTGTGTCCCAGCATTAGAATATAAGCAATTTCCGTTCCCTCGGTAATGAACTGTACACGTACTTGCATGATAATAAAAGTGCTTCCTCGCCCCTGAAATTGTATGTGCATTACATGCAAGCTTAATGTGATCAGAAGTCGGTGGCTGTGGATTTTAAACCTGTGCTTGGGTGGGTGTTACCCGCAGGCAATTGCTTCTAACTTGAAATATGGAATAGAATTTATTGTACGCGTAATTATAGTCACAGCATTTTTAAAGTAGACTTAAATCTCAATTAATTATTTTCGACGTGTTAGATTATTTAATCTGATATTAACATAATCGCTGGGGACACTATGATTTTTACTGTTATAGACCTACTGTACGTACGGTATTATTTTTCATAGTAAAATAGTAATGTGGAGTTCTATTTAGATAGGTTCGATACAACATTTTCTGTTGCGAGTTTTAGGTCCGTATGCAAAATGGCATATGGGATCGTTCTTGAAATTGTCTTGAGAAATCCTACAGAATTCGTATGCACATTCAAGTTTTTGAGACGCACTTAAAATTGTCCAGAATATCACTGAGCGATATCGGGAGGCTGTGAGAATCAAATGACTTCTATTTTAGATTATGATATCATCGACTTCCTTGTTTTACTGGAAATGAAGATGACATTGAACATGAATACGGTTGCCAAGTAGATATTTTATAGACAATGAAAATCTACTAGAATTTTACAATGAGGAGGAATTTTACTAACGTTACATGCTCACAAAGACACCGTTCTAAATGGCAGTTTTATTCCATTACCAGGTTGAAGTTCACGTTATATGATATGTGCAGTCTTAGAAAAAAGTTTTGCAGCACAGATACTTTATAAGTCCCAGAAAGAAGGAGGACGAGCGACTTGGTTCACAAGAGAAGGACTAATTGAGGTAATAAAATTAGTTTTGTTTCATTATAGCCTATGTCTGTTCATGCGCACTGCCTCCTTTCTGGGACAAAACTTTTTTCTAAGATTTTACATCTATTATCAGACAGTACATCTCATTTGACGATATTGACGATATGTGTCAGAGGAAGAACAATTTGTTTGCATACATCTCAAGTCTGATTAGTGTAATATGTAGCTATTCATCGATGTCTGCAATGGAGGGGGAAAGGAACTAGCCACCCTTTCCATTAACGCCTTACTTAGTTGCCTCATATGTGGTTCTTTGTTGGTATCACCTGTGAGGTCCAGACCTGTCTTCGGGCAGTTAACTAAACAACAACCTGTTGAAGAAGTAAAGACGGGTCGTGGTCTCCTATTGTAAGAATTCTGCAACGCTTGACTGCCCTAAGATTTTATGCAACAACAAGAAAGTTTCGAATGAGTAGGCCTATAACTTCAAACTCATCAATTCATCATAATTAGGCAAGGCACGAAAGTTTTTCCCAATGTTTTTGTTACGTTATAATAGCCAAATTAGTTAGGAATATTTGTTTATAACCAGTACCAAATCAGCTGCGTAATCTTAAATAATATCTTATTCTATTATAATGTCGTAATCAGCAGATGAAAATAGTTTCAATTGTGGTGAAATAATAATTTCGATTACAGATAATATTATTGGTGCTACTATTGCTCATTCTAGTGAAACTTAATGGGGTGAAGGTTACCTATGTCCCGGGCACAAGAGAAAACTGTTAAAATACCTTGAAAATGCCTAGAATTTATAATATGGAGTAGTAGAAATTGGACGAGATCACTGGGAGAGCTATATGCCCATCCAACCCCCCCTCAAATAGGTACTTTACTTAACTTATATACCAAATTCGTCGTCCGAGAATGAAAATGATGGCCATATTGTCTAATTGTGACGGTGTGTTCAGTGTCGTTAACACCTCTCACCTAATACTACACACCTAATCAAACCTAACCTAACATCTCACATAATAATACACATCTATTCTAATCTAACGTAACCTGTCATATAATATACACCTAATAAAATCTAACCTAACCTGTCATAATACTACACCCCGTAGTAACATTCCTCGAGTTTAGTATCATTTCGTTTGCAAATGTTGCCCGCCTTGGTGTACATGTCGAGAACCATCTAGTGGAAGAAGTGGAAAATGATCGTAAACGTCTTTTGTCTCCATTCTTCATAATTACATTTAGTTTGTTAAGCGTGTGTTTTGTGAATGAATCAATGTATTAATGCAGTGATAATTCCATATACAGCATATAGTGCAGTAAAAATTTAAATGTGTTGTGGTTGTGAAAAAAATTATTGAAAATTGATTTGGCAATGATAAAAGTGTGCAATATTCGTTCAGTGGCCTTGTCCCTTAATGGAATCATATCATAACTGTTGCTACTGTTACTACTATCACTACTGGAACTGCTGCTATTGCTATTACTACTGTTACTGGAATGGAAATCATCCTTCTAGACGGATATGAATAGCATGTGTAGGACAGGGTGGAAAGGAAGAAAATTGTGAACAAGGCCAAAAATCTTCTGCGGTTTGATGAGCCATGGAATTATTTGATTGATTGAACATTAGTAGAGATGGTAGATTTCTGAAATTTACATTAAGAATTTAGCACTTTAAAATTGAGATTTATTTTTATAGCATTTTTTTGTGTTAGAATTTAGCATTTTATAACGTTTTGGAACATAATGCCTTTTAATGGAAAATTTTGTGGTAGAAATGTAGCCTAATGTCATTAACGTTAACATGTGCATTTTCTACATTTCTCAGATACAATTCTTGAAAATAATAAAATAAGTAAAGGAACATGTGTAGAATTGCAGTTAAATTGTGAACATTAAGAAACATTACAACCTGCTAAAACAGAGAGGCCGATTTGAAAATCAACTCAACATTCAAGACAAGAATCCTTTTAATTGTTTACTTGTTTATTTATTTATTTATTTATTTACTTATTTATTTTTAACTATTTAATTTTATTCATTAATTTTATTTATTTATTTATTTATTTCATTTACAGTAAATTTGAAATGAATACAAGTTAATATTTTAATAAAGATATTCATTGAAGATTTAACTTGGATCAGATTTCAACAATTATCTCCTTTAACTGTGACAATTTAATTCAACTTACTAAAAAATCATTCTGCTTTTACGTTATTGGTAGGTGATCAGATGGACTGAGAAACTGCATGGACAAAGAATAGAAATTTTATTTGCATAGCTAATAAAATTTTCTCACAGTCAACCTCTGAATTGTCTATAATACTGGTTATTAAATGCTTATGGCAATAATAATAACAATATAAAAAACTATCTGCGTCTACAAGAATAATGTATGAAATTCTTGCCTTAGTCAACAATTTTTAGGCTTTATGGCACTAATCTAATCGGTCACTGTTGAATTAAAATGCTCGTTTGCAGAATTGTCCTGTAAGACGTAATTCCACTCTCATTTCTCAGAATTACATTTATTCCGTATTTTGTACTCAATTTCGTATTTTGTATGTATGTATGTATTTATTCACACTGCAATGGGTATATAGCCGCTAGCAGTGGTAACTAATTACACTCAATAATGACAATAATAAACTTGTTAATTAAAAATACACTTAATAATAATACCAATAATTAATAATAATAATAATAATAATAATAATAATAATAATAATAATAATAATAATAATAATAATAATAATAGGAAATATCCTAAATTAAATGAAGCACTAGCACTTAAAATAACATTTAAAATAAATCTAATTTGTATCTTAAATCTAAGTTCGAACTAAAACCCACGAGTTTGATATGTTCATGTCTGCACAAGTACCTTTCCACATTACACTCATTTCGCTGTCAACTCACTCACTGCACTGGAACTACGACACATGTCACTGATTCTATCCTGATTTCACTAACACTTCAAAAACATTTCACTGTTCAAATACTTTGGACTGCCATTATAAACTATAAAGCTTCCCTGACAGGAACACGTTTCACTGACACAACACACTTCACTGACACAACACACTTCACTGACACAACATAATTCTTCACTGATACAACACTTCAATAACAAAATATCATTTACATCCTTTACATACTGTGTATAATTATCGTCTATTAGTAAAGTCCTTAAGCCTATTTTAAATACGTTTTTGGTTTTTGGAAAAGCCTTTAGTATGTCTGCAGGTAAAGCATTCCAGTTCCTAATAGTACGATTGAGAAAAGAAAACTTTCCAGTGTCCGTCCTCTGTCTTCTTTCCCTTAATTTATATGAGTGGTCGTTCCTTGAAGAGTAATTTGGCGGTTGCAACCTAGTTTTTATTTCTCTCCAGGCAGGCTCACCTCTGTATGTTTTGAACAGTGCGCATAATCAAATTCGCATTCTCCTGTCCGTGAGTGTGTCCCATTTTAATTGTGAATTTTTCCGACAACACTTGAGAGCCCGTTTTTTAATCTTTTCCAGTGTCTTAATATGTTCTAATCTGTAAGGATCCCAACATGCAGCACCATATTTCATTACTGGACGTACTAGTGATTTATATGCAATCTCTTTGGATTTATCAGACCCTTTTCTTAGTACCCTCATCACAAAGTGTAACGCTCTCCATGCTTTTCCCGCTGTGTCCGTTACGTGTTCCCCCCAGTCGAGATCGCTGCCAAATGTTATTCCGAGGTATTCACATTTGTTAGCTTCCGGAATGGTTTCACCCCCTAATGTATACGATGCGACTATTTTATTTCTTTTCCTTGTAAAGCGATGGCTTTGCTCTTTAGAGAATTTATTTTCATTTTGTTGGCTATTGCCCAATCGTTTATTCTATTTAGGTCAGTCTGAAGAAGAGTAGTATCTTCATAACTTTTTATTTCCCTATTTACGATACAGTCATCCGCGAATAAGCGAACCCTAGACAAGATATTAACTGGCAGATCATTTACAAAAGCCAGGAATAGAAGAGGCCCCAAGACACTCCCCTGTGGGACTCCGCAAGTAATTTCAATTGGGTTCGATAATTCCTCCCCTACCCATACTCTCTGAGTGCGACAAGTTAAAAACTCCTTGATCCACTGGAGTACTCTGAAGTCAATCCCCGTTGATTGTAGTTTAACCAACAATATATCGTGTGGGACTACATCGAATGCGCGTGAAAAGTCAATAATCACTGCATCTACTTGGCTACTGGAATCTATTCCGTCTTCTAAATCCTGACATACAGTTACTAATCGACTCTCACATGAATGCCCCCCCGAAATCCATGCTGACAGTTATGTAACCAATTTGAGTTATCCCAATGCTGCCTTAGATAAGCTGAAATCAAGTGTTCCATCTGTTTGGAAACCACAGAGGTGAGGCTTAACGGTCTATAATTTTTTGTATCTGAGCGAGACCCTGACTTATAAATTGGAACCACTATTGCATCTTTCCAATCTCGCGGGACAGTACCATTGTTAATTGATATTTCAAATGTACGCACTAGATAGGGAATCATGGCTTCTCCTCCCAATTTCAGTACATCTCCGGCGATACCATCAGGTCCTACTGATTTATGAGTTTTCAATTTAGAGATCCTTCTCCTTATGTCCCTAGGCTTGATAGAAAACTAACCCGTATTTTTCACAGAAGCTAAGTGTGGTATTATTGTCCTCATCCCAAAAACAGTGGCATAATAGGAATATAATTTTTCTGCTTTTTCGCTGTCCTGTACGATAAATTGATTGCGGTCATTTTTTAGGGGGAGGCTCGAATAGTTTTCCTTGCGTCGTTCTTTCACATATTTATAAAATTCCCCCCAACCGTTTTGTTCACCTTTGAAAAGTTTATTTAGGTAATTTTCCTGCGCTATCTTCTTCGCAGTTCTTTCGATAGTTGTGTGAAATTTGTTTTGCGCTGTCTGTAGGATTTCCTTAGTTTTATTTTCAGTTTCCGTATGTGTTTATTATAATATTCCGGATCGGGATTGTTTGATAAGCGTTTAACCGGGATAAATTTCTGTATTCCTGTTAATATAATCTGCTTGAACTCCGCCCAGCATTCTTCTACACTACTGCCCTTCACTACCCATAATGAGTAGTTTTCTCTAAGATAATTTTAGAAGCCTTCTCTGTCCGCTTTGTTATATTGCAAGATATTTTTGTTCTTTTTTCCGCTTTGCTTGTACTTAGCATTCCATAATATTTCAAGAATTACCGCGTCGTGGTCACTACTACCTGGAATCACTTCAATACCTGAGACTATTTCTGAGGGTCTTAAAAGAAATATGTCTAGTAAGGAATCTCCCCTTGTCGATATGTCTGTTACTTGTATTAAGTTATGTTTCCAGATGAGTGAGTTTACTAATGACTGGGCTTGACTCATCCCTCCCTCTATTGTGCCCTGCCAGTTTACCTGGGGCAAGTTCAGGTCCCCCGTAACGATAACATATTGACCGCGGATTTGTCTATTTTCCAACATATCTCTTATTTTACACAGTACGTTCAAGCCTTCTTTCGAGGCCCTGTATAAACCGATGATGTGAAATATGTTTCGCGAATAATCATCCGCTATGTCTATACCCAACATTTCGAACTCCGAGTCTTTAAACTTTTCAGTGCTCTGCAAACACTCCTTTACGCATATAAAAACCCCTCCCCCCTGTTACTACACGGTCGCGTCTGTATGTTACATAATCGTTTCTAAATACTTCTGAATCTGTTACTTCGCTGGAAAGCCATGATTCCGTTCCTATTATGATGTCAAGATTATGCGAATCTACTAGGTTCTAGAATTCAATTGATTTATTATAAATACTTCTACAATTGATCTGCAGCATTGCTAAAGACTTACCATTACAAGACATAATATTGGTGATCCCTGTTGTTTCCGCTGTGGCCGCCGCGTCTCTCCCGTTGCCGTCGCCGTCGCCGCTTCCTCCGCCGTAGTAATAGTACTCGTACATACTATTTGCCACCGTCATTCCCGGTTGTTGCTCCTCTCCGTTGCCGCCGCCCTCGAGAACAGCGCTCCTAGTCCCGTCGCTCCTCGTCGATTTAGATGGACTCCATCACGTCCCAGGTCCCCGACACCGATCCACGAATTTGGATCCACGAATGTTGCTCCCGTCCTGTCTGCCACCCAGTCGAATGCCTCATTGAGTCATCCAATCCGAGTCCAATGAAAATCTCGTCGTCGCACTATCCCGCTGATAATTATCTTTGCCTGGGGGTACAGCTCCTTCGTCCTTACCGCCAAGTCGTACATATCTCCCATAACGTACTCAAATCGTCGCCTCAGGTCATTGGTCCCCACATGTAATATTACAGTTTTCTTGTCCCTTTTCTCCTGTTGCTCCAATTTGAGTTTCACTTCGTCGACTCGTATCCCCGGGTAGCATAGCACTTCGAGGTCCTTATTTTCCTGTCCCACATGTCGCACCATGGAATCTCCGATCACCAATATCTGCTTCTCGCTTGCCTCCCCGTGTCATTCCTCGCGTAGTCGCCTGTTCTCTGCTTCCATCTCTCTCAGTCGTTCTTCCGTCTGTTGCAGCTTTCCTTTCAGTTCCGCCACCTCTTTCTTCAGCGACTGAATTTCTGTGTCCGTGGTCTCAACAGCTATGTCCCTCATACATTCCTTACACCGCCAATTCTCCTCAATATGCTGGTCCCTCTTGAGTTTTTGGCAGCTGAAATGAAACCACGTCGAACAAGTGGTGCACAGAAGGCCAGTCCTCAAATTGTTTCTGCATACTCAGTAGTTCACGGATTCCACAGGTCCTGGGTTCAGTTCCACTCCTCCAATCACCAACAGCATGGCTAGTATCAGGATCACAAAACTGCTCAATGTCGGTTCCGCACTCCCCTAGCACGAAACTGCCGGGATCCGCGCCGCCCAGGTACCGATCCTCGCCCGGTACACTGCTAGTTCACAACCCATTCTACCTGCTCTCTAAGATAAACTTTCTCGACGACTACCTGCTCTCGAATCCATCGTGGGTTAAAAAAGTACAATAATATACATAATGAGGCGCTACGCTTATTGAGTTTATAGTTTTAAAGAGCTCCACATATTGCTGTCTTCAAGGTGTAAATCGGCCCTCAGTCATCATTCCCACTTTTTCCATGAGATTTCAGCACAAGTCTTAGTTTCTGATCGCATTTCGCGAATTTCCTACTTATGCTAGCGATATTGTTATTGCCAGTAGGTAGGCCTACTGTTGTTGATAGCCTATTACTAATGTTGGTACGTACTTATACTGTTATTGTTATTAATATTAATAGAATGTTAGATTTAGTATTACAACTTCATCTCTGCGTCATTTGCAACCGTTAAGTAAGCTGATGTTGATATTTGTTTATACAGTTCCACGTTTGTTTTACATTCATATGATGCTGGATATCTGTCGAAGGAACACAAATCTTCCACTGACTCAGGTAATATTTAGAAATCTTACGTATAAGAATAGTATAGCTATTTTAATCAATTTTATTTACAGCATACGGGTCCTAATCCAAGGTTTCTCATGCGGAATATTTAATCCATAATGTACATAGATGCCTTTGACAGACCAATGTAGTCACTTAGAGACAGGCCAAATCAAGATGTGGATTATGTATCAAATCAGAGCATGCAAACTGTAGAAGATATTGTGTGTTTTGATTATTTAATGTAGGTAAAATATTCCGTTCATTAGTTTTCACGATATATTGGTAGATTTTAATACTTTTGGTATAAAATAAATTTGATAAATGTCTTATTTATTCTGATATTATTCTACATAGATCGTAATCATTATCAGTTAACAGAAGTTTAATGTTACATCAACGCATAATATGAAGACCAAGAAACACACTTCCAATGACATTGGAAAAGAATAAACCTATCCTACTTCGGAAAAGAGTATTGATTCAAATTCAATGGATTTGTAGCCAGGAATGCTAACATTTTCATTCGGGTGGACAACATATTATAAAAGTAATAATAATAATAATAATAATAATAATAATAATAATAATAATAATAATAATAATAATAATAATATTGGATAACACACCGTTAGTCATACGATTAAAATATCGGGTGATCGGGTTGACAACAGGATAGCTATATTCCATTCAGCTATAAAATATTATTATTATTATTATTATTACTGTTATTATTATTGGGGCGGCCGGGTAGCTCAGTTGGTAGAGCAGCTGGCTACTGACTGAAAGGTCCGGGGCTCCATCCCAGGTGGTGACAGGATTTTTGCTCGTTGCCTAACTTTCAGAACGGCCCCAAGGTTCACTCGGCCTCCTATAAAATTGAGTACCGGTCTTTCCCTGGGGTAAAAGGCGGTCAGAGCGTGGTGCCGACCACACCACCTCATTCTAATGCCGAGGTCATGGAAAGCATAGGGCTCTACCTCCATGCCCCCCCAAGTGCCTTCATGGCATGTTACGGGGATACTTTTACCTTCACCTTTACCTTTATCATTATTATTATCATTATTATTTTTATTATTATTATTATTATTATTATTATTATTATTATTATTATTATTATTATTACTTACTTACTTACTTACTGGCTTTTAAGGAACCCGGAGGTTCATTGCCGCCCTCACATAAGCCCGCCATTGGTCCCTATCCTGAACAAGATTAATCCATTCTCTATCGTCATATCTCACCTCCCTCAAATCCATTTTAATATTATCATCCCATCTACGTCTCGGCCTCCCTAAAGGTCTTTTTCTCTCCGGCCTCCCAACTAACACTCTATATGCTTTTCTGGATTCGCCCATACGTGCTACATGTCCTGCCCATCTCAAACGCCTGTATTTAATGTTCCTAATTATGTCAGGTGAAGTATACAATACGTGCAGTTCTGTGTTGTGTAACTTTCTCCATTCTACTGTTACTTCATCCCTCTTAGCCCCAAATATTTTCCTAAGAATCTTATTCTCAAATACCCTTAACCTATGTTCCTCTCTCAAACTGAGAGACCAAGTTTCACAACCATAAAGAACAACCGGTAATATAACTGTTTTATACATTCTAACTTTCAGATTTTTTGACAGCAGACTGGATGATAAAAGTTTCTCAACCCAATAATAACAGGCATTTCCCAAATTTATTCTGTGTTTAATTTCTTCCCGAGTGTCATTTATATTTGTTACTGTTGCTCCCACATATTTGAATTTCTCCACCTCTTCAAAAGATAAATTTCCAATTTTTATATTTCCATTTCGTACAATAGTTTCGTCACAAGACATAATCATATACTTTGTCTTTTCGGGATTTACTTCCAAACCTATCACTTTACTTGCTTCAAGTAAAATTTCCGTGTTTTCCCTAATCGTTTGTGAATTTTCTCCTAACATATTCAAGTCATCCGCATAGACAAGCAGCTGATGTAACCCGTTCAATTCCAAACTCTCTCTGTTATCTTGTCCTTTCCTAATGGCATACTCTAGAGCAAAGTGAAAAAGTAAAGGTGATAGTGCATCTCCTTGCTTCAGCCCACAGTGAATTGGAAACGCATCTGACACAAACTGACCTATACGAACTCTGCTGTACGTTTCACTGAGACACATTTTAATTAATCGAATTAGTTTCTTGGGAATACCAAATTCAATAAGAATATCATATAAAACTTCTCTCTTAACCGAGTCATATGCCTTTTTGAAATCTAAGAATAACTGATGCACTGTACCCTTATACTCCCATTTTTTCTCCATTATCTGTCGAATACAAAATATCTGGTCAATAGTTGATCTATTACGCCTAAAACCACACTGATCATCCCCAATAATTTCATCTACATATGGAGTTAACCTTCTCAAAACAATATTGGACAAAATTTTGTACGCCGTCAACAAAAGTGATATTCCTCGAAAGTTACTACAGTTAGTCTTGTCCCCCTTCTTAAAATATGTACGATTATGGACTCCTTCCATTGATCTGGTACAATTTCCTTTTCCCAAATAGCAAGTACAAGCTTATAAATTTCGTTAGATAATATGCTTCCACCCTCTTGTATTAATTCTGCTGGAATTTGATCGATACCTGAAGACTTATAATTTTTCAGATTTTCTATCGCAATTTCGACTTCAGAAAGTGTGGGTTCGGGTATAAATGGCTCAGCAGTTTTTATTTCAATTTCGTCCCGTTCATTCCTATTTGGCCTATGTATATTTAGTAGTTGTCCAAAATAGTTTTTCCATCTGTTCAGGATTGAATGAGCGTCTGCAAGCAACTCACCATTCTCATCCTTGATCACGTTCACTCTTGCCTGATATCCATTCTTGAATTCCTTTATGCCCTTATATAAATCTCTAATATTTTTATTTTTAATATTTGTTTCTACCTCATTCACTTTTTCCTTCAAGTAGTCTGTCTTTTTATTCCTAAGTGTACGATTTGCTTCCCGTCTTTTATTGAAATAATTATCTCTATTCGCCTCAACTGGATCCTGTAAGAATTTCAATTTTGCCTGTTTCCTTCTTTCTACCACCATGCAACAATCTTCATCAAACCACGGTTTCTTTTTCTTAGTTTCATAATAACCTATGCTCTGTTCAGCTGCAATTTTGATATTATCTCGGATATTTTCCCACATGCTATTAACATCCAACTCTTCCTCAACTTCGTCGGAACTTGCTAATACGGCAAACCTATTTGAAATTTCGACCTGATAATATTGCTTAGTTTCCTCGTCCTTTAATTTCGGAATATCGAATCTTCTAATATTAACTTGTTGCTCTACTCGCTTGGCTACTGATAATCTTTCTGTTAGTTCTCCAATTACCAAATAATGGTTAGAATTACAGTCTGCCCCCCTGAAGGTTCGAATGTCTACTATACTAGTGTGTCTTCTTTTATCTATCAAGATGTGATCTATCTGGTTATGTGTCAATCCATCTGGAGAAGTCCAAGTATATTTATGTATATCCTTATGGGGGAATATTGTACTTTTAACAATTAAATTTTTTGATGTGGCAAAGTTGACTAACCTAATTCCATTGTCATTACTAGATATGTGTAGGCTCTCTTTCTCCAATAGTCGTTTTAAAAATATCCTCCCGTCCTATTTTAGCATTGAAATTCCCAAATAAAATTTTCATGTGATATCTAGGTAACTGATCAAAAGTCTGTTCCAATTTCTCATAGAAACTATCCTTTATATGGTCGTCTTTCTCTTCTGTACGGGCATGATCATTTATGACTACGATATCGCACCATCTACCCTTAAGTACCAAATACGATAACCTATCACTGATAAATTTGACCTTTTTTACTGCTGATTTTGTTCTTTTATGAATAAAGAATCCTGTTCCTCATTGGTGGTTATCGTTTCCTTTCCCATTATACAACAAATAATCTCCTATTTGTGTTATGCCATTCCCATCTAACCTAACCTCGTGTACTCCCACAAAGTCTATTCTATATCTAGCTAGTTCTTTTGCTACTAATGTTACCCCTCCTGTTCTATATAGACTTGTAACATTCCAAGTACCAAATCTCAAAACCTTATTCCTTTGCTGTGGTCGTGCCAGAGAATCAGTCCCATTCCGAGGCTTATTTGAAGGATTCGTAACAAGCTGTTTTTTTACGATGATGGGTAGTTAGCCCTTCGCCCAACCCCCAAGCTGGAGGACCACCCCTCATCGGCTGTCCGCGACTGCTTATCCAATATATTCGCAGCTACCCTCCATATCTGGAGGCCGTCTCCTCGATCCGCAATCTGAGGACGCGCCATGCCGTGGTATTAGGGACCCACAATACATGGATTATTATTATCGTTATTATTATTGTTGTTATTATTACATTCACGAGAAGCGTGAATCTATGATATGATTACCATGTCGCAAATTTATTTGTAAAATAGCATCTAATATAGCAATAAAATGGATATGCCGTATATCCAGATCCTAGAAGAGAGGTAAATCTATAGCGGGAATCGAACCCGATATGTGTGACAATTCAGGAATGGTAGAGGATAACTTTTAAAGTAAACTAGTTAATCCATTTATAGTATGAAATCTAACAATGCAAGACTTAAAATCTGTGAAGTTCTAAATCCTAACTGGTAACATTCTATGTTAAACTGTTTGAACTTAATAATTTCAGCAAGCAAATGTGGTGTGAGGACATATGTAAATGATACAACTGATGCTACTGCGATAAACTGAGTTTGTGTTAGCAAACATTCCCTTTTAATATGGCATATATTAACTGTACAATGCTTAAGAATGTAAATTAATTCCCCTGGCTGACCATCTCTGATAACGAAGAATGTGAATAGGCAAAGGCCGTAAAATCAACAAAATTCTGTGGTTTTAGTGCCTAATTTGAATGTTGTAATAACTAAAAGCATTAAATCCAGGCCGCTTGTTCACCGAGATCAACAGTGAAAGAGAAATAACCTTCTGTTTCTATTAAACTACATAAACTTGAATGCAATTAACTGTAATGTAGGCCTATAATATGAGCTTTAGTTTACCCATTATACATATTCAGAATTTGTAAGAAAAATTCTGCATAAAGAACCCTCAGATGCACATGATAATATAACACTCTTTAATTAGAAATGGTGAAGAGTTTTATAATTTTTAGTAGAAACACTTCGAACTATCATAACACCGCACACATTTCTCATATGTCTTTATAAACTTTTGGATCTTATAAAGAAAGATAAATCTAAAACAAATAGTATATTATGGCTATTTAAATGACACTATGTCCTTGGTCTTAAAAGAGATAGAATCGGAGCACAACCCACTTAGTAACGTTTCATTTTTTGTCAGACTACGCATAGTAGTCCGTATATACAGAGTGGAAGTGAAATAATCTTGCAGATTGAAAGGAACGATAAGGTACAGTCATGACAAAAAAAAACCTATATTCCATTTGTGATTAAATGCATGAATAATTAGAATATTGAGTTGGAAGTTTCAGCAGTCTGGCAACATCGCCGCCTCTTTCTTTCCCTAATACAGATGAAAGAGGTCAACGAACTCAGGTCTGTCTGTCTTAGTGAACTACTACCCATCTCCCTTTCTGGATACAACGTTGCAAGACGGTTGCATCGGTAAGTGGCTTCAAATCAGGGCTTTAAAATTAAATTTGTACAAAAACCGTCCACGTTTTAGAAATACGCGACAGGGATAAATGACTCTTTATTAGAATTTCTATCGATTTAGAAAAAAATCACGTTCCTACTCGGAATAATTACCGAATAGGAGGGTGTTAACCATTTGAATTTTTTTTTCTGAGAAAACTATGAACTTTCG
Organism: Periplaneta americana; assembly: GCF_040183065.1. Lineage (NCBI taxonomy): Eukaryota > Metazoa > Arthropoda > Insecta > Blattodea > Blattidae > Periplaneta > Periplaneta americana. The sequence continues at coordinate 109,222,530 of NC_091120.1, read as the reverse complement.
CTTGAAAATCTCCAGATATATTTCAATCCCACCCTGTATTATATTCATGTAACATTATTCAGCACCAGATTCGAAAGATCATGCGGTATTGCTTTTAAGCATTGGCATTCCTACCTAAACAGATCTTTTCTTTGGATATAACAGTCTTGCAATCAGATCGGTTCACTTTTACCTTCGTTGAATTTTCGCCTTCTACTGGAAATTGCAACTTTGATTTTAAGTATCCCGTAGTTAATCAAGGACGGGAAAACTAAAATTTCGTGTACTTTCTGGTCTTCCTCTTTTTCCTTCAATCGATCTTCGGCTGTGTATTTCCGTTGCTCTGTACATGTTTGCGAATGATTTTTCCTTGAGACCATTGTATTATTTAGGTCAGCAGTCATCAACACAGTGCACTCTCGAGCTAGCGTCTCTTACTCGCGGATAAGACATTGCACTAACATGCATCCGTGGCTGCTGGCGGGTATGTTTCCACACTCTCCCTTCTGCACGACGGTGTATAATCAGATACACTTCTTACCCGTTTCCCATTTCAGCGAGTGCTGACGACCACTGATTTAGGTCATTAGAGTCAAGGACTCATAAACAAATCTGTAACACATAGACAAATCTGTAGCAAGCCACCAGACTCTCAGCGTCTCTGCTGGAAATTTAGTATATTGCGTGCACTATTCTCTGGTGGAGTGTAAATGGCCATCTTCAGGGCAACAGACTTGGGTACCTCCGAAATAAAATACCTGTATTTCGATTCTTACTGTGAAGAGCTGTTCCTATATTAATATTTCGGCACTCACATAAAATGTTTTTCATATCGACAATGACTACAAATCTTGTAGTTTAATGTAAACATTGTACCAGTAAACTTGGTTCGAACTGTAAAAGTATCGTAGGAAACGAAAAGAATATTCTATTAATATTATTATTATTATTATTATTATTATTATTATTATTATTATTATTATTATTATTATTATTAAGGGTCGAATGATCCAAGGTAAATAACGATGAACTGTTTTGATATCTTGGGATAGTTAAGACGGATATAACGCGTAACGTTTATATACAGAATCACAATATTGGACATGTCTATTGGTACGATATTACCTAAATTTAATTACGAATGTTGATTGGAAACACTTATCAGGACGAGCTGTGGAATATCGTACATAATTGCTTCAGATGTCGTCCATTTTAATATGAGGAGTACATTTAAAATTAAAGCGCGACGAAAATATTTCCTTTCAGAGTAATCGAAGTTCGATTCAGTGTGGTTATGGAGAAATAAAATTTCAAGAGAGATAGAAGAAATCGCATAGAAGAAGTTCTGAAATATCAAATAGGTTCTATCCTATTATTCAATCGCGCTGGACAAAAAAATCATGGTTTCAAAATCGAGCTGTGTTACATTGCAGGGTAACTGCATGTTTGTTTATATTCACAGTATTAGAAATAAAAAAGGAGGAAAGACGTAAATAAAAATATGTTTATGTTCTGAGAAAAATATTGGTTGTTTGTAAAGTATCGGCCCAAAGATTTAAAAGAGACACGGGTGTATATTTGAAGTACATATTTTGAAAATATTGCGAAATATGGTGCCAATGTAAATAGATTTTAGTAGAATATGTACATGAACGTTAAATTGAATTTGAACAGTTCTCGTATTATACTCAGATCAAAATATAATTATTCTTCAGTTAAATAGATTTGTTCTTGCTTAGTCAACTGTCCGACGACAGGTCTGAACCCCACAAGTTATACCAAGAAGACATCTCTTAAGAGACTACTAGGCCAGGAGATAACGAGGTAGGGTAGCCACTTCCTTTCCCCTTCCATTACATACATCGCCGATTAGCTACATATTTCACTAATCTGACTTCAGATGCATACAAACAATTGTTCTTCCTCTGACACACGTCGTCAAGTGAGATGTATTGTCTCATAACATATATATATATATATATATATATATATATATATATATATATATATATATATAAGCCAGAACCTGAATCAGAGGATGAAATGCCGTAGAGTGTCTCGTTTAGGCAAAGTGAAAACCTAAACAAAGTGCAGGTAACGTGTGAGGAGAGGACGAGCCGTACGATAAATACGAGGGATGCACACAAGGCTTTAGTTTAGGGTGACCAGACGTCCCGTTTTTAACGGGAGTGTCCTTTTTTCTGGTTTTTGTCCCCTATCCCGATAAAAATATGCTCGGGACGACAAATGTCCCGTTTTTTTTTTAAATGACGTCCAGTTTCATTAAATTATTGTTGAAATATTTCTTTCTCTTTTAATCACGTAAAATATTGATTAATTCTATATTGTTTCCATCAGTGTTACCGTAATGAATCCAATAAAGGCCTGTTAATAACAAAATGTTATTTCAAAAATGTATTTTTCATGGACTTCTATAGTTTCCTGGAGGAAAGGGCAACACTTCTAGAGCAAATTCAATCATCAAAGAAATATGATGCTGATTGTATAGTTCATCTTCATGAAGAATGTTAAAATAGTTAAAAGGTAATATAAGGCAAACAGTTTTGTTATGAAACAAGTTCAGAATACAGTGACAAGATGAAATGTTGATTCATGTCAACTTTAATAACTGTCCTGTTTTTTTTTTATATTTTGGGAATCTGGTCACCATATTTTAGTTAGGTACAACATTTATGGCGGAGCATTAATTGAAATTATATTTTCCAAAAACACACAAAACAAAATAACACAAATTGCATCACGTTATCATATACATATTTTAACAAACAAGCAATTGTAACGTTAAAATAATTTAATATAACAAAACAAATTTTTCTATTTATATGATGTAGCTTTCAAGTAGCATTTTTACGGTCATGAATTTCATTCTCTATATGACTAACATAACATCACCGTTTTCAGTACAGTACCTGAATAAATTGAACTTTGAGAAGGGATAATTATGTTTAGGAAATAGTGTTGTCACTTCAGAACAGTATTCTGTAGTTCTGTTAATTCTGCCACAGAAGACGGTGATATTATGTTAGTCAGACAGAGAATGAAAATAATTGTTGACCTTAAAAAATGCTGCTAGAAAGCAACATCATATAAGTTGCAAATTTGATTTGTTATATTGAATTATTTGAACATTACAATTGCTTGTTTGTTAAAATGTGTATATGATAACGTTGTGTAATTTGTGTTCTTTTGTTTTATGTTTTTGAAAAATGTAATTTCAATTAATGCTCCACCCTAAATATTATAACTAAAACCTTAATATGCATCCCTTGTGTTTATCGTTCTCCCCCCACACGTTACCAGTAGTTTGTTTACGTTTTCACTGTGCCTAACAAGACGTTCTACTCTACAATATTTTGAAAATATTGTGAAATATTGTTCCAATGTAAATAGATTTTAGTAGTATATGTACAGCTCTCAGATTTATTGTACTCAGATCAAAATATAATTCTTCAGTTAAATAAGGTTGTTCTTGTTTAGTCAACTGTCCGAAGACAGGTCTGAACCCCACAAGTTATAGCAAGAAGACATCTCTTATGAAGCAACTAGGCCAGGAGATAACGAAGTAGGGTGGCCAGTTACGTTCCCCCTCCATTACATACATCGCCGATTAGCTACATATTACACTAATCAGATTTCAGATGCATACAAACAACTGTTTTTCCTCTGACACACATCGTCAAGTGAGATGTATTTCCTCATTATATCAGCCAGAACCTGAATCAGAGGATGAAATAGACTGATATTATTCTCTGTAACTACAGTTTTTCAAACTGAATTGTACCGGTACTCATATATAGCGAAAACTTGGACTGCTTATTCGTAGCATTGATCTTCACACTTCTACTGTAGGTAAACATGTATCCTTAAGATAGAACTATTGCTTCAGACAAATAAGAAATGCGTTGGAACATGACAAATTGAGTACCTATAGCTCAGACTCTACTTTAATTAAATAGTGAGAAAAATAGGGGGAAAATCGACTGGGGAAAAATAAACAATAGGCTAAATAAAATTACAATGTTACTTCAGCAGAGAGATTGATGGCTTACAAAGATTGCACGCATTTAAAAGCTGATGCAGAACATGATTAAAAAATTGTACGAGTATATTAATCCACACAAAATGTAAAATTGAAAGGCCACAAAAGGGATGAGGCCACTGTACTGACAACAACATATAGGTCTACTTATAGCCTCAACAGAAAAATAAAAAGTGAGAGGTTAGTGTATCAGAATCTTAACATATTCATATCTTATTTATGCCAAAATGTACCATCACGATATTCAGATTTCTCTTTTTCAGAGTTTATTTCGTATCATTTTCCTTCATTTATTTCTTCTTCCTGTTTCCATTATTTATTCCTTCAGACTTCATTTTATTCTCTTCACTCTTTGTTTACATTCATTTCACGTGAATAGGGAAGAAATATATATTTCGAATATCAATCGAAATACAATTTTTGAACAACTCATACCAAAAATTCGTTTATGCAATGCCATACTGTGTACGATATGTCCATCATAGTATCCAATCGCTTACAGTTCTTTCACCTAAACTACTAGACGTGTAACTTATTTATATTCAATTTGTATACAATTCCATCATCGAGTAACACTCATGATATGTAAAAAATAATTCTTATTGTATAAACAACATTACATATTTTGAAAATTACAATTTACGAGAAATTGGTACTAACGATTTTATTATGAAATTTTTTCTTAGATAAGAAATAGTAACATATGAGTATAGGTTATAGAATAAACATCTCCGATGACATCTGATTTAGTGCCATAGCACTTCTCTACACAATTTTTACTCATAGAGTTCTAGACTTTATTAATCAGTAAATCTTTTAGTACTTTGATTTTTATTGTATTTGTAAATTTAACATTAATTCTAATTACAATATTGTATTTGTATTCTTGTTATTGTAGTTTTAATCCCCTGGTAGAGGGAAAAAAGGCATGACGGCCTTATCTATACCAGGTTAAACAAATATATACGTATCATCATCATCATCATCATCATCATCATCATCATCATCATTCTGTCAAGTACTAGTCCCAAAAGAACTGTTACGGCCTGAAAAAGCGATTTTCTTGCCATTTATTCATAGGTCGACCAAATGACCGTTTTCCATTTGGACGATAGGGATCCTGGATGAAACCATTCTTAAGACGTGTTCGTTCCAGTTTAACTGATATCTGGAGATAGCCTACAGTATTGATGACACATTAAGTTCTTGAAAGATATCTTCATTTTTCTTTCGATCCCATTTAATGGCCTGGATTCGAATCCCGGTCCGAGTAAGTTACCTGGTCTAGGTTTGTTTCGTGGTTTTCCCTGAATCCAATATAAGCAAATGCTGGGTAACTATCGGTACTGGACCCCGAACTCATTTCACCGGTATTATCACCTTCATTCCATTCAGACGCTAAATAACCTGAGATGTTGATACAGCGTCGTAAAATAACCCACTTAAAAAAATGTAGACCGAAATGGATATCTAGGCCTGCATAATTCAAAACGTTCTTAGCTTCTGAAAGAATACATTTTGTCACTTATCATACAGGAGGAAAACGGTGGAATTGGACCGTAACAGGCCAGTAAACCTAATAAATGAAAAGAAGAGCACAGTGAGGATGTGAGGATTAACTTTACGTTCTTGTTTAGATTTCTTCTCTTGTATAATATTTTGTTTTCATTAAATTTGTTGGGTTTTATTCCATTAGTCCCTCTTCAGGGAAAGACATGGATTGGGACTATACTCGTACGCAGGCCGCTCGGTTAGGCCCATTGTACTACTTCCAGCACTACAGATCCCACTGAGCGCCGCCTCCGAACTCCCATCAGCCCATGTGATCCCTCTAGCTTTCCGACAGACCTCAACCAACAACGAATGACCACATATCCATGGGGTCCAAGTTCGGTTGCGGCCAACAGCCGACTCTACATCGGAGCAAGCCCGAAATCAAGGAAAGAAACGGAGATGAATGAAGAGGAGAAGCGTAATTATCAGACTCCGGCGTAGAGTAACGAAACGCATTAAGTCACGAACGCACTGACTACTGTGTTGTGTAGATCGATGGGAATGGGAGAGTGTGAGTGCAGTTACTCCTTGCCTCAACATATAAACATTTAGCCACAGTAGGACACAAAATAAATGTTCACATTTACAAACATCATATATACAGTGCGTTTCTAGTACAAAAATAATTGTATAACATTACATGTTTCAATTTACATTATATTGTACAAGTTATAACAATATAAAATAATCATTTGTATGTTAGCAGAAAGGAAAAAAAATATACAGTACTCACATAAAATATATTTCTTCACAATTCAATCCACCGAAATACAAGGTACATTCGCAACGCATAAAAAACAAACTTTTTTCAAGAAACGCTTTAAAATATTGTTGAAAGAGATGTTTGCATATAAGGGAGAGTCGGGTAGTATCGGACATCGGGTAATATCGGACAGTGAGTTTCTTTCATCTACCACACGATGATAGTACCTGATTGACATGGTTACGTTTCTGTGATGTCGCACAGAGAAACGTAACCATGTCATTTAGGTACTACCATATGGTGGTAGATGAAAGAAACACACTGTCCGATACTACCCGATGTCCGATACTACCCGACTCTTCCCTACCAACATTATAAAAGCTCGATGAAATTCTTTTTCATCTTTTAAGTCTGATTTTGATATTGAAGGCCTGTTTTGACTGTATGATTAAATATTTTCCATGTACCATTTGCTGTTAGCCTACACTACTTTTGAAAAATCGAGTTTTATCTGTCTCTATTTTTTTTTTTACAATTTTTCAATATTCTATGATTTTTTCCCTTTCATTTAATGAGAAAATATTCCTTTCCGACTTCTCTGTAAGTTCGTTCTGAAGGGAACGCTTGGTTCTATTAATTTTCCGCATGTTCCTGAGTTATAAAACAGCGAAATTAACACTAACACAAATATGCATGTATACTCGTAAATGATCCAATAAACAAATGAAAAGAAATAAAACATACTTGTTTACTCACAGGATCTCAGTTACATGTGATGATTGCAAGGACCCAAGCCAAGGAGAAATTACAAAGGCGGTAATGTAATTTCTTACGAAAACAACTGTACTCTCACAGTGCCATCCCACTTCATATGTCATGACATCATGTGTACTACGTGCGTTCCAAACTTCAGTCTCGCGAATCGGCGACCATAGGCCTTAGTCTGGTAATTATTTTGATAAAATGAATCCGAGATACAACGCCGAAAGTTATCCAGCAATTATGCTACAAATGGTTTAGGAAAAACCTTGAAAAAACCCCAACCAAGTAACGTGTCCCAATCAGAATTTGAACTCGGGTCTGCTCGTGCTAATCGTTACTTTAGAACGGTGGACTGTTGGGTTCCTTGCCATTTATATTTTTTTTCAACCTGTACTTCGAACGGAAATACGATGTCAAAATTGGGTCTCTAATAGCCTATAGACAGATAAGCGACCTTCCCGTATCTCTATGACATAAACAAGAAGAAAGTTGGTTTCAAAGTGGTATGTATCACATTAGTCACAGAGAATTAATTTTCAGAACTATAGCACCAATATTATGATGATATCTGTGTATTTATGCTCCATTATTTATTGTGGGATTAGGCCTATATATGTAAAACGAGTATATTAAGCCTTTTGAAAAATATATATTTATTTATTTATTCGAATGACAGGTACATAGATAACTTATCTTTTACCTAAACACAACCTCAAGGTTAAAAAAAAATAACTTATAACTTAAAATTAAATCTAAAGAAGGAACTAAACAAAATCCTTAAAGAACTAAAAACTAAGAACTAAACAGAGGCATGAGGCTTCTCGCTTCCCAGTATCTGGCACATTCAGTCAGTGATTTTAGAGCTGGACAGCGTTGGAGATGATCCCTATTCATCACGCTTCTTGAAGGTCACAAAGGGTACAGGTTGGATGTTGATAAATACCGAAACGGTGGAGATGCTGCGCCAAGCAGTCATGACCAGTTGCAAGGCGGAAATGCGCGACTGCCAATCTTCTTGGTCCATTAGGTATTGATAGAAGGCCCCTTCTCCAATGTTTGTCATATGTTCTTTCGGCAATCTGATGGGAGTGGATGTTGTGGGCAACTTCTTTGATGTATAATTTTATTGTCTGGAAGGGTGTTGGTTTAGATGTTTGTAAAATTTTAGCACCTTTTTTGCCAAGGCATCGGCCTGCTCATTGCCAAATAAGTTGCAGTGCCCGGGGACCCACTGTAGTACCACGATTTTGTGTTTTGCTTCTAATAGTTGTATGGCATTTTGACAGTCTTGGATTGATGAAGACTCAGGTTCTGAGGAACCTATAGATTCTATGGCTGCTTTGGAGTCTGAAGGATGACGACATTCTTGAATTTAGTTTGATGACATATCAGTTGAGCTAAGGCTACCCCGATAGCTTCAATTTCACCGTCATAAGCTTACCTATGAGTGCCTACCGCTGTATAGGAGGCAAAGATATCGCTGTATACACCGGCACCAACATTAATATCATCCATCTGTATAAACAAGAAGCCACTCAGTTTCTGGATACTTGAGGTTAATTGTTTCAAGAGCCAGGGATCTTAATATATCTACTGATGTTTCTTTTTTACAAACATATCTGAATCGATCCTTTGAGGGCACTAATGGCTATTTCCTTCACAATGCTGTGTGTTAGCCCCAGGTTTTGATTTAGCTATCTAGATGAATATTCACAATCAGATTTTCTTTTCCATTCTAAATTAAATTATTCGCATGATAATTTATAGTTTACTTGTAGAATAATCCATAGAGGAAATCAGTTCCACGGCACAAATCTGTTCTTGTAATGAGAGCCAAAAATCTTATTGTGTGTACTGTATCAGTGCTCAATTCGCTAGTTCTTTGCTGAATAACTACGCCTAATGGACCTTCCCTTTCTTTACTCAACGGTGTCAGTCGAGCTGTTCGAATTCGGTCCCCTATGCTTTCTGCTAAGCCAATTTCTTTCACGACTGAAGGAATTCTAAGAGCATTGGAATACAGAATCAATTTACATTGTAAACAGCATTAAGACTTTCTCTAATTGATGCACCCTTATGTTTTTATTCGTTTACTTACATCACATGCACTACAGAGTAGATTTACTGGGGACTGTTGCACCATTTAATGATTCTCCTTTGTCAGCATCTTCATTTTTTATTTGGTCATTATATATCAGCTTTTTGAATTTTTGGTCTGTCATTGTGTACAGTAAAATAAGTACAAGTATTGCGATATTGTAAAAATCTACTTAAATGTTTTTACAGAAATATTCATTTTATAATCGCTGATAATGAAGCAGAGATTTCCGTATGTAATTATTACTAATTACTGCATCTTGTCTGCATAGACTTTTTTCTGGTAAACTGCTGATCAGATCTTAGCCATACGCAATAGCTAGATACTCGAATCATACGGAAATCATTCATATCGATGGTGTTCTGTAAAAAGGGCGCTATCAACAAAATCAGGAGATCTAAAAAGATTGTTTAAAATCCATCATTTCATAAAATGTGCTACTTATTTTATCTCAGTATTTTCACTATTTTTTTTTTTTAATTTTTATTTCTTTTTTTTTTTCCATACATCAAGGAAATAAGTCGATGGAAAAATGATTTATAACCGTTTATTAACTTAAAGCCACAAAATTGTTGATAACACCCTTCTTACAAAACACCATCGATATAAAGTATTGTAAATTTTACTTCAAAGCATAATAGTTGTTTGAAGCTGTCATGCCAAATTATGATTTACATGAACTCGGCCTTAACGAATTCCTTCTTGTCATTTCATGCCGTGAGAAATAGTTGTAAGTGTAAAAAAATGGAACGTAGGCCTATAAATTTAAGTATATTAAATTCGTTTTGGTTAAATTGTTTTTATAAAATCCTTGAATACGATAGTTTTTTTATTGTTTATTTAACGATGCTGTATTAATTTCTGGGTTATTTAGCGTCGACGAAATTGATAATAGTGAGCTGGTATTTGCGAGATGAGACCGAGGATTAGCCATATATTACCTGACATTCGCCTTACGTTTGAGGAAAACCTCGGAAAAAACCCAACCAGTTAATTAATCCAAGCGCGAATCAAACTCACGCCAGGGCGCAACTCCGGATCAGCAGGCAAGTGCGCTACCACCTGAGTTAAGCCTGTGGCTGAAAATGTTTTTACAATTTTCTAAGTAGCCTAATTTTTTAATTTGAATTATAATGGAATAAAAGGAACTAAATGTTGAATCAACGAAAGAAGTGAGTAAGGAAAGAGGAAGTGAAATAAGTGCGGGGAGTAGAAGGGGAAGTAAAGAGAGTGTAAATCGAATTAAGATTGCGAAACAAGGAGGCAGTTACGGAAGGAAAATCAGTTTATAAACTGAGAAATGGTGTATCAGTGGGATGAAATAATATCAGGATTAGTTATATAATGAAAAAATGGAATTGAACTGATGCACTTTTTTAAGTTAGGAAATTGTTTTGTTTAAACAATGGATTCTAAAACAAAATTATAAATAAAGTGAAACCAATGTTCTAGGGTACGAGCGATAATGTGATATGTTAGAAGCGGTTAGACAGTGAAATTTAACAATAGGTTATGTTTTTCCTGAAATTGTCAACAAGGGTTAGGTCTACTATATTAAATAAGTTTAAATATATTTATGTTATTTACAAGAAATAATTATTTAGTCAGTGAAGCTGAATGAGAAAATTAGTATAAATAGTTAATAAGTGTAGCTGAGAATAAGAGAAGTGAAGGAGGATTATTAGGATGATAGAATAGAAGGACCAATAAGTGAAAGTAAAGGAAATGAAATACAAAATTAAGGGGAGGTATTAAGGTTCCAATAGGCCTGTGTTTTAAGCTGTAAATAGTTTATAGTGTTGGCCCGAATACAGAATTGTGAAGGGTCAGCAGCACCGAATATGTTGAGAGTGAAATATATATATTTCATATCAAAAGGAATTAAACAAATATACAGTATTTTCCTTTCCACATGAGTCCCTCGCCGTAGCGTTGTGGTCTAAGACGTCCTATCTTGAACTATTGTTACGGAGCGAGCGCTAGTTAAAGTCTTCATAGGGGAAGACATTTTCTCAAGAAATCTCGACCAGTATACGGAGCCAGTGTCCATCCTGCAGCGTGATGATTTAGGAGAACTGAAATATGGACCGGTAGCGAAATCCAATTCCGCGAGCAAGCTATAACGGTTAGGAAGGATCATCGTGCTAACCACACGTTACTGGTTGCATACTCGTTCAACTGTGAACGTGAGGTTAGCCTTTAGCTGATACGCCTTGCCCTGCTATGGATTGTTGGGCACAGGATTATGATTATGATTATAATTATGATTATGATTATGATTATGATTATTATTATTATTATTATTATTTTCATTATCATTATTAGTATTACCATAGCCACCGACGTAGCTCAGTCGGCTAAGGCGGTTGCCTACCGATCCGGAGTTGCGCTGGTTCGATTCCCACTTGGTCTAATTATCTGGTTGGGTTTTTGCCATCCGTAAAGAAAAAGTCAGTTAATCTACGGCTAGTCCTCGGCCTCATCTCGCCAAATCACATCGACGCTAAATAACCTGGTAGTTGATATAGCGTCGTTAAATAACCAAGTAAAAAAGTATTATCATTATTTACATGAAGCAGTCTTGCAGCGTATCTTCTACTCTCGAGTCATCTATTAATTCTTAGACCTTTGTGTTTCGTCTATAAACTACTTCACATTTAACTACTAGTAGTAATAAACGTTATACAGAAATTATGTAGCAGCTATACCCTCACTGGATAGTCGTTGGGATGCAAATAGAGAACTTCGGCAACAAGAATGCTGTGACCTTGCTACACAATTAGATAGTTTGTCCGGAAAACTTTACATGATATTGTATTACATTATTGCTGATAATATGTAAAACTTTTATGACAAAAAATGTGTCTATTAAGGATATGCCTATGTATTTATAGGCAAGATTTAAGATCCCATAATTAGCTACTGTAAGATGAGAACGGCCTCTAATATTCTAGTAAGAATGAATATCCCTCAGTTTTGTATGAAGTAGCTTTTTGAAATCCATTTGACACTCAAACATAGTTGTATCGTCCTTAGTGTGATTAGGAGCCTATACCCAAAACAACGACGAACAAATTCTCTTGTTCATGATGGAATTCGAATCCGTGACCATGTAAAGGCTGCTCCTTAACCTTGCGTATCAGAAGAAGAGTTTGTTTCTTAGTATTACAAGTTTACAAATTCTCACAGTAGACATGACATGGCAGAACTTCCGTGAGGTGGTCTCGATATGTTACAGTTACTACACGTTCTGTAATAGTACAAATATGCTGGGGCGATGTCTGGCGATAGTACGGGTTTCCGATGCTGATCTAGATTCTGCATAAGGGTTTGGAGCTTCCAACTCCGAGTTCGTCAGTAATCAATGGGACCTTACCTGCAGGACTCAGGAGGGATGACCCGCCTGTCAGCGTGGGATTCACGAATGCCACCTCGACCTTTTTTTCGGACTTACGTTCATGATATATACGGGTTACAGTGGGCCTAAACGGTCTCTGTGCAAGCATCCATTCCGGATCCAGGCCTCTTGAAATCAATCAATCGATCAATCATTTAACTAATCAATCAGTCAGGGCCTACACGTAGGACAATGCAGCATACCGTAGACAGAAAGGTCCATGTCGGTGGCGGAATTCGATGACATGATAAATTCAAGGATTCGCTTTTAATAGGTTATTTAACGACGCTGTCTGAACAGTGAGGTTATCTGGCGAAGGTCTATCTGGTGATTGCGATACGATATTATGGTGAAACAAAACAGAAAATTGGCTCAGTCGGTTAAGGCGCTTGCCTGCCGGTCTGAAGTTGCGTTCGGGCGCGGGTTCGATCCCTGCTTGGGCTGATTATCTGGTTGGGTTTTTTCCGAGGTTTTCCCCAACCGTAATGTGAATGCAAGGTAATCTATGGCGAATTCTCGGCCTCATCTCGCCAAATATCATCTCGCTATCATCAATCTCATCGACGCTAAATAACCTAGTAGTTGATACAGCGTCGTTAAATAACCAACTAATATAAAAAAATAAAAAACAGAAAATTTGCCATAAGATTACTTAACACTTATCTTACAGTTGGCAAAAACTCTAAAAAAACAGGATAAGAAGGCTTAATCAATTCAAGAGGGATTAGAACCCACATCCAACAACAGCTACGGATCAGAGTCAAACTTGATATTCGAAGCTATGCCTGCGGCTAGGTTTCGTCTTAAATGTTGCGTATACCACGACCGATTGATTTCTGCTTTCTACGATGTGAACTACATGGATACGGGACAAAACTTCGACATTATTTAATTTATATGCAATAATATACATAAAGTATGACTTTCTTTCAACTTAACACTTACAAAACAAAGAAAATTATTGTGACATTAATACTCATGTAGTGTATACGCTTCAGATTATCTCATTTTAGCAGATAATTAGCCTGCTCCTGGATTATTATAATTGTTTCAATTATAACTTAAAATTCAGTTTAGAAATTAAATATATTTAAACTTGCCTGGATTTTTTTCAGCTGTAACACCTATTTTATTGATACAGCAAGAGACAAAATCAAAGAATTTAAGTAATTAACTAGCGGACTTACTCGTGTTAATTATGTAAGTTTTTGCGGCTTATAGCTGTTTCGGTGCTTATCACACCATCCTCAGAGCCTACTAGATCTCGGCGTCATCTCGAACTTCTTTACCTGTTATGTGGGTGCGTTTGATTGTTGAAAGGTGTTGAAAAGTGGAGTCAAATAATGTGTGTGTACTGAAATTGATCTGTGTGTTGAGAATTTGAACGGGGTGTGTTTTAGTGTGTTTGTATATTTCGTATTTGTCTAGTGTGTTGAATTTTTGGTTTTTGGGTTGTATGTGTAGGATTTCCATGTCCGCATTTATGTTATTGTATTGCATTGGTTATGTGATCGGAGTATGTAGATGTATTGTGTCCTCTGGTTATTGTTTTAATGTGTTCTTTGTAGCTTGTTTGGAATGATCTGCCTGTCTGTCCAATGTAGAACTTGTCGCAACTATTACATGGAGTTTGTATACACCTGTGTGGTCGTATTTATTTGTTTGTGTTTTTTGTATGTTGAGTCTGCTTGTTTCTTTATACTGAAATAATACAAATTATATAGGCACACACAGTATGAAACATTTTTGTGAGCGGAGATCAATACGATGAAAGATTTATGCTTTAGCCGAGTAAGATTTAACTTTGGTGACTAATAAACATTCACGAATGGCACTGAAAGCCACAGCCGTATACCATTTTCGCTGTAAGAAAAATCCTAATATAAACATAAGCACGTGGCTGTCATAAACTATAATTGCAAATTGTATTGCATAATTATTAATTATAATTGTATTGTATAATTATTAATTTCAATTCAGGAATCCGCCCCTGAGCACGAGTTCTACTCTTTCAGGGGCGAGCTAAAGTTTCTCTGTATATTTTATATTTTATGTTACAATTATTAGCAAAATAATAAATAAATAAATAAATAAATACCCGTGATTGGCTCCCAGTCGAAACACTCACACGACGCAGGAAAATATAGTTCCATATTGGAAAATAATAAATTTCTATTATTTGAAAATAAAAATTGAATTCTAGTTATTAAATACAACGAAGCATATAACTCCACTCATATGTAAAAGGAAAGCTACTTTTATATTTTGTTCTTTATGTTGTAAGCAGTAGAATACTAAAACAAATACCAAGGTAGTCAGTTCTTGTAATTCGCTGGCGACACTTGAGCTTGTTCTCGTAAGCACGTGGTAGTATGGCTTCTACATCCTCAATGTGGTTGGTTAGTAGGGTGGAAACCCTCTTTAAAGTGGAGAGAAGGAAATAGTGTTGAATGTCTAGGCCTTTAGTAAGTTCCAATTAAATTATAAAGTAACAGTTTTCTAAGCTAACGAATGCATAGCAGTGAGGTTAGGTTTATTTTGACTAGTAACGGGAAATGTTTAACATGAAACAGAATGTACTGGAGTGGGCGGAATCACTTACTGAAACCAAGGGCGTGGCTCAGTCGGTTAAGGCGCTTGCCTGCCGTTCTCAAGTTGCGTTCGGGCGCGGGTTCGATCCCCGCTTGGACTGATTACCTAGTTGGGTTTTTTCCGAGGTTTTCCCCAGCGGTAATGTGAATGCCAGGTGATCTATGGCGAATACTCGGCCTCATCTCTCCAAATATCATCTCGCTATCACCAATCCCATCGACGATAAACAACCTAGTATTTGATACAGCGTCGTTAAATAACCAACTAAAATACCAATCACTTACTGAGAATCTCTGGCGCCAAACTGCGGCCAATCTAGCCTCACTTCAGTCACGTGTCATTGCTTACTGTGGGATTAATGTTACAACGAAAAGATTATAATCTGTATACGACTTCAACAAACGTGCATCTTTAACTATTGCACACTACACTGGAGCTTCAATTTATCTCCTTGAATACCATCGTGTCAGAATGTGAACTGGTATATAGGAGGTCTATATGTCTTGCACTGGATTGTACTATTGTCAAATTATAACTCTTTGGATGAGGACGGGGACTGCAAGTCTGACTCGCCTCGGCTGTTTCCTGACACGCACTCCTCCTCCTGATATGCGGAGGGGTTCGGTTCCAATAAAGTTATTACTTTCCTCTAGGGGCAAATTAACAGTGGACGCAGCCCTTAGACAACTGTGTCCTGCGTGAAGTACAGTTTCCATGAAAGGAAGCTGTTTTCTATGTTACTTGCATAGTTTGTTCTGTTTCGCAGTCTGAAAGGAGATCAGAATATTGGCTTGTTTAGTGTCATGGATTATAGTAGTACATTTATATACAGTATGTTTATGTATGTATATATGTATTTCATGTATATAGAATAGAAGGAAAAATTGATATATTACTTTTCCACTTTTATGTTATAGAAATGATGATACACAAATTATTATTATTATTATTATTATTATTATTATTATTATTATTATTATTATTATTATTATTATTATTTCAGTGTTGTGGGATTTAATCGATTAATCGATCAGTTTCTGTTGTAAGATTAATCGATCAAAAATATTTAATCGAATAATCGAGTCGATTAAAGTTAATCGGTTGTAGTTGATATTAATTATTATTTTGTTAATACAAACTCATACTAAAAATTTCGACAATATTCCTCTCTCGTAAATTGCTTACTTAAACGCACAATAATACTGTTATTTTCTAACTACAAACCAAGTATCGTAGGGAAAATCTTTGCACAAACACTTCAGAAAAAGATGGAGATATGAGGACAGTGACCTAGTCTACCTCTATTGAAAGTTGAAACACAATGCGAAACCCTTATTAAGTTTTATGGTTTTCTAAGAAAACTTGCACCTTGTTGTCAGCTCATCTTCCTAACGTATGAAATATATACTTTTCTGGGATTCATCTCCCCTCATCCCTTATAAAATAGCCATGTCTACACTGTGTGCAAGTGAGAGCGTAACTATCTTCTTTTTCTAAAATGTCGCAATTCGATTACAATAGGGGCCAGTCTTCTGTTTCGACCGCTGTACTTTTGCAGTTGCATTTCTGTACTGACTTTGTATATGAAGGTTGTGTGTTTAGTTTGATGAAGGAAAAAAAAAACAGTTTTCTGTGATCTGTGAAAAATGTAAACTCCATTATGTCATATGAGAATTTGAGAGGTAAACTCGGTGTAACCTTTGGATTTAAATTGAACGATCGTGGAGAAGTGCTTGACAGAAAAAAAAACTCTTTCGTGTTTAGTGATGCAGGAAACATTGTTACTAAACGTAGAGTGGCGCTTAATTCGGAGCATGTGAATGCACACTCATGTTTAAAATCATGGATGCAGCAGTATTACCTAGTTGAGTCTTTGTACTTCTTGTTATTTATTTTTGTCTCAAAATTTCCCGGAGAAATTGACACAATAAATTACAAGTCTCACAATAAATGTGTTAGTAAGTAATTAAAATAGTTGTTTTGTAATATATAACGACACAATATATACAGATATAAAACATTCAATACTTATGCTTAGGGCACCGAACTCAAGTTACATTTGACAATTTCTAATTTATATATCTTCTCACCATTCGTGAGCTGCCACAAGGGACAAAGAGTACTTAACCATAGAAGTTTTTACAAGTTCATGAAAAACCATTGATTTTGTTTTAACAATGAAATTCCTACAAATAATTTCCTGCAAATATTTTTTTTTTTAGATTAGTGAAAACATACCTATTTTTAGAAAGTTAAGTGTTACAAAAAAGTAAAGAATGCTACTGAACTTAGTTTGATTTCGAATATAGGTGATTCTTCAGGAGAGCAATTGACCCTTTCAATGCAGCGGTTACAATCGGAATAATAGATGTAGGTATTCCAAGCCTCTTAAACACATCTTTCATGAAGAGAGTAGCGGTACCTCTTGCTCCAACCAGAAGTCCGATTACTTCAAGCTCTTTTAGCTGGTATTTTTTGAGGTAATAGGGAATGGTAGGATTGTAGATATTCTTTTTTTTTCATTATCCAATTCTGCTGGCTGTTCCTCATCCGTTTCGAAACGCACAGTGGGATCAATTATGTATCCAGATCTTGTAGATTCCTTGAAAGCTATTATATCTATGCGCCGTGTACTGCCAGTGACGGAGAGACCATGTACTTCTTCAAAGGTGTTGTAATCGGCATGTTTAAGGGCAGTGGTTATAATTGATCATACTTGGTGGTGTCTAGCGTTTCGCAGAGCTTCGCCGTGCGGACAGGATCCCAGGACGTGTGCATTACAGTATATTAAAACACTTTTTTCAAATCGATCAAAACTAGATTAAGGTAAGTGTACCAAAGGCTGACACTTTAAGAAACAAATTATGAATTTTGCTTCATTACAGGCAAGTTAGTTATTTATATGAGTTGGTACAGGTATCAGAGACAAGGTGCTTATTTCTGTAAATTGGTGAATCACACAAACAAAGGCTATATGAAGAGCAAATATATTTTTTAATTTTTTTCAAGTAAGCGTGTTACTTACACCAATAGCTGACACGCCAAAAATCGCTTTGTCCCAAAGGCTGACACATACATGCTCCAAAAGTTGACACTTAACATAATTACTTTATCACTGACAAATAAAACAGTTATATTAAACAATACAGGGAAACAGTTAAGTTATAAGAACAATACAGAAAAAATGAAACTTAACTTTGAAATACTGCATATCAAATAATGTCCTAAATTCGTAATATAGTTGTTACTGTAACAAAATTACCAAACTCTGAGGTCAATTTAAGTCAATGTGACACGATGTTTTTAATTTTTTTTTCACTTGATATATTTGTTTCGTATTGTCATATTTTGGAATACTGATTTTTCCGAGGATATCTTTTGAGTTATACCATAGTTTGTCCTCTATTCGTGGCCATTTCCATTCACTACTACTCATTAACAGTGCTTTATCATAAGCTGTGTTTTCGTTTGCATTTAAAACAAAACTCGGAAGAATTATTCTTCGTATTGTACAATTACATAAACATTTACTTTTACCTTCATTGAAGTAATGTTATCAAAGATAGTTGACTTCTCTACACCCCAGGCATCTCCTTCTTCGGATTCTAGCAATACATCAATAGAAGAATCAGATGATTCTTCAGAAGATGTCTCTTTCTTCTTTATTTGGTAGCACTTTTTTCTGTTCCTTTGTCTCCTTGTTTTCTTCTCTTTTCTTCCGTCCTTTTTCCTTCTATTTTTCTATACAGTCCTCTTCTGTATTCTTTGCATGATATTTTTTCCACTCATGAGAAGTCGCAACTAATAGAACCTTCTCTTAATTCCTTTATTAGGTATGCTTGTTTTCTGAGGCCTAAAGTATGCATTTTTTAAGGGAAAAGAATTGTTCGACCAGAACCACTTACTATATTTTCTTCTTGTTCTTTGTATCCTGAAAGATTATTTGAAATATTATTTGAGCCTGAGATAGGACTGCCAGAATTGTGTCCTGAATTTTAATTCAAATTATCCAAAGTATTACGAGGGTCAATCAAATGAAAACGAGAAATCGGCTGCCAACAATTAGGTTACGTGCAGTCATTGGGGAAAGTTTTGGAGATGATACTACTGATTGAGAGCTGTATTGTCTGAGGTTGGCCAACCTGCATGCGCAGGGAGTGATACGTGTCAGCAAGACGAAGATGAAGTTCACAGTAACGGGAGCGTCCAAGAGTGTGGCGCAGTTTCTAGCCGCTGAAGGCGTTTTACCAATTGGAATTCATCGCCCTATCAAGAAGGTGTACGTGGACAACTGCATGTTGCGCGTCCGACTGTATGAGTGGACAAAGCGATACCAACAAGGGCGAACATCACTGGAGGATGGAAGACCCGCGCCCTGGCCAAGTACCACACTATCAAGGAAGAAAAATTTTTTGCAGCAGTCAATCTCATCCTGGCAGATCGGAGGTGTACAGTGGACGAAGTGGCTCAGAACCTGAATATCAGTCATGGATCTGCATATTCAGAAATCCACGACCGATTGAAGTACCATAAACTGCGCGCAAAGTGGGTCCAAAATGGCTCACAGATGAGCAGAAACAACACCGAATGGAACTGAGTTTTCTACATCTGATGCGTTACGAACAGGAAGTGGAGGCTTTCTTGGAACGTATTGTGACCGTGGAATGTAACATGGTGCAACTACGAACCGAAGAGCAAGCGACACAGCATGCAGTGGAAGCACGGCACATCACCACGCCCAAAAAATTAAGAAATTTCACAACCGCAGACAAGATGATGCTCATGCTGTTCTTTGAATCAGAGGGTCTTTTACTCTGCCACTTCATGGGGAGAGAAGAATCTGTTACCTCCGCTCGATACTTCAAAATCCTCCGTACTGAATTGCGTCGTGCCGTCAAAAACAACCGACCTGGACGTTTGCGTGAAGGTGTCATTTTGTTACACGACATTGCGCGACTACACACAGTTCGGCACACCAGGCACCATTCGAGACCTGCGATGAGAGGTGCTCGAACACACCCCTTAAAGCCCGGACTTGTCACCTTGCGTCTTCCAGATTTTCAGCAAGCTCAAAAGTGACCTGGAAGGGCCCCGGTTTGCTATGGTCGATGACGTGATTGAGGCATTGTAGCAGTGGTGCCACCAGCAACCAAATGACTTTTATGAACAAGGTATCAAAAATCTGGTGAGCAGGTGGATAAGTGCCTAAACATTGGTGGAGATTATTTTGAAAAATAAACTTCCTCTGCGGAGAAAAACATTATTTTTCGTTTTCATTTTACTGACCCTCGTACTTGGGCCTGGGATAGCACTGTCATCATCTCTGTCCTGGCAATTCCTGTAGCTTCATCTTCAATAATTACTATCTATCTTTCCCTTGAAGGACATGGTGGAGGCATAGTGAACCCTTAGCTAAATTAGAAACCTATAACAAAAACGAAGTATTCTAATTAAACATTCCTTGCAATTACCATAATTAAACGAAGTGATTTCAGTGATAGTAGAGAAATTTTAACTTCAAGATGAACAAGAAAAGTATTATTTTTAACAGCACTGAATCTCACAGTGACAAAAATATTCATGTGACAGGAACAAAATTAATGAAAACCGCAATTATTAAAATTTTACGTATTATGAGACACCGGTACAGATACGAAAAAAATTTAATGCATTTTAATGAATATTATAAAAGTTTAAAGACTTCAGACAGAAGAATACAAGGAAAGAGTTTGTTGAAACAGATGATTGAAAATTATTACTTGGGTGACAAAAAATTCTGTCAGCCTTAGGAACAAAATTTTTAAACTGCTCTTATAATTGACACTCCCTGTCAGCTTTTGGTAAAGAACTTCCTATTGCCACTAGATTTAAATACCAGGTTCTTGTAACGTTTCTGGAATATTATCAACAAAAAACTCATTTAAATATGATTTTTATTATTTCACCAAAGTCTGACTGTGTCAGACATTGGAACATCTGTAAAATTAAAAGTACCAATGGCTGACACCCCTGTGGTAGGTTATTCTACCTACATTTTCATACAAACTGTGTTCTTACATTCTTCTGCATACATTTTTACATATTCAGTATTAATAACAACTTAAAATTCCACATAAAATTGGCATTTATGATTAAAATAATTGTATGTGCACGCTTACCCGTTTTACTTAACAATAATGTCTATTCCATGAAAAATGATACAACAGTCTACTTTATGCAGCATCCATCATGTTGAATTCAGGTGTATTTCCAGGAGAATATTGTGCGATGTTGCCAAGATAAAAGGAAGTTAGAACAACTTCAGAAATTCTGTTTCTGACTACATATAATCTTATTACGACACATTGAAACTGAAAGTGTCAGGCTTTGAGTCAGTGTCAGCTTTCGGTGCAGTTACCTTAAATCTATCGATTAATCTATTAAATTAAATTCAAATAGGTAGTTAATCGATTAAATAATTTGATCGATCAATAGCACTATTATTATTATTATTATTATTATTATTATTATTATTATTATTATTATTATTATTACTTAAGCCTTTGATGTTCCAAATTTGTTCCTAATCTACTTTCATAAGTTGGGAAACATTCTTGCTCAGTAAGTTGAAAAAACGAGTTAGAACTATCACTGTGATAGACAACGTGGTATAAAAATGTTCTACAAACTTTACAATTCATCTAATTAATGCTATGGAGTCCCGCATGAATCAACGTTAGTAGCCTATTTATTTTACTCAAAATTTGCACAGACGAAGTATATAAATAGTAATTTTGTCTCTGTTTCCCAAACGATATAAAACATCTTTATACAATCAAGGATATTCAATATTGCCAATTTCTCAAGTGCAGTGTCGCAAGATAGCTCTTGCCTTTCTAAATGTAGCTTATTCAAAGTTCTGTCTCGCGGCAAAAATTAATATAATCAGGTAGTGAATGAAATTGGTGACAGCGAGTTGGTATTTTGGCGACAATAGACTCGGGATTCACGATGAAATACCGGATATTCATTTTGCAGTTGGGGAAAACTCAGTCGAAGAGGGATTGAAACCCACTCTGGATGGTCTCTGATTAAGTATGTGGTCCACGCTTCTCGGCACAAGCGACTACGTTATTTTTAATAATCTATTTGACCGATCGCATTTCTTATGTAGTTACCATTATTGTTGACATTGTTAAGTTGAATTTGTGTTAAACATTTACAATAAAGCAAGGAGATGCATTATCACCTCTACTTTTTAACTTTGCTCTAGAATATGACATTAGGAAAGTTCAGGATAACAGAGAGGGTTTGGAATTGAATGGGTTAAATCAGCTTTTTGTCTATGTGGATGACGTGAATATTTTAGGAGAAAATCCACACGCGATTAGGAAAAACACGGAAATTTTACTTGAAGCAAGTAAAGCGATAGGTTTGGAAGTAAATCTCGAAAAGACAAAATTTATGATTATGTCTCGTGACCAGAATATTGTACGAAATGGAAACATAACAATTGGAGATTTATTTTTCGAAGAGGTGGAAAAATTCAAATATCTTGGAGCAACAGTAACAAATGTAAATGACACTCGGGAGAAAATTAAACGGAGAATAAATATGGGAAATGTGTGTTATTATTCGGTTGAGAAGCTTTTGTCATCTAGTCTGCTGTCAAAAAATCTGAAAGTTAAAATTTATAAAACTGTTATATTACCGGTTGTTCTGTATTATTATGAAACTTGGACTCTCACTTTGAGAGAGGGACAGAGATTAAGGGTGTTTGAGAATAAGTTCTTAGGAATATATTTGGGGCTGAGAGGAATGAAGTTACAGGAGAATGGAGAAAGTTACACAACACAGAACTGCAAGCATTGTATTCTTCACCTGACATAATTAGGAACATTAAATCCATACGTTTGAGATGGGCAGGGCATGTAGCACGTATGGACGAATCCAGAAATGCATATAGAGTGTTAGTTGGGAGACCGGAGGGAAAAAGACCTTTGAGGAGGCCGAGACGTAGATGGGAAGATAATATTAAAATAGATCCGAGGGAGGTGGGATATGATGATAGAGACTGGATTAATCTTGCACAGGATAGGGACCAATGGCGGGCTTATATGAGGGCGGCAATGAACTAACTGGTTCCTTAAAAGTCATTTGTAACTATTATTACTACTATTATTATTATTATTATTATTATTATTATTATTATTATTGTCGTTGTTATTATTATTACTATTATTATTATTGTTATTATTATTATTATTAAATAACAACCACGAAAATGTAGCCTCACTCATCACCAAAACATAAAATGTCAACTGTTTAGTTGTAAGGTACCATGCTAGTTTCAATTTCGGAACCTCTGGAACTAACTATCCGATAGGGGACATTTTCGTACAGTAACTAACATCATTGGCTCTATATTCCTGATGTGCAGTATGGCTTTCAGATATTTATTTCATTTTGATCACAACTCTGTGGTTCAGTAACCTTCATATAGCATGTCCTAAGAAAATAGAAGTAAAAAATTTGTAAATATTGCACATAAAGATAATGCCTATTGTCATGCATTTTCTATCTTTTATCCGGGTACCTGGGTCTATACAACAGTCACAACAAGAGGGGGTTAAATAAAAAGTTTTATATCCATATTAATAACAGTACCTAGTTTTTAGGATTACAAGATTCTTGTACTGCAGTACAAAATTTATTAAATTTTGTCCCATTACATATTGGACTATTGAGTATTACAGTAATTGAATAGGTGCATTAAATGAGTTAATGGAGAAGAAAGGGACATTATTGTTTACGAAAAATAAAAAGTATTTCCGAAACTTTTCATAGTGACTATTTTATTTAATTAATTTAATTAAAGACTAACATTGTTTTAAATGAAATATTTTTTCAAAGTACTCTGTACAATCAATAAAACATCAGAGTAAAACAATGTTCCTGCGTAAGAGAATAGAATAAATAATTATAAAGCTGGCTTTGATCTGAAAGCACAGATTAACTTTATTGGATTATATTAGGTCACTATGCACTGAATACTATATCCTACTATGGTTGTTATTTAGTAGGTTATTTAACGACGCTGTATCAACTACTTACTAGGTTATTTACAGTCGATGAGATGGAAGATTGCAAGATGGTATTTGGCTAGATGAGGCCGAGGATTCGCCATATATTACGCGAAATTTGCCTTACGATTGAAGAAAACCTGGGAAAAACCCAGCCACGTAATCACTTCAAGAGGGAACAGAAACAAATACAACCACACAGGCGTATACAAACTCGAATTCAACACCTGCAACAACTTCTAGCATAGGACAGACAAGCAGATCATTTCAAACCTGTTACAAAGAAAACATCAGAGCCATAACAAAATCACAAAACACTTCCACATACAGAGAACACATCACACATGCCAACCACACCTACAGCAACATAAACACTGATATGGAAATTCTAAATATTCCACCGAAAAACCAGAAACTAAACAGACTAGAACAATACGAAATACACAGGCACATAAAAACAAACCCTCATGAAATTCTCAACACATAATTCAATTTCAGAACACACTACACACATACACCCCCACAGGAAACACAAACGGAAGGCGCAAAAACCAGGACCACCCAGTTCTGAAGATAGCCCACAACAGACTGAAACTAGTCAACAAGGTATCAAAAGCTAGTATTTAACACGTGAAAGCAATAAACTATATATTCCGAAGTTATATAGTGTTGAAAGTTGTGTAATCAAGATGTGCATACCTCAAAAGTGGTTAGGACTGAAATTTCGACATTTAATCAAAATTATCAATTTTATTCTTTTGGGCTAAAAATACTTTTTTTTTCTTTCATAAAACATAAGATTTGTACTGCGACATTTACAAGTCCATAAAATATAGAGTTGAACTTAGGTCTGTACATAGTTTACGTTTGCAGGTTATTTTTTGCTTCAACTTTTTTTTTTTTTATATATAAATAAAATTCTCTTTGTTTCACAAATGTTATCGTACCACTTTGGAACTTTCAGGATACACTCATAAATGCATGAATAATTTAATTTGTTCTGAGCTTTGGTGTGAATTATACATTGGTGAAATCAACTATTCAAATGTTTAAAAACTTGGTACTACAAATATAATCACACAACAAAACCCAGAGAAATTCTTCATTGTTTTAAGATTTTATTAACTACTGACCAAATTTCAGTGCAGAAAGATAAAATTACAATACAGGTATCATTGTATATGTGACTATAAAACAATAAAATAATTAATTAATATAAATTAATGTTTCACATATGAATTTCTAATTTGGTATGATAGCACATGTTAAATGTATGAGTATACAACAAAAATTTGCAAAAAAAAAAATTGGGGAGCAATATTTCAAAACCTAACATGTCCACTTTCAGAAAATACACTTCAGATGTGAAGAACTTGTATCTCTGCAGTGAACAAAATTTTTTCTGCAATATTAAAGATATTTGTTACTCTGTAATTTGCCAATTATAGCTACATTTTACATTTTTGGCTATGATATCTATACTTAACTATTTTTCATTTATTTTTATTTTGTACTTTTCATTTATATCTGTATGTGTGTCTTTTATTTAGGTAGTATCTATTTGTCTGTTTTTTTTTCATTTTTTATTTTTAATTTTTATTTACACTTGTATCTGTTTTACCTCTTTTTTCTTGTTATCTGCAAATTTATGTTTTAAACAAATATCTGTACTGTCTATAAGTAAGTAAGTAGGTAAGTAAGTAGGTAGGTAAGTAAGTAAGTAAGTCAGTAAATTTTTAATTAGACATTCTTATAAAATTTCATATTAGAAAAAAATTATTTATTACAGAGACACATAAATGTAGCAATTTCTGAAAATTTGACATGTCAGGTTTAGAAAGTTTGCTTGTCAATTGTTTAACAAATATGAATAGTTAAAATTTCGGCCCTAACCTACCCTAAACATAGTGACAAGAACTACAGACACCATTGATGGCGGAAAATGAGTAATAAGTAAAGGAAAAGAAAGTCTTACAAGAAGGAGAAAAGGGAGATTGTTCACTATTGTAAGCAAGCAAGATTTATATGACAGAAATGTCTAAGCCGTGTGCAAATTAAGGGTAGTATGAAAACTACTAAAATGAACAGAACACGTACACGATGTTGTTATACTCCTACATTAATTGCCCATTTTGTAGATTTCAATTTATACAGTTACGCTTTGAATGCTGCTGCTGTTCTGTCCTGTACAGTGTTTGAAAGCTTGTGTCCATAACCGCTGTAATCCATCTTGATGTTATGATGTTACCAGGATTCAGCAAGCCGACAGGAACACGCATTATCCGTTTAGCTCAGAGCTGTCACTACGGCACTGTGACGTGGCCACCACGTGCGAGGTCTGCCACTGCCACATGCGGCTTAGATATGGCACGGGCGGACTTAAGTGCGGTATTAAACAACGCATACAAATGTGTCTGTGTTCCGACTTAAATGAATGCCCGAAGTGAAATCCATTATTTAAACTTGAAAAGGGTGGATAATCGGGGGAAACGGAATCTATTTGTACGACTAATAA